>NC_134355.1:266107248-266430882 GCF_048569485.1 Anomaloglossus baeobatrachus
GAAGAAAGGTTGTCAGCATATGATAAGATGCCATAGGATAGAAATAGGCTTATTTCATAAAGATGGGCCCACAAATGTAAAGTCCTCAGTGCCTAAATGTATAAATATATAGTATGGCTATATTGTATATTTCCCCACTGATTTATAGAAATAAAATAAAATCTCCAATACTTTATTAACCCTTAAACCTCAATATAATAGACAGAGGAAGGGGAGGGTTCTGTCAATAATGGCCAATGAAACGAAACTTAGTAAATTAACAGATCAAAGATGTATACAATCATACCCAAGTATTCTTATAAACTGTGATAAAAAAAAATCTATACAGTCAAAACTGACATATATATATAGGTCATAAATTAACTGGATATTAAATAAAACCAGCAAAGCTAAGATGCTCGTTCAGACCATTGGGGTTCATTGAGTTAATCAGACAAATCCATTTGATTTCGGATTGTAATATTTTCTTATTCCAATCCCCCTGTCTGGGTGATTGTGGAATAGTCTCAATAACACAGAATGACAGACTGTCCGGATGACCAAGAAGCTACACAGGCTTCTTCAAGCAGCGTTCATTCTTGGTATTATGTTGGATACAGAGAAAAAGTATTTGTGGGTTGACCATCAAGTGATTTTTATATTTTATATGCTACCAAAGATAGAAGAATTTAAACAAACCTCCGACGATCCATTGTCTCCAGCATAAGGGGGCCTATGTGAAAAAATGTGTTTATGTTGACCTTTTTTTTTACAACCTATAATAACTCATCTCCCTTCCTTTATTAGAGACATCGCAATTTGTCCAGCTCCTGAAAGTCGAATGCCTGCCGCCTGGGGCCCTCGTCATTAACTGCAATGTAGAATCACTTTATTCTAACATCAGTCACGGAGATGGTCTCAGAACTGTCACCTATTTTTGATGCTCACGTGAGTTCTCATCGTATACACGATTCTTTTCCCATTGATTTGTTACACTTTATCCTCCATCACAATTACTTTCTGTTTGACCTCTCCTTCTATAAACAGGTATCCGGCGTAGCTAGGATGCAGATTGAACTCCAGCGAAATTTTTTTTGGGTGGTGGGAGGCCACAGTTGTATACTCTTCACCAACTTATAAAGAGCATATCGTCCACTAGCATTGCTATATACAGGTATCTGGAAATTGCACCGAAGGATGAACCAGACTTGGCTGATTTCTTTTGAATTTCCGATGATGCTACAGAAAGAAGCAGTGTGTGTTCAGGTGTGCATAAAATAGATCCACAGGTGTGTCTCTAATTAACTCAGATGTTGCCAATAAACCTATCAGAAGCTTGCAAAGACATGACATCATAATATGGGCTGTAACATATTGTTTAAAGGCAAAGTACTTTTAGTGTATGTAAACTTTTGACTTTGCAGAAAGTAATAAAAATGCCTCGAAATATTCTCTCTCTCATTATTTTGGCATTTGGCAAATATAAATAATTTTGGTAAGACTAAATGACCTATAACCGGAAAGGTTTATTCTGATTTCATGTCAGATAGTGAGAAAAACATGTATATGTGTCTTTTTAGATAGTGTATGTAAACTTCTGGTTTCAACTGTATATAATGCAGATACGTGACGCCCTGGCAAAACCAGGTAGTCACAGGGTTAATCCTCCTTGGTAACCTGATCCCACTGGTATAGCAAGGCAGCTGCACCCTTCCCCCCAGTGTACTGATAAGAACAGGAGGGGAGGAGTTTTGGTCAGGGAGAGGTAGAAAGGAGAGGAGAGCAGTCGGGATTGTAGCTCCCGGGCTGCTGCAAAAAGAGAAGTGAAGGCCCAAATAGTGAAGCATGCTCCAGGAGTCCCGGGACAGGCTGTGTGTGAGGAAGGGACCTGAGGTGATCGGGACAGGGTAGTGGCCCGCCGATACCGAGAGAGGGCCCGGATCCCCGCAGTGGAGTGGACTCCCCGTTCCCGGCCGAGGAGGAGAACAGAGAAGGATAGAGAGGGCCTTGCTGTACTGCAGGTGGGATCCGAATAACACCCGCCGAGAACCTGCGGACACCAGCAGCTTCTGGATAAATACAGACTCTGTGTTTGTTATTCTCAAAGTGACAGTGAGTACCGCACACCATCCCCTGGTCCAACCTGCACCATCACTCCCGACACAACCTCACCAGGCCCCGGGGCACCCATCCCTACCCGCGGAGGGTTAACTCCATCTAGCTGCTGAAGTCCAACTCCCCGGGTGTCCCCCTGAAGCAGCGGTGGTACACACACATTACCACACACCGCGGTTGGTGTCAAGGACAATCAGAACTTTATCCAAAATCCAATCCCCGTTTTCACTCGTGGGCGAGGAGCGCTGCTCGAGCCCCGGGTCCGGCCCCACTCGAGCCACCAAGGAGAAGGTACCGGACCTGAGCGTGATCCCCCGAGCAGCCCCCGGGACGGAGGACTGGCCCCCGCCCGTGACACATACAGCAGACTATATACATTACATAGGTGACATTGCGACTGCTGGCAGTATCATATATGTAATATATATAAAGCAGTCTTAATATTACCTATATAATGTATATATAGCAGTCTCGGTATAACCTGCATATTGTATAAACAGCAGTCTATATACATTATACAGGTGATTATACAGGTGATATTGCGACTTGTATATGTAAAGTAGGTGATATGTTATATGATATGATATGAGGTGATATGTTTGTGTATGTTAAATTGGTGATACTGTGATTGCTGGCAGTATCACCTATGAAATGTATATACAGCAGTCACAGTATTACCTACATAATGTATATACAGATGTCGCAATATCACCTACATAATGTATATGCAGCAGTCTATATACAGTGAGGAAAACAAGTATTTGATACGGTAAGTTCACACAGTGCATTTTTCGCGGCGTTTTTGCTCGTTTTTCGGGTGCGTTTTGGCTCATAAAACTGCATGAATTTGCTTCCCCACCAAAGTCTATGAGTTTTCATTTTTGCTGTCTGCACACAGCGTTTTTTTTTAGCTGCATTTTTGTGGGCACCACAAAAATGCAGCATGTCAATTATTTTTGCGTTTTTCACTGCGCTTTCCACCCATTCAGTTCAATGAGATGTTCAAAAACGCAATGAAAAACGGAAATTGCAAATATAGCTGCGTTTTAGTGCGTTTTTATGACTAAAAATGCAGCTATAAACGCAAGGGGTGGGTAGTAAAGTGACATGTACAGGAAGAGGATACCTTCTGTCAGTAAACACAGAAGCGTGAATCTTCCCGGTACCGCCACCGCTGCTTCCATTTCCCGCCCGGTGCCATGTCCGCTCCCGTGCAGGAGGTGGAAGCGGCTCCTAAATCAAAAGTGAACAGCAGAAAAATCTCATACTCACCTGTCTGCAAACTCCCGGTGCCATGCTCCCAGCTCCTCTTCCCGGTACCGCAAGCCCCACTCTGGCTGTGTGCCGGCTCCCAGGCACGTACGATAGCTGCAGGACCTGGCGGTGATCACCTGATGCGGTCACCTGACGCATCAGCTGATCGTAAGTCTCTCGGTGACGGATTCACCGGGCTTGTAGTCAGTTAATGACAGCTGCAGACAGGCCGGGGTGATCTCCGGAGTTCAGGTGAGAGCACCGGAGATTAGCCCGGGATGTCTGCAGCTGTCATGTACTGAACCGCAAGTGCCGGGGAATCAATCAATCATTCGGTGCTCGCTGTAAACTCCAGGCTGCACGCCGGAGCTCAAGTGAGAGCTCCTGAGTGCAGTGCAGGTACCTGAATCAAGGCCTGACATTTTGTTTTTTTGCACTGATGCATCAGCTGATTGTATAAAAGCCGTTTATACAATCAGCTGATGTGTCATCTGAATCAGGCCCTTGAACGTGACACATCATCTGATCGCTTTGCCTTCCAGCAAACTGATCAGATGATATTGGATCCAGATTGGACGTCGCGGGACCCTTGACCCAGGATTACTGCGGAGGGGGGTTCTTTATGTCAATAAAGATGGAGTCACTAATTGTGCTGTGTTTTATTTCTAATAAAAATATTTTTCTGTGTCTTGGTTTTTTTTTTTATCTTTACAAGAAATTCATGGTGGCCATGTCTAATATTGGCGTGACACCATGAATTTTGGGCTTAGGGCCAGCTAATAATACACAGCTAGCCCTAACCCCATTATTACCCAGCGAACCACCCGGCATCAGGGCAGCTGGAAGAGTTGGATACAGTGCCAGAAGATGGCGCTTCTATGAAAGCGCCATTCTCTGGGGTGGCTGCGGACTGCAATTCGCAGCGGGGGTGCCCAGAAAGCTTGGGCACCCTGCATTGCGGATTCCAATGCCCAGCTGCCTAGTTGTATCTGGCTGGACACAAAAATTGGGCGAAGCCCACGTCATTTTTTTTTAATTATTTCATGAAATTCATGAAATAATTTAAAAAAAAAAAGGGCTTACCTATATTTTTGGTTCCCAGCCGGGTACAAATAGGCAGCTGGGGGTTGGGGGCAGCTCGTAACTGCCTGCTGTACCCGGCTAGCATACAAGAATATGGCGAAGCCCACGTAATTTTTTGGGAGGGCAAAGAAATCCTGCATACAGTCCTGGAAGGAGGATGCTGAGCCTTGCAGCTCGACAGCTGCTGTCTGCTCTCCTGCATACACTATTGGATGGAGAATGCTGAGCCTTGTAGTTCTGCAGCTGCTGTCTGCTCTCCTGCATACACTAGTGGATGGAGTATGCTGAGCCTTGTAGGTCTGCTCCCCCTGCCTCTCACTCCATCATATAGTCCTGGATGGAGCATGCTGAGCCTTGTAGTTCTGCAGCTGTCTGCTCTCCTGCATACACTAGTGGAGAATGAAGAATATATTGAAGAAGGAAATGACATCAGACCTTTTTTTTTTCTCAACAATCTTTAATGGCAATGTTCACTGATAAAAAATGCATAAAAACGCAGTGAGCAAAAACGCAGCAAAATGCAGCAAAAAACGCACCAAAACGCGGTAAAAATGTATGCGTATTTGCCGTGGGTGCGTTTTTGTGCGTTTTTTGCATAAAAAAACGCAGCGTCGAAAAAACGCAGTGTGTGAACTTAGCCATACTCTCCCGATTTTGTAAGATTTCCCACCTACAAAGAATGAAGAGGTCTGTAATTTTTATCATATGTACACTTCAACTGTAACTGACAGAATATTAAAAAAAAAATCCAGAAAATCGCATTGTCTGATTTTTAAATAATTTTATTGCATGAAATAAGTATTGATCACTTACCAACAAGAATTTTGGCTCTCACAGACCTGTTATTTATTCTTTAAGAAGCCTTCCTATTCTGCAATTATCATCTGTATTAGTTACACCTGTTTGAACCCATTACCAGTATAAAAGACACCTGTTCAGATGATCAATCAATCACACTCCACCCTGTCCACCAGAATGTTGTCTAAGGACACTAGGGACAAAATTGTAGATCTGCACAAGACTGGGGTGGGCTCTAGGACAATAGGCAAGCAGCTTGGTGAGAAGGCAAAATTTGGTGCAATTATTAGAAAATCTGAGGTCTGGGGCTCCATGCAAAATCTTGCCTCATGGGATAAGGATGATTCTGAGAAAGATCAGGAATCAGCCCAGAACTACATGGGAGGGCCTGGTCAATGACCTGAATAGAGCTTAGACCACAGTCTCAAAGATTGGTAACACACTCATGCCAGCACATGTTCAGGCCCGTTTGAAGTTTGCCAATGACCATCTAGATGATCCCGAGGTGGCATGGGATAAGGTCGTGTGGTCAGATGAGACCAAAATAGAACTTTATGTGCTCAAAGAAGAAAAAGGATGAGTACAACCTCCAGAACACTGTACTATCCGTGAAGCATGAGGGTGGAAACTTCATACATTGGGGGTGCTTTTCTGCAAAGGGGACAGGACGAGTGCACCATATTGAGAGGAAGATGGATGGGGTCATGTATCATGAGATTTTGGCCAACAACCTACTTCCTCCAGTAAGAGCATTAAAGATGGGCAGCGGCTGGATTTTCCAGCATGACAATGACCCGAAACACACAGACAGGGCAACTAAGGAATGGTTCCGTAAGATGCATTTCAAGGTCCTGGAGTGTCCTATCCAATTTTCAGACCTGAATGCAATAGAAAACCTTTGGATAGAGCTGAAACTCAATGTTGCCCAGTGACAGCCCCAAAACCTGAAAGATCTGGAGAAGATCTGTATGGAGGAGTGGGCAAAAATCCTTGCTGCAGTGTATGCAAACTTAGTCAAGAACTACAGGAAGTGTCTGACCTGTAATTGCATAGAAAGATTTCTGCACTAAATAATAAGTTCTGTTTTACTATTATATCAAATACTTATTTTATGCAATAAAATGTAAATTCCTTATTTAAAAATCATGCAATGTGATTTTCTAGATTTTTTTTTTATTCTGTCTGTCACGATTGAAGTGTACCAATCAGTGGCGTAACTAGAGTTTGATGGGCCCCGGTGCAAAGTTTGTGTCTGGGCCCCCCCTCCACATACACCGACACGTAGCGTACGGGATAATGACACTGACACTCGGGGTACAGGATAATGATGCTAACACTTGGCTCTTACCCTCAGCACCCAGATTTCTCATGATCTGAAATCCCTCTATCAGTACCCAGCTTTCCTATGTTCTGATATCCATCTTGTCCTCGGCACACTGCTTCCCCATGCTCTGCTATACATCATTCCCTCAGCACCCAGTTTTCCCATATCAGAGCATGGGAAAGCTGGGTGCTGAGAAATGATGTATAGCAGAGCATGGGAAAGCTGGGTGCTGAGGGAAAGAGCCTTTTTCCCTCAGCACAAAACGTTCCTATCCCCTGCTTGTATCTTTGTCCCCCCTTGTATATAGTTATCCAAATACTATAATGGCCCCCACATAGCCTTCCAAATAATATAAAGGGTCCCACATAACCTTTCATATATTAGAATACACTTCCATAGTCCTCCATGTATTATAATGCATTTCCCATAGTTCTCCATGCATTATAATTCACCCCATAGTACTCAACATATAATACTGCACCACATAGTCCTCCATATATTATAATGCACCCCCATAATCCTCCATGTATAAAGTAGCTCTTCAATTATTATCATGAATTTCTCATAGTTCTCTGTGTATTATAATTCACCCCATAGTTCTCCATATATTATACTGCACCACATAGTCCTCCATAAATTATAATGCAGCCCTATAGTCCTCCATGTATAAAGTAGCCCTCCAATTATTATAATGAATTTCTCATAGTTCTCCATATATTATAATTCATCCCATAGTTCTCCATATATTATACTGCACCACATAGTCCGCAATGTTTTATAATGCACCCCCATAGTCCATGTATAAGGTAGCCTCCATAGTCCTCCATATATTATAATGTAGCCCCCATAGTCCTATATGTATTATAATGCAACCCCATAAAACTTCATATTGCATTATGCAGCCCCATACTCCTCCATGCATAATGCACCCCTATATTCCATGTATAAGGTGTCCTTCATTTTGTATTATGCAGCCCCATACTCCTCCATGCATAATGCACCCCTATATTCCATGTATAAGGTGTCCTTCATTTTGTATTATGCAGCCCCACCAGACCTCCATATACTGTATAATAATGCAGCCAGCCTCTCCAGGCCTCCATGTATAATAATGCAGCCAGCCAGCCTCCTCAGGCCTCCATGTATAATGTAGCAGCCAGCTTCTCCAGGCCTCCATGTATAACAATGCACCCAGCCTCCTCAGGCCTCCATGTATAATATAGCAGCCAGTTTCTCTAGACCACCTCCATGTATAACAATGCACCCAGCCTCCTCAGGCCTCCATGTATAATATAGCAGAGCAGCCAGCCTCTCCAGGCCTCCATGTATAACAATACACCCAGCCTCCTCAGGCCTCCATGTATAATGCAGTATCTCCAGGCCTCCATGTATAATGCAGTATTTCCAGGCCTCCGTGTATAATGCAGTATCTCCAGGCCTCCATGTATAATGCAGTATCTCCATGCCTCCATGTGTAATGCAGCCTCTCCAGGCCTCCCTGTATAATGCAGCCTCTCCAGGCATTCATGTATAATAATGCAGCCTCCCCAGACCTCCATGTATAATAATGCAGCCTCCCCAAACCTCCATGTATAAAGCAGCCTCATCAGGCCTCCATGTATAAAGAAGCCTCTCCAGGCCTCCATGTATAAAGCAGCCTCTCCAGGCCTCCATGTATAATAATGCAGCCTCTCCAGACCTCCATGTATAAAGCAACCTCCTCAGACCTCCATGTATAAAGCAGTCTCTCCAGGCCTCCATGTATAATAATGCAGCTTCCCCAGACCTCCATATATAATGCAGCCTCTTCAGACCTCCATGTATAAAGCAGCCTCTCCAGGCTTCCATGTATAATAATGCAGCTTCCCCAGACCTCCATATATAATGCAGCCTCCTCAGACCTCCATGTATAAAGCAGCCTCTCCAGGCTTCCATGTATAATAATGCAGCTTCCCCAGACCTCCATATATAATGCAGCCTCCTCAGACCTCCATGTATAAAGCAGCCTCTCCAGGCTTCCATGTATAAAGCAGCCTCTCCAGGCCTCCATGTATATTAATGCAGCCTCTCCAGACCTCCATGTATAAAGACACCTCCTCAGACCTCCATGTATAAAGCAGCCTCTCCAGGCCTCCATATATAATACAGCCTCCTCAGACCTCCATGTATAAAGCAGCCTCTCCAGGCCTCCATGTATAATAATGCAGCTTCCCCAGACCTCCATATATAATGCAGCCTCCTCAGACCTCCATGTATAAAGCAGCCTCTCCAGGCTGCCATGTATAATAATGCAGCTTCCCCAGACCTCCATATATAATGCAGCCTCCTCAGACCTCCATGTATAAAGCAGCCTCTCCAGGCTTCCATGTATAATAATGCAGCTTCCCCAGACCTCCATATATAATGCAGCCTCCTCAGACCTCCATGTATAAAGCAGCCTCTCCAGGCTTCCATGTATAAAGCAGCCTCTCCAGGCCTCCATGTATATTAATGCAGCCTCTCCAGACCTCCATGTATAAAGACACCTCCTCAGACCTCCATGTATAAAGCAGCCTCTCCAGGCCTCCATATATAATGCAGCCTCCTCAGACCTCCATGTATAAAGCAGCCTCTCCAGGCCTCCATGTATAATAATGCAGCTTCCCCAGACCTCCATATATAATGCAGCCTTCTCAGACCTCCATGTATAAAGCAGCCTCTCCAGACTTCCATGTATAATAATGCAGCTTCCCCAGAACTGCCTTCCCAAGCTTCTGGCCACTGTTTACTCACTTATATTAAAAAAAAAACAACAAGTACTCACCTTCTCTCCTCCTTCCACCGCTGCTGTCCTCCCCGCTGCTCGTTCTCCCGGTGCTGCGGTCGGCGTCCTCCCGTCCTGCACTTTGTGCACTCAGCACAGCAGTCGCTCGGGAGTGACGTCACCGCACAGGGGGAGAATGGTGATGCATAGCGCGGCACCGGCCGCGCTATGCTTCATCATTACTATGCGCGGTGACGGGGGAGACGCCGCAGCCGCTGACACCAGGCAGGGGGCCCCGGTGCTGCCGCTGACACCAGGCAGGGGGGCTCGGTGTCGGCGGCGGCAGCGGGTCAAATAGTGGCCGCGTGGTCTGTGACAGATCAGCGCAGCTCCTCTCACGCTGACAGGAGCTGGCTGCTGATCTGCCTGGCGGCCGCCGGGCCCCTAACCTCCCGACCGCTGCGACTGCGGTAGTTACGCCACTGGTACCAATGAGAAAAATGACAGACCTCTCCATTCTTTGTAAGAGGGAAAACTTGCAAAATTGGCAGTGTATGAAATATTTATTTTCCTCACTGTACATTAATAAGGTGATACTGTGTCTGCTGTATATGCAATATGTACGTGATACTGCCACAGTATACATACATTATGTAGGTGATCTGAACACTGAGACTATAACAATTCCGAGAAAGGTGGCTTTGAAGAGCACCATGTAAATAAAGCTGTGGTCGATCTTAAGCACTCTGGCGCCATTCACATGTGGCTCTTCAAATACCTCCTTTAAGTGAGTGGTGAGGGGTATGACAACATAAATGCAAACATCACTGATCAGGGCTGATGAGTGTTATAGTATGTGGACTGGTGGGGTTTGTGTGCCAGGACTGCTTTTTGGTCCCAGTCCGGCCCTGTTCATTCCCACCTAAGAAGCACAGGGAATATAATATACACCTGTTTATATGGGATATATTATTATTATTATTTATTATTATAGCGCCATTTATTCCATGGCGCTTTCCAAGTGAAAGACGGTATACATGTGGTCAAAATTGTTGGTACCCCTCATTTATTGAAAGAAAAACCCACAATGGTCACAGAAATAACTTGAATTTGACAAAAGTAATAATAAATTAAAAATCTATGAAAATGAACAAACGAAAGTCAGACAATGCATTTCAACCATGATTCCACAGCATTTAAAAAAAAAAAAATAAAACTGATGAAACAGGCCTGGTCAGAAATGATGGTACCCCTGAAAATAATGTGACAAAAGGGACATGTTAAGTCAAGGTGTGTCCACTAATTAGTATCACGTGTCTACAATCTTTTTTTTAGGGCCTGTATATAGGGCTACAGATACTCATTGTGCTGTTTGGTGACATGGTGTGTACCACACTCAACATGGGCCAGAGGAAGCGAAGGAAAGAGTTTTCTCAGGAGATTAGAAAGAAAATTATAGACATGTTAAATGTAAAGGTTATAAGACCATCTCCAAGCAGCGTGATGTTTCTGTGACTACAGTAGCACATATTATTCAGAAATTTAAGACCTATGGAACTGTAGCCAACTCCCTGTGGGCGCAGGAGAAAAATTGATGACAAAGAAAGAGACGAATAATACGAATGGTAACAAAAGAGCCCAGAAAAACTTCTAAAGGGAGTAAAGGTAAACTTCAAGCTCAAGGAACATCAGTGTCAGATCGCACCATCCGTCGTTGCTTGAGCCAAAGTGGACTGCATGGGAGATGACCAAGGAAGACAGCATTGTTGAAAAAAAAAATAATCATAAAAAAGCCAGACTGGAATTTGCCAAACTACATGTTGACCAGTCACAAAGCATCTGGGAGAATGTCCTATGGACAGATGAGACAAAAATGGAACTTGTTGGCAAGGCACATCAGCTCTATGTTCACAGATGGAAAAATGAAGCATATCAAAAAAAGAATACTATACCCACTGTGAAACATGGAGGAGGCTGAGTAATGTTCTGGGGCTGCTTTGCCGCATCTAGCACAGGGTGTCTTGAATCTGTGCAGGGTGTCTTGAATCTCAAGACTATCAAGGGATTCTAGAGAGAAATGTGCTGCCCAATGTCAGAAAGTGTGGCGCCCCTGACCTGGTCAAGCACCACTGAGTACTGCACCCATGCTGGGACAGTACTTCCAGGTAATCCTAAGGGCCAGAACGAGGTGTGTATGAAAAGAGACACAGCGCCAGCAACCAGTTCTACAGGGTACAGGTCCCTAGAGCAGACTCCATTTTAACTACCTGCTAAATTTGCCTGTGAGGGGAACTACAAGTACCTCACCAACCTCACAGTGTCCGAGCCTCAGCAGCAATGCAGGGACCCATAAGGGGACAGAGCCTGGAGCCATCTCACTTGGTCCACGCTGCCGGCAAACGGGCAAAACACAGGGAAGAAAAGGCAGTAGCGACTCCCTGGATAGACCCCCATGGTACTCCACGTCAGTGGGTTATCCGAACACAGAGTGCTAGGAAGGCGAGCTAACAGGTTAATCACAGCAACGCCCGGGTCACCTCACAATAACATCTGAAGTGAGTAAAAAACAGTTGGAAAACTTTTGGACTGTGTTATTCCGGGACCCGCTACCCCGCTCACCTGAGCCCCTGGGGCCTACCTCACTCACGGGAGGCTACATCACCTGGCTGCAGACCCCATCAGCCCCAGACGCTCGTAAAACCTGCAGCGGCGGTCATCCACATCCTGGACCGCAATCCGTGAGTGGCGTCACGACACATAATAAAACTGACATTACTTGTTCGCCATATTGATCAAGCCCTGTGGCGTCCCCGAACAGGATCAGCACTCCTGGGGTGTCACAAAAGCTTGGTCTCAGTCGCAGGTCTTGCAATAGGATAATGACTCAAAACACACAGCTAAAAACACCCAAGAATGGCTATGAGGAAAATGTTGGACTATTCTGAAATGGCAGTCTATGAGCCCTGACCTAAATCCTGTTGAGCATCTTTGGAAAGAGCTGAAACATGCCATCTGGAAAAGGCAACCTTCAAACACGAGACAACTGGAGCAGTTTGCTCTTGAGGAGTGGCCAAAATACCTGTCGAGAGGTGCAGAAGTCTCATTGACAGTTGCAGGAATCGTTTGACTGCAGTGATTGCCTCAAAAGGTTGTGCAACAAAATATTAAGTTAAGGAGGAACCATCATTTCTGTCCAGGCCTATTTCATAAGTTTTATTTTTTTCTTAAATGCTGTGGAAGCATGGTTGAAAAGCAATGTCTGACTTTCATTTGTTCATTTTCATAGATTTTTAATTTATCATTACTTTTGTTAGATTCAAGTTATTCCTGTGACCATTGTGGGTTTTTCTTTCATTAAACGAGAGCTACCAACAATTTTGACCATGTGTGTGTGTTAATTTCCCTTTAACCTACATATATGTCATGTTCAGTCCCCACCTATTAAGCACAGGGAATATAATATTCACCTGATTACATGGGATATGTGTTCATTTCCCTATTATCCACATAGATTCATTGTTCATTCCCTCCTAAAGCCTGCTTTACACGTTGCAATTAGTCGTACAATCGCATTTGCGATGTGACACGCCCAGGTTGCATACGGGATCTTATGAGATTGCACGTAGGTCGTTCATTTGCTGTCACACGAGCGTTAGTAGTCTATGTTAAATTGATCAATTTTGTGTGCGATCCTTTAGATCATGTGTTCTGTGATGTATGCATTGGGCACCCTTTTTTTTTTAATTTATTGACTTGCCAAGCGTGTGTAATGTGTAGGGATGCGTTTTTACTATGTCACCTGCCATTCAGCTCTGCTACATGGCCGCTGACAGCAGCCACAGACAGCCATGTAGCAGAGCTGAATGGCAGATGACAGCAGACACAGACAGAGCCGCACTGTCAGAATGAACTCGGGTGAACCTCACCCGACTTCATGGTCATGCTGCGGCTCTGTCTGTGTCGCGCCCTGATTAGCAATCACCTGTGAAGGGCTCACCGGTGACCGCTAAACTCCTGAGTAACTGAATTGAGCAGCCCTCTCTCATATACTCACCGATCCCCGATCCCCGGCGCTGCACGGCGTTCACACTGCTCCGGCGGCTTTTACTATTTTGAAAAAGCCGGCCGCCCATTAAACAATCTTGTATTCCCTGCTTTCCCCGCCCACCGGCGCCTATGACTGGTTACAGTGAGACAAGCCCCCACGCTGAGTGACAGGTGTCACACTGCACCCAATCACAGCAGCCGGTGGGCGTGTCTATACTGTGCAGTGAAATAAATAATTAAATAATTAAAAAAAACGGCGTGCGGTCCCCCCCAATTTTAAAACCAGCCAGATAAAGCCATACGGCTGAAGGCTGGTATTCTCAGGATGGGGAGCTCCACGTTATGGGGAGCCCCCCAGCCTAACAATATCAGCCAACAGCCGCCCAGAATTGCCGCATACATTAGATGCGACAGTTCTGGGACTGTACCCGGCTCTTCCCGATTTGCCCTGGTGTGTTGGCAAATCGGAGTAATAAGGAGTTATTGGCAGCCCATAGCTGCCAATAAGTCCTAGATTATTCATGTCAGGCGTCTCCCCGAGATGCCTTCCATGATTAATCTGTAAGTGACAGTAAATAAACACACACGCCCGAAAAAATCCTTTATTAGAAATAAAAAACACAAACATATACCCTGGTTCACCACTTTAATCAGGCCAAAAAAGCCCTCCATGTCCGGCGTAATCCAGGATGGTCCAGCGTCGCTTCCAGCTCTGCTGCATGGAGGTGACCGGAGCTGCAGCAGACACAGCTGCTCCTGTCACCTCCACACAGCAACTGAAGACAGCCGCGCGATCAGCTGAGCTGTCACTGAGGTTGCCCGCGGCCACCCCTGGATCCAGTGACAGCGGGTAACCTCAGTGACAGCTGAGCTGATCGCGCGGTTGTATATGTATATGTATATACCAGGGTATATGTTTGTGTTTTTTATTTCTAATAAAGGATTTTTTTGGGTGTGTGTGTTTATTTACTGTAATTTACAGATTAATCATGGAAGGTATGTCATAGACGCCTGACATGATTAATCTAGGACTTATTGGCAGCTATGGGCTGCCAATAACTCCTTATTACCCCGATTTGCCAACGCACCAGGGCAAATCGGGAAGAGCCGGGTACAGTCCCAGAACTGTCGCATCTAATGTATGCGGCAATTCTGGGCGGCTGTTGGCTGATATTCTTAGGCTGGGAGGCTCCCCATAACGTGGGGCTCCCCATCCTGAGAATACCAGCCTTCAGCCGTATGGCTTTATCTGGCTGGTTTTAAAATTGGGGGGGGACCGCACGCCGTTTTTTTTAATTATTTAATTATTTATTTCACTGCACAGTATAGACACGCCCACCGGCTGCTGTGATTGGGTGCAGTGTGACACCTGTCTCTCAGCATGGGGGCGTGTCTCACTGTAACCAATCATAGGCAGCGGTGGGCGGGGAAAGCAGGGAATACGAGATTGTTTAATGGGCGGCCGGCTTTTTCAAAATAGTAAAAGCCGCCGGAGCAGTGTGAATGTCGTGCAGCGCCGCGCCGGGGATCGGGGATCAGTGAGTATGAGAGAGGGGGGAGAGGGATAGACTGATATGGACAGAGAGTGAGGGACAGAGATAGTGACCGACTGACAGAGATTACTGAATGACAGACATTTTGAGGCGCTTCAGAACGCAGCTTTTCAGCTGCGCTCTGAAGCGGACCTTTTTTAAGCTGCGGTGCAGAGCGCACACCTGCGCACATAGCATCAGACACCAAAATCGTATGAGGGATGTCACACGTTACAATTGACTAGGTTCGAGCAACAAAACGCTCAATTCTAGACAAAGATACGATGTGTTTGCGATCAACAGTTTTGCGTTCAATCCTGATCGCACGTAGATGTCACACGCAGATACCTCACAAACGATGCCGGATGTGCGTCACTTACAACTTGACCCCAACGACGGATTGTGAGATATATTGAAGCGTGTGTAGCGGGCTTAAGAAGCACAGAGAATATAATATACAGTACATCTGTTCATGTGGAATATGTGTTGATTTCTCCATTGTCTACATATATTAATTTGCCATTCCCCACCTAAGAAGCACAGGGAATAGCATTTTGTTATGCTTGTCAGGCAAGCACTGGGTTAGTGAATCTGTCGCGGGCGGAGGGGACGCGCATGCCACGCTCGGGTCAGGGGCTTCTGCTGCTGCTGCTCGGTGGCTCGAGCGGTGGGCCGGACCCGGGGACTCGAGCAGCGCTCCTCACCCGTGAGTGAAAAGGGATGGTTTGTTTGGGGAGAGAGTTCTTGACGCCACCCACGGGACGTGGTGATGATGGCACCACCGCTGCTGGTGACGGGTATCCCGGGAGAGATGGTAGGGAGCAGCTAGGATGTTGTCCCCTCCGTGGGTAGGGGTCGGTGCTCCCGGGGTCCGGTGATGTAACGGGGAGGCTGGATGGCCGGGGTGCAGGGTTGCAGGGACAGCGCAGCGCGGTGCCAGGCGGCACTAGTGTACTCACTCAGACAGTCAATGACAGAGTCTCTGGTAAACCAAACGGCCGGATGGACAGGTCCCGCAGCCGGCTGCAGTGTTGTTGTGCTCTCCCCGGACGGCTGATGGTGGTGGTCTTTCCCTGCACCTGTGTAAACTGTGTTGACTCCGATGGTTTCCCAACGGTAGTCCGCTCCCCGGCGTATAGGTGCCGTAGGAGCCCTTTTGCCCGCAGGCGCTGGCCCTTGGATCTCTAGCCTGTGGCGGTGGCTGTATATCCTCACGGTGTGGACTGTTGCCTTCTGTCGGGACTTGGTTGTTAGGAAACCCCTGGGGTTCCTGTCACACTCGGATTTGACTATTGTCGGCGGCTCCAAGCCTGGTCGGGGTCCGATGGCCCTGCCTGTGTGCTTAACTTCACTCCGGTCCCCGATTCGGTACCGGTGGGCCACCGCCCAACCCCGATCCTACAGTTCCGCAGAGATCCGTCACTCCTGCAGACGGCCACCACCGTCTGCCAACCTTGCCGTGGGCTCCAACCCAGACACTTGCAGTTTGTGACCTCTCACTTTCACCTCCTAAACTGATCTACTGCTTTTCCCGCCTCCAGGCCTGTGAACTCCTCGGTGGGTGGGGCCAACTGCCTGGCTCCGCCCCACCTGGTGTGGACATCAGACCCTGGAGGGAGGCAACAAGGGTTTTTTGTCTGACTGTTGCAACTGCCTAGGGTGGGGGGTTGTGTATGGTGTTATGTCTGTGACTACCTGGCTAGTCCAGGGTGTCACATTCCCCCTTGGTGAAATGCAGACTGTCCGCGGGCTGCCCGTCCATCACCGGTTTTATTTTTGTTTCTGTAAAAGATAAATTAACATGTCAACATATAACATAAGCATTCTTTAGTTCTTCCCTTTCGGGAGGCATGACACTTTAACGTTGCAAACGGTAAACATTTTTATTTCAAAACGGACGGGTTCATAGTCATCCGCTCCCCCACCCAAGCAACCTAAACCTTGGTGCTGCTCCTAAGAAACAGGCAGCACCCCTCTTCCCTAGTCCTGGTCCAGGTTACCCGAGCGGGAACGGGTACGGTGTCTCGCACCCGGCTGTCACTTCAGGGGACCCCACGTCCAGGGGGACCCCTGACCCCCGGAGGATGGCCACCGGTCCTGGTGGTGGCCGGACCCCAGCCTACTCTGCTGCGGGTCCTTCCTCAAATCTGCCTCTCCGGAGGCGGCACGGCACGGAAAACAGCCCACAAAACTATTTACAAACCCACAAGTTCGTGGGTGGCCTGCTAGTTCTCGGCCATGTCCATGAGCAGTTCCTCATGCGGACGGTAAAAACACATAGGGTCCCTCCGGGGACAACTTGTCTTAAAACGGACGACAATCAGGTGAAACTTCGGTTTGGTTAGTGGTCATTCATTCACAACTGGAACAATCAAGATACTGCACCCCTAGATGGTAGTTTCCCTGTACCTAAGTGGGGGCCTACCTAGGTTGGGGCGTGTGGACCTTCTGGGCCCAATGTAATCAGTGGAGGGCAAGGGGACAGAGGAGACAGTCAGTTCCTCCTCCTGTACGGCAGGTATGGCAGTTGGAGACCCACAGGGGTCGGGTATAGGTGCATCCCTGGAGAGTGGTTCACTGGCGGTTATTTCCGTTTCCATTTCTTCCACGTGTTGTGGGAACATTATCACCGGAAGAATCACCGCGCCGTTCTGCATAGGCCAGTCTGCTGGAAAGTCACCCATCACTGTGTGGATCACCTCCTTCTCCTTTTCCCCGCTCGGTGTGGGAACCGGAACCTCATTTGCCACTCTCAAGGGGTGGGGGGACTTCTTCAGGTGGTCCCTGGAAACTGTAGTGGCAGTCCTCCCCTGGTCGCGACTGATTAGGTAAGCCTTCTCATTCTCCCATTCAGTGGGCTGTATGACATACGGGGTCCTTTCCCACTGGTCATCAAGCTTATGGGTCCTTCTCTTCCGCTTCAGCACTACATCTCCTGGCTCAAAGGGGACGGCTGACGCTTATTTATTGAAGCGTTGCGCTTGTTTCTCTCGGCTCTGACCGAGATTCTTCTCCACATACTCCTGGACTTGTCGGTATTGGATTTGCCGCCAGGTATCCCAGCCTGCAGTCGAGGGAAGGGCCTCAGGAGCTTCCAGGTCCATTTCTAGGTCCACCGGCAGCCGGCCCAGTCGGGCTCTCATCAGATACACCGGGGTGCATTTGGTAGAACTACTGGGGATGTTGTTGTACATGTCGACCAGGTCAGGCAGCTTTTCTGGCCACAGGTTCCGCTCTTCCAACGGTATCACCTTGAGGAGGTCCAGGACAAGATGGTTCATCTTTTCACACATCCCATTAGTTTGGGCATCATATGGCGTGGTCCTGATCTTCTTACAACCGTACAATTGGCAGAACTCTTGAAACACCTCTGCTTCAAAGGCTGAACCCTGGTCCAGAAGTAGGCCTGGAACGCCCTAGCTGCGGTACGGCCGGTCAAATCCTTGACCGGAACAACCACCATGAATCTGGAGTAGTGGTACACGATGGTTAAGGCATAGGTATACCCATTCCGGCTGGGTGTGAGCTTGACGTGGTCCAGGACAACCAACTCCAGCGGATGATGGGTGACGATTGGCTGTAGAGGGGCTCTTTGGCTGACTTCATTCTTCCTTCTCACGCACAGGGGCCGCACTCTCGGCACCAGGCCTCCACAGATTCTCGCATCCCACTCCAATAGAACCGCTCTCTCAGCAACATTTCCAGCTTTTTCCAGCCGAAATGCCCGGCGCCATCGTGATATGCCCGTAGGACTTTGGGCACGCTGGCCTGAGGAACCACCAGCTGAAGGACCATCTCGTGAGTCTTCGGGTTGATCAGCCCCCGATGCACCTTCCTTTCATGCAGGTACAGGCGGGCTCGTTCTTTCCACAGCCGCTGGGCCTCGGAGGGAGCTGCAGGATCCATTCCGGAGGAGCCTTGCTCAATCATGGTCTTGACCAGCTGAACGGCAGGCGCTTGGTCTTGGGCGTCTTGCCATCCCTGACTGGGTAGTGGGTCCAGGTTCACCTGTTGTTGTTTGACATATAGTTTTTTGACCGGCGCCCGATGGAACGCGGGCAACTCGATTTCTTCGAGGTCATCGTCTTCCGGCCCCCCATCCGGCAGGTGGGGCATCCGGGACAATGCGTCCGCGTTGGTGTTCTTGCAGCCGGCTCTGTATTTGATAGTGAAGTCATAATTAGACAGCCTGGCCACCCACCGTTGTTCCAGAGCGCCCAGCTTAGCCGTGTCCAGATGGGTTAATGTATTATTGTCCGTATAGGCAGTGAACTTTGCCACTGCGAGGTAATGACGGAACCTCTCGGTGATTGCCCACACCAGGGCCAGGAACTCAAGCTTGAAGGAGCTGTAATTTTCGGGGTTTCTCTCCGTGGGCCGGAGTTTTCTGCTGGCGTAGGCGATCACCTTTTCTTTCCTGTCCTGGACCTGGGACAGGATTGCCCCCAAGCCCACATTGCTGGCATCGGTGTAGAGGACGAATCGGAGGCTGTAGTCTGGGTACGCCAGGACTTCTTCCCCCGTCAAGGCGGTCTTCAGCTGGTGAAAGGACTTTTTGTGCTTCTCCTCCCACACAAATGGGGGCCCAGGGGCCCTGCCACCCTTGGTCCGTCCCACGAGGAGGTCTTGCATAGGGGCAGCCATCTTCGTATACCCCTTGATGAAGCGGCGATAATAGCCCACCAGGCCCAGGAACTGCCTCACCTCTCTCACGGTGGTCAGCCTCGGCCAGTCCTGAATAACCGTGATCTTCTCGGGATCTGGGGCAACGCCTTCGGCGCTCACCACATGTCCGAGGCACTGTACTCTAGGCTTCAGTAGATGGCACTTGGAGGGCTTTAGCTTGATCCCGTATTTGGCAAGGGACGCAAACACTTCGGCCAGGTGCTCCAGGTGGGCCTCGTACGTCTGGGCGTATACGATCACATCATCCAGATATAGTGTCACGCTCCCCGGGTCCTCTGCTCCGCTCCCCG
This sequence comes from Anomaloglossus baeobatrachus, assembly GCF_048569485.1. Classification (NCBI taxonomy): domain Eukaryota; kingdom Metazoa; phylum Chordata; class Amphibia; order Anura; family Aromobatidae; genus Anomaloglossus; species Anomaloglossus baeobatrachus. The sequence goes on from NC_134355.1 coordinate 266,127,100, forward strand.
GGTCCTCTGCTCCGCTCCCCGGCTCACCTGCCACGCTCCCCAGCCTCCAGTACCCGCGCTTCCCAGGCCTCCTGGACCCCGCTCCCGGCGCCCGTCGGCTTCCCAGTCCCTGGCCGGCTCTGCTGCGTCCTCCTCTCAGCTTCCTGCCCTGGCTTCTGGCACCCGGGCCGCGCGCATGCGCATTAGGGCGCGCGCGCGGTCACTGACCCTTTCTTAAAGGGCCAGTGTCCACTGACAGGAAACGATGCATACAGGTACTGGGTATAAAGGGGGTTAATGTCCAAGGGAGCGGGGCCTGTTCTTCGTGTTTTCCCAAGCTAGGAGTCAGGTCTCCTTGTGTTCTGTGAGATACTTACCTCTCTGTCTTCTAGAGCCGATCCTGCATCGCCATCCGGTCCTGCTGTATCTCGAACCCCGAACGCTGCCCATCTGCCATCCTGACAGTCCGTACCATCTCGGTTCCCTGCGGTGACCCGTCATCTCGCTCCAACGGTTCCGGACCCCGCCTGACATCATCACGGCTTCCGAACCTGAGCTCCGTCACCCGGACCACCATCAGTGACCTCGTGGTCCCAGGGACTTCTCCATTGTGTTCCAGTGCACGGACTGTCCTGCTACCTAAAGTGCTCCGGCTACCGGACTCCTTTCCCTCATCTGGGAGTTCGGCCCAGTGGATCCACCTCCCGGGTCTGCCCGTCCATCTGGCCCTAACAGTAAGAACAGGCCATGGATCCCGCCGAAGCACTAGCGGCCTTGCATGAGGAACTCCAACGCCAGCGTGAAGTCCAGACCCGCATGCTGAACTTTATGACCTCCGTGGACGCCCGCTTGAACACGCTACAAGCCTCGGTCACATCTTCAGCGCCCCGGGTCTCCACTAGTCAATCCACGGCCCCCGCTCCCGTGGCAGCCTCCTCGGATGCTTCCAGACTGCGTTTGGCCTCACCACCCCGGTACGCCGGTGATCCCAAGACCTGCAGGGGGTTTATAAACCAATGCTCCCTCCATTTCACGCAGCTGCCACATTTGTTTGCCTCCGACCAAGCCAAGGTCGCCTTCATCATGTCTCACCTAGAGGGCGAGGCACTGGCGTGGATGAACCCCTTGTGGGAGAAGGAGGACCCTATGACCAAGAACCTCCAGGAGTTCCTGCAGGCCTTTCGCAGCACCTTTGACGAACCCGGACGCGCCTCCGCGTCTGCTTCATCTCTTCTCCGGTTACGTCAGGGAACTCTGACGGTGGGTCAATACGCCATCCGTTTCCGCACCTTGGCTTCAGAACTCGGGTGGAATAACGAGGCCCTAACCGCCGCCTTCTGGGAAGGACTCTCGGGTCGAATCAAAGATGAGCTGGCTGGACGTGACGTACCGTCCACCCTGGACGCCCTGATTACCCTAGCGACTCGAGTGGACATACGCTTTCAGGAGCGGTCCAAAGAGGTGTCCCGTGAGAGACGTCCGGTAAGGCATTCCTCTCCTCCACAGAAGCCCGCCGTACTCCAGTCAACGGCCTCTGGTGTCTCCGTCCATGAGCCCATGCAGATCGACCGTGTGCGACAGTCTGAACAACGCCGAGCAGAGCGGCTCGCCAAGGGTCTCTGCTTCTACTGCGGAGAGGGCACACACCTGCTACGCTCCTGTCCAGAGAGGCCGGGAAACTCCAAAGCCTAGGGTTGGTAGGAGAGGCCACCCTAGGTGCTGGGACTCTCTCAGACCCAGTTACATGGGCTGTGCAAGTGACAACGGGAGAGACGCGGTTTACGGCTGAGGCGTACCTCGATTCTGGGGCAGCAGGCAATTTCATCCAGCAGGCCACGGTGGACAAGTACCAGGTGCCTGTTACTCCACTCGCCAAACCTCTTGTGATGATTGCCTCTGTGGATGGGAGACCCCTCTCTGACACCATCTCCTGGATCACCAAGCCGCTTGAACTGCGTATCGGTGCTCTGCACACCAAGAACATCGCTCTCTACGTTCTCCGACATAAGTCACATCAAATCCTGCTGGGCCTTCCTTGGTTGCGGACACACGAGCCTTCAGTCAGCTGGGGCACTGGCGATATCACTCGATGGGGGTCTTCTTGCCATGAGAACTGTCTGAAGACCATACAACCTATCCGGCGACCTCCGGTTCCCGAGTCCCTACCGGGACTGCCCTCAGCCTATTGGTCCTTCGTGGACGTCTTTGATAAGAAGGAATCCGAAGTACTTCCGCCACATCGTCCTTACGATTGTGCCATTGACCTGCTTCCGGGAACTACACCACCTCGAGGACGGATATATCCACTGTCTCCAGCCGAAACAAGAGCCATGTCTACGTACATCACAGAGAGCCTGGCTAAGGGATTCATTCGGAGATCCTCCTCTCCTGCTGGAGCAGGCTTCTTCTTCGTAAAGAAGAAAGAGGGCGACTTACGCCCATGTATAGGCTACCGGGGATTGAACCTAATCACCGTAAAAAACAAGTACCCCCTGCCGCTCATCCCCGAATTGTTTGATCGGCTCAGAGGAGCTCGTGTGTTCACCAAGTTGGATCTTCGGGGTGCCTACAACCTGGTCCGTATCCGCTCAGGGGATGAATGGAAGACCGCGTTCAACACTCGCGATGGGCACTATGAATACTGCGTGATGCCCTTCGGCCTGTGTAATGCACCAGCAGTCTTCCAAGAATTAGTGAACGATGTGTTCCGGGACCTTCTCTACGTTTGTGTGGTGGTATATCTGGATGACATCCTTGTCTTCTCTCCGGACCTCCAGACCCACCGAGAGAACGTGCAACTGGTTCTACAAAGACTGAGAGAGAATCGCCTGTACGCCAAGTACGAGAAGTGCGTCTTCGAACAGTCTTCTCTCCCCTTCCTGGGTTACCTCATCACCGATACCGGACTGCAGATGGATCCAAAGAAGGTCTCTTCCGTTCTCAACTGGCCTCCTCCTTCTGGACTGAAGGCAATCCAACGCTTTCTGGGATTCGCCAACTATTACCGCCAGTTTATTCCTCACTTCTCGGCTCTGACTGCTCCTCTTTCCGCCTTGACCAAGAAGGGGGCTAATCCAAAGGACTGGTCACCTGCGGCCGACGCCGCGTTTGGCTCTCTAAAGCGAGCCTTTGCCTCCTCTCCTGTACTCCACCGTCCAGAGTTAAACCGCCAGTTCACCTTGGAGGTGGATGCCTCCTCCTCGGGAGCCGGAGCAGTGCTCATGCAGAAGTCCTCCTCCGGGAAGATGGTGACTTGTGGTTTCTTCTCCAAGAGCTTCTCAGCGCCTGAACGCAACTACACCATCGGTGATCGAGAGCTATTGGCAGTCAAACTGGCTCTGGAGGCATGGCGCTATCTTCTGGAAGGAGCAGTGTACCCCGTCATTATTTACACGGACCACAAAAACCTGGAATACCTGCGGACGGCTCAGCGACTGAACCCCCGGCAAGCCAGGTGGTCCTTGTTCTTTGCCCGGTTCGACTTCCAGCTCCATTTCCGACCCGCGAACAAGAATGTACGCGCTGATGCCTTGTCTAGGTCTTTCATGCCCATGGAGCAGGAGGAAGAGACATTCCAACCCATCATCTGTCCTAATAAGATCATTCCGGTGGCTCCTGTCACCCTGGCCCAGATACCGCCTGGGAAGACCTATGTCTCTGAGTCTGACAGGCAAAAAGTGTTACTCTGGGGCCATGCCTCGAAAACAGCCGGTCATGCAGGTCAGAAGAGAACATGGAGTGCGATTGCACGTCATTACTGGTGGCCATCTCTTCGCACGGACGTCGCCTCTTTTGTCTCTGCCTGCTCCTCCTGTGCCAGGAACAAGACTCCCAAACACCTGCCATATGGCCGTCTTCTGCCTCTGCCCATACCCTCAGTTCCCTGGCAACACATAGCGATGGACTTTATTACGGACTTGCCATTGTCCTCCGGACACACAGTCATATGGGTCGTGGTGGATCGGTTCTCTAAAATGGCCCATTTCGTTCCTATGGCTGGACTGCCCTCTGCCCAGGAACTCGCGGACGCCTATATACATCACATCTTCCGCTTGCATGGCTTTCCATCACACATAGTGTCCGACAGAGGAACTCAGTTCACCTCCCGCTTCTGGAGGGCTCTCTGTAAACATCTGGGAGTGACTTTGGACTTTTCTTCGGCCTACCATCCTCAGTCGAACGGCCAAGTGGAACGGGTCAATCAGATATTGACCTCTTTCTTACGTCACTACGTCAACGCCCATCATGACGATTGGTCTACGCTTCTTCCTTGGGCTGAATTCTCCCATAACCACCATGTCAGTGAGTCCTCCTCCAGTTCTCCCTTCCATGTTGTCTACGGACTTCAGCCGTCTGTCCCCTTGCCTGTATCCTCTTCCTCGGACATCCCTGCTGCTGATGCAGTACTCCGTGACTTTACAACCATTTGGGACTCAGTTAAGGCCTCCCTTGCACGTGCATCCCTGCGGATGAAGAGACACGCGGACAAGAGACGTCTGGATCCTCCGTGTTTCTCTCCGGGAGATCTCGTCTGGCTTGCTTCCAAATACATCCGACTGAAGATACCATCCTACAAGCTGGGACCTCGCTACATCGGACCATTTAAAGTCCTCGGCAAGATCAATGAGGTCTCCTACAAACTACAGCTCCCGGCCACGATGAGGATACCCAACTCCTTCCACGTGTCTCTGCTCAAGCCGGTTGTCCTTGGTCCCTTCTCCGCTGCCGCCAGTCCGGCTCCTCCTCCTATTGCTGAGGACGACATCTATGCGGTAAGGGATATCGTGGCCATGAAGACCGTACGAGGTCGACAGTTCTTCCTGGTGGACTGGGAGGGGTATGGTCCTGAGGATAGGTCCTGGGAGCCCAGGGAGAACGTGGGCACTCCTCTGATCCGTGCCTTCCTGTCCCGGTTGCGGGGAGGGGGGCGTGGGGGGGGGGTACTGTCACGCTCCCCGGGTCCTCTGCTCCACTCCCCGGGTCCTCTGCTCCGCTCCCCGGGTCCTCTGCTCCGCTCCCCGGCTCACCTGCCACGCTCCCCGCTCCCCAGCCTCCAGTACCCGCGCTTCCCAGGCCTCCTGGTCCCCGCTCCCGGCGCCCGTCGGCTTCCCAGTCCCTGGCCGGCTCTGCTGCGTCCTCCTCTCAGCTTCCTGCCCTGGCTTCTGGCACCCGGGCCGCGCGCATGCGCATTAGGGCGCGCGCGCGGTCACTGACCCTTTCTTAAAGGGCCAGTGTCCACTGACAGGAAACGATGCATACAGGTACTGGGTATAAAGGGGTTTAATGTCCAAGGGAGCGGGGCCTGTTCTTCGTGTTTTCCCAAGCTAGGAGTCAGGTCTTCTTGTGTTCTGTGAGATACTTACCTCTCTGTCTTCTAGAGCCGATCCTGCATCGCCATCCGGTCCTGCTGTATCTCGAACCCCGAACGCTGCCCATCTGCCATCCTGACAGTCCGTACCATCTCGGTTCCCTGCGGTGACCCGTCATCTCGCTCCAACGGTTCCGGAACCCGCCTGACATCATCACGGCTTCCGAACCTGAGCTCCGTCACCCGGACCACCATCAGTGACCTCGTGGTCCCAGGGACTTCTCCATTGTGTTCCAGTGCACGGACTGTCCTGCTACCTAAAGTGCTCCGGCTACCGGACTCCTTTCCCTCATCAGGGAGTTCGGCCCAGTGGATCCACCTCCCGGGTCTGCCCGTCCATCTGGCCCTAACATATAGCAAGACGGTTTCGAAGTTGAGATGTCCCAGGCAACACTCCATGAGCCGTTGGAAGGTTCCAGGGGCATTGCACAGCCCAAACGGCATGCTGTTGAACTCGCAGAGTCCCATGGGCGTAGCGAATGCCGTCTTCTCCCGGTCCTCTGGGGCGACCGCTACCTGCCAGTATCCGCAGGTAAGGTCAAGGGTAGAGAAGAAGTTAGCAGTTCTCAGCGCAGCTAGCGACTCTTCGATACGGGGGAGAGGATAGGCAACTTTATGCGTTATCTGGTTGATTTTCCGGTAATCCACACACATCCTCATGGTGCCGTCCTTCTTCTTCACCAGCACCAGTGGGGCTGCCCAGGGACTACAACTATCCCGAATGACCCCTGCCTCCTTCATGTTCCTCAACATGTCTTTGGCGCATTGATAGTGTGCTGGCGGGATGGGCCTATACCTTTCTTTGATGGGTGGATGTAGGCCTGTAGGAATATGGTGTTGAACCCCTTTAATCCTCCCGAAATCTAGTGGGTGCTTGCTGAAAACCTTTCCATACTCCTGTACTACCCGGTGTACCCCCTCTTTGTGATGCATGGGTGTGGCTTCGGTGCCTATATGCAGTTCCTGGCACCACTCCTCTAGCTGTTCGGGGGGTAGGTAGTTACTGGCAGGGGGTGCTGAGGTAGGCGGGGCGGCTTCGTGAATGGTGTGAGGGTCTAGGGTAAGCACCTTGGCAAGTGTGGCGTAACGGGGAAGCCTAACTTCTTCCTCTCCACAATTCAGCACTCTCACAGGCACTCTCCCCTTTTTGACGTCAACCACCCCTCTGGCCGCCATCATCGTGGGCCAGTGTTCGGAAGGCATGGATTCCACCATCGCCGGGTAGTCGCGCCCCTGGGGGCCCACTGCTGCCCTGCACCAGATCATCATCTCGCTTCTGGGGGGCACTACCAAGGGGGCCACGTCCATCACTCTTACGCCACCAATCTCTCCACCCGTTGAATTCACTTGTTGCCGATATAGGAGGGCCCGGATCTCACGCTGCACAGCCCTCTGTCGGCCTCCTCCTGCTGTGGCGGCCAACTGCTGTAACAAACTCAGCACCTCACTCATACAATGCTCCATCACATTGGTCCCTAGGATTACTTTTGGGTTATGGTCACTGGGTTCATTCATCACCACAATCATCCCTTGGTGTTTTAGCTCCGCACGTCCGACGGTCAGGGTCACTTGTTTGTATCCCACTTGGGTTAAAGGGAGTCCATTGGCCGCAACAAGTCAGGCTATCATCAGAGGGGGCAAGTTCATCAGTACCCCAATACAGCTGGTACAGTGTATAAGGTATAGTGGTTACCTGTGATCCTGTTTCCAATAGGGCCATAAGCAGAACACCGTCCACTGCCAGAGGGATGATGGGGCGAGCTCCGACGTACCGGTCTCGCCAGTCGGTGGGGCCGTTGATGTCTACTCCTGAGGATTGGCCCTTGGCCCCAGGGGTTGCTCGTTTAACGGGCATCGCCTAGAGTAGTGGCCAGGCTTGCTGCACCTGTAACAAATAGGAGGCCCATACCGTGAGTCATTGGTCCTTCTCCACTGCATCCAGGGGATGTCCTTCGGGCTGTCGGCGAGCTGGATCCTGTCTGGGGGCTTGATTCTCGTCGGAAGCTGGAGTGCGGCGAGGATCTTGGCTAGGTCTCAATCCATGCGGTGGACCTGGGCAGCCAGCTCCTCCATCATCCCAATGGGTGCTGCAGGGGCTGGTACAGCCGGGAGAGGAGGGGCCACCGTGATGGGAGCAGTTTCAGCCGCCCATGAGGCCGCCTCAGGGGCGTCTGGCATTGGAGCTTGCAGGGCCTTGATGGCCCGCTCTTTCAATACTGCAAAGTCCAGATTAGGGTGCTCCAGGGCCCACAGCCGTAGCTGCTTGCGGTCTTCCGTGGACCCCAACCCTTGCAAGAACTGTTCCACTAGCATCTTATTGCTGTCCACATCGTTAATGGTATCCACTCGCTTCAGCGCGCGGAGGGCTGTTTGTAGGCGTAAGGCATAGTCTCTTATATTATCCACAGGCCACTGTCGGCACTGATAAAACTGCATCCGCAGCTCCGCTTCCGTGCGGGTCTCAAAAGCGGTTTGGAGTTTCTCAAAAATGATAGTCAATGAGGCCCGGTCTGCGTCGGCCCAGGTCTCCGTCTCCTGCTCAGCCGCGCCGGTTAGCTGCCCTAGCACTACCGCTGCCCGTTGCCTGTCCGTCAAGGGATATAAATCGAGGACCGGGCTAATCTTTTTCCGGAACACCTGCAAAGCATCAGGCTTCCCGTCGTACTGCGGTAATCAGGTAGCACCAGGCACATAGGGCAGAGAGAACGGCATCACCTGGGCGACCGCTGGACCCGCGGCCTCCCCCGCTCTTGCGGCAGGAGCATGGGCTACCCCGTTTCTATCTGCGGGCGCCGCTGCGGCTGCGACCGCCACTCCTCCCACGGCTCTGTCGGGCGCAGACATCTTTTTCCTGTCCCCCTTGGTTCTTTCTAGCACATCCTCTTTGGGGCGGGGCTTCGCTTTTGCGCCTTCCCTGCTCGGGCAAGACGCTTGAGCGGGAAATCTTCGCGCCAAAGATGGCGGCGCTTCAAATTTTTCGGCCGGACGCTGCCGGCGGGGACTGCAAGGCGCACTTCTACCGGTAGGTAGACTGGTTCTATCCTGTTCGTAACGCCAAGTTGTCGCGGGCGGAGGGGACGCGCTCGCGACGCTCGGGTCCGGGGCTTCTGCTGCTGCTGCTCGGTGGCTCGAGCGGTGGGCCAGACCCGGGGACTTGAGCAGCGCTCCTCACCTGTGAGTGAAAAGGGATGGTTTGTTTGGGGAGAGAGTTCGTGACGCCACCCACGGGACGTGGTGATGATGGCACCATCGCTGCTGGTGACGGGGATCCCGGGAGAGATGGTAGGGAGCAGCTAGGATGTTGTCCCCTCTGTGGGTAGGGGTCGGTGCTCCCGGGGCCTGGTGATGTAATGGGGAGGCTGGATGGCCGGGGTGCAGGGTTGCAGGGACAGCGCGGCGCGGTGCCAGGCGGCACTAGTGTACTCACTCAGACAGTCAACGACAGAGTCTCTGGTAAACCAAACGGCCGGATGGACGGGTCCCGCAGACGGCTGCAGTGTTGTTGTGCTCTCCCCGGACGGCTGATGGTGGTGGTCTTTCCCTGCACCTGTGTAAACTGTGTTGACTCCGATGGTTTCCCAACGGTAGTCCACTCCCCGGCGTATAGGTGCCGTAGGAGCCCTTTTGCCTGCAGGCGCTGGCCCTTGGATCTCTAGCCTGTGGCGGTGGCTGTATATCCTCACGGTGTGGACTGTTGCCTTCTGTCGGGACTTGGTTGTTAGGAAACCCCTGGGGTTCCTGTCACACTTGGATTTGACTATTGTCGGCGGCTCCAAGCCTGGTTGGGGTCCGATGGCCCTGCCTGTGTGCTTAACTTCACTCCGGTCCCCGATTCGGTACCGGTGGGCCACCGCCCAACCCCGGTCCTACGGTTCCGCAGAGATCCGTCACTCCTACAGACGGCCACCACCATCTGCCAACCTTGCCGTCAGTGCCTGGGCTCCAACCCAGACACTTGCAGTTTGTGACCTCTCACTTTCACCTCCTAAACTGATCTACTGCTTTTCCTGCCTCCAGGCCTGTGAACTCCTCGGTGGGTGGGGCCAACCACCTGGCTCCGCCCCACCTGGTGTGGACATCAGACCCTGGAGGGAGGCAACAAGGGTTTTTTGTCTGACTGTTGTAACTGCCTAGGGTGGGGGGTTGTGTATGGTGTTATGTCTGTGACTACCTGGCTAGTTCAGGGCGTCATAAATCCACTGGACCGAAGTGATCACTAGCTTAGAGGAGCAAACTGGATCGGCCACTGAGCCTTCACTAAAGCCACCAGAGGTGGTGATCAGCACACACGCTAGTAGGTAGCTGACAGAGGGAAGCCCCAGGGGATCAATGGTACCTTGGCAGCTGATACCACGGGCACAAACAGTCTCTGGTTGTAAAAGCAGCTGCAGCCTGTGTCGTTGATTCGGCCGTGATGGATGGATGCAGTAGCAGCGGTTGATGTGGATGCTTGTAGCAGCAGATATTGTGGAAGCAGCCGGCGTGGATATTTGTGGTAGCAACAGCGTACAGTACTTGTCATGCACGGAAACACAGATCGGAATCAGCAACAGCACACACACAGTAACAGCAGCAGCACAAGTGGACCTGAGTACTAGAAACATATAGCACTCGTTGCCCAGGCACCTCTCTAAAGGGGAAGGTGCCTTAAATACCTAATGCCTCTCAGCCGAGCTGAGAATTACTTCCGGGTTAGGTCAGACTGGCCCTTTAAGAAAAGATGCGCATCTGCACCTGCACACTATGGGCATTCCCAGGAGGGCTATGCAGCACGCACAGACCCTGGAAGACAGGGCATGGGGCAGCCACCACTGGGCGGCTGGGATGGTGAGAGTGCCGGCGTACCCTCCAGGGGAGGGATGCAGGACAGCGCGGGGATGCCGGTATGGGCATTACAAATACACAACTTTTCATATGGGTATGTATGACAAAGGAGAGCACTGGAGTATATGGCTAAAAACAGTATTATTTTATTACATCAAAATCTAAAATGTACAAGATGAACAAAGACCACACAAGAATCTCTGGGTAAACATAATATAACCAGTAAAATGGGCATAGCAAGCAGGGCTGTAGAGTCGGAGTCGGAGTCGTGGAGTCGGAGTCGGAGCTCATTTTGGTGGAGTCGGAGTCGGAGTCGGTATAAAATGCACCGACTCCGACTCTTAAAATATATAATAAATTGGGGACAGGAGTGCAATGCAGAATGTGCTGAATATTTTACTAAATAATAACATTTAGTATAATGCTTATATTTAAGTGAAAAATTTATTGTAGTACAATGTGAACATCAGACATTTAATTGTTTTTATGATACAATAATCAAGATATTTGGATAGAACATAAAATATTTATTGGAATACAACTTTAGAACACAAAAAACTAATAAATTGTAAATATGTAATATATATATATATATATATATATATACACACAGTGTATATACACACACAAGATATATATGTAATCTACTGTATATTACATAGTGTATTACATATTTACAATTTATTACAGTTTTTTGTGTTCTAAAGTTGTATTCCAATAAATATATTTTATGTTCTATCCAAATATCTTGATTATCGTATCATAAAAATTATTAAATGTCTGATGTTCACATACACATATTCATGTACTACAATAAATTTTTCACCTAACTAAGCAATATATGTAGGAGCCGGAGTCGGAGTCGGAGCCGGAGTCGGAGTCGGAGCCGGAGTCGGAGTCGGTGCAAGAGAATTTGAGGAGTCGGAGTCGAAGGTTTGGCTTACCGACTCCACAGCCCTGATAGCAAGGTGGATAACTTTGGGTAACGATAGCTATTGTTATAATAAGTAAAAAGACTCAGATTTGGAGATTAACCCCTTAATGACCGCGGGCAGTAAAATTACTTCCTAAGCGGTCAAAGTGTAAACCCCGCTGGCTGCTGCCGGCAGCCGCCGGGGAGCTGCGTAGATATCAGCTGATTTGTACAGCTGACATGTGTACCTCGCAGGCACGAGTGGATCCGCGTTCCACCCGTGCTTGTTAACACCTTAAATGGCGTTGTCAAAATGTGACAGCACAATTTAAATGACGATCGCGGTAAATCTTTACTCACCCAGCTCTATTGGTGGCGCAGTGACATGATCACTGTGAGCCGATGGTTGTCATGGTAAAACAGGCTTCATGTGATGACTGCTGTAGCTAGCATGAGTCACTTTCTGTTTCACTCAGCCGGATTCTGCCAGAGACAAGAGGTGAGTGTTTCTAGTGATCATAGCTGTGTAGCTGTGATCAAAAGAAGTGCACAGGCGATCATACTGCTGATCCTTATATATCCCTAGAGGAACTAGTAAAATAAAAAAAGTAAAAAAAAAGTTAAAAAACCCTAAAAGTTCAAATCAACCCCCATTTGCCCCATTGAAAATGAAAGGGTTAAATAAAATTTAAAATACACATATACAGGATCATAGCATTCAGAAATGCCCGATCTATCAAAATCTAATATCAATTAATCTGTTCGGTAAACGGCGTAGCGGCAAAAAAATTCCAAATGCCAAAATTACGTTTTTTGTTCGCCACAAAGTTTGCGCAAAATGCAATAACAGGCGATCAAAACATAACTTCTGCGCAAAAATGGTACCGTTCAAAATGTCAGCTCAAGAAGCAAAATATAATCCGTCACTGAGCCATATATCCCAAAAAATGAGAACGGTACAGGTCGCGGAAAAAAACAACCCTTATATGGCAAGATTGATGGAAAAATGAAAAAGCTACGGCTCCTCGGAAGAAGGGGAGCAAAAGACAAAAACGAAAAATGGAAAATCTGCCGGGGGTGAAGGGGTTAAAGACTGCTGTGGGTACAATAGAATGTCCTCCCAAAAGGTAATATAAAGAATATAGTAAAGTTCAGCCTTACCCATAAAGTGCATCGGACCCAGTAGTCAAAAAGCAAAAGCCATCAAGCATTGCTAATATAATATACATCTTTTTATATGGATATATATGTTCATTTCCCTGTAACCTACATATATTTTATGTTCATTCCCTACCTGAGAAGCACAGGGAATATAATATACACCTGTTTATATGGGATATTTGTTAATCCAAGGACATACCATACTGATTGGGACTTTAGATTGTGAGCTCCAATGGGGACAGTGATGTACATGTATGTAATGTGCTGTGGAATTAATGGCGCTAAATAAGTGAATAAATACTATTATTATTATTATTTTCCCTATTATCTACATATATTTCTTATTCATTCCCCACTTAAAAGCACAGGGAATATCCCATATAAACAGGTGAATATTATATTCCCTGTGCTTTTAAGTGGGGAATGAATAAGAAATATATGTAGATAATAGGGAAATTAACACATATCCCATATAAACAGGTGAATATTATATGTGTTAATTTCCCTATTATCTACATATATTTCTTATTCATTCCCCACTTAAAAGCACAGGGAATATAATATTCACCTGTTTATATGGGATATGTGTTAATTTCCCTATTATCTACATATTTTTCATGTTCATTCCCCACCTAAGAAGCACAGGGAATATAATATTCACCTGTTTATATGGGATGTTTCTTAATCCAAAGACATACTATACTGATAGGGACTTTAGATTGTGAGCCCCATTAGGAACAGTGTTGCTGATGTATGTAAAGCGCTGTGGAATTAATGGCGCTATATAAGTGAATAAATATTATTATTATTATTATTTTCCCTATTATCTACATATATTCCTTGTTCATTCCCAACTAAAAAGTACAGGAAATATAATATTCACCTGTTTATACGATATACAGTTGAAACCAGAAGTTTGCATACACTATCTAAAAAGACACATCTGCATGTTTTTCTCACATGACATGAAATCAGAATAAACCTTTCCCGTTTTTGGTCAATTAGGAACCAAAATTATTTATATTTGCCAAATGCCATAATAATGAGAAAGAGGGAGAGAATGTTTTACAGAAAATAGAAAAGGTCAGCTCCAACTGAAGGAGGCGTCCATTGCAATGGAATGTGCCAGCAAGGAAACAGAAACCATGAAGACACATCCAGCAATCGGCGTCTGCCTAAAAACATCCTCTTTATTCCATTAGATTATTAAAAAATATAAAGTCATCTCAGGCCAAAATACTTCTTCCACAAGCAAGTGGTTTAAAACAACACGTTTCAGTTGGGAGTCCTTATTCATTCTATGAATAAGGACTGCCGTCCGATACACCGTTTTTTTATTACTTTCTCCAAAGTCAAAATTTTACATACTTTTCATTAGTATTTGGTACCATTGCCCTTAATCTGTGTGACTTGGGTCAATCGTTTTGGATATCCTTCCACAAGCTTCTCACAAGAGTTGGTAGGAAAGGAGGCCTATTCCTCCTGACTGAACTGGTGTAACTGAGCCATGTTTGTAGGTCGCCTTACTTGTACCTACCTTTTAGCTTTGCCCATAAATTTTCAATAGGATTGAGATCAGGGTTTTGTGATGGCCACTCCAAAACATTGACTTTGTCATCTTTAAGGCACTTTGTAATCAGTTTGACAGTATGCTTGGGTCATTGTCCATTTGGAAGACCAATTTCTGCCCAAGCTTTAAGTTCCTGGCTGATGTCATGAGATGTTGCTTCACTATTGCCACAAAATCTTCTTTCCTCATGATGCCATCTTTTTTGTGAAGTGTACCAATCTCTTTGCAGCAAAACAACCCACAACATGATGCTGCCACCTCTGTGTTTCACAGTTGGGATGGTCTTCTTAGCCTTCAAAGTATTTCCGTTTTTCCTTCAAACGTAACGAGTCATTATGGCCAAATAGTTAAATTTTAGTTTTGTCAGACCACAGGACATATCTCCAAAAATTAAGGTCTGTGTTCTTGTGTGAATTTGCAAACATTAATCTGTCTCTTTTATGTCTCTTTTGGAGTAATGACTTCTTCCTGGCAGATTGATATAGCCCATGTTGATATAGTACTTGATTCACTGTTTATAATGAGACACTCTTACCAGCTTTCACCAGCATCTTCACAAGGTCTTTTGCTTTTGTTCTTGGGTTGATATGCACATGTCTGACCAAACCATGTTAATCTCTGGTACACAGAACGCGTCTCTTTCCTGAGCAGTATGATGGCTGGACATTACCATCTTGTTTGTACTTGCGTATAATTGCTTGTACAGATGAACGAGCCACCTTCAGGTATCTGGAAATTGCACCCAAAGATGAATCAGACTTATGCAAGTCCACAATTCTCTTCCTGAGATCTTGGCTGATTTATATTGACTTTCCCATGATGCTACACAAAGAAGCAGCGTGTTTCAAGTGTGTATTAAAATACATCCACAGGTGTGTTTCTAATTAACTCAGATGTTGCCAATAAACCTATCAGAAGCTTCCAAAGACATGACATCATCACATGGGCTATCTCATATGGTTTAAATGCAAAGTACTCTTAGTGTATGTAAACTTTTGATTTTGGAGAAAGTAATTAAAATGTCTTAAAACATTCTAATTATTCTGGCATTTGGCAAATATAAATAATTTTGTTTCCTAATTGACCTAAATCGGGAAAGGTTTATTCTGATTTCATGTCAGATAGTGAGAAAAACATGCAGATGTGTCTTTTTAGATGATGTATGTAAACTTCTGGTTTCAATTGTATATGCTCATTTCCCTATTTTTTACATATATTCCTTGTTCATGCCTCACCTAAAAAGCACAGGGAATATAATATTCACCATTTTATATGGGATATGAGTTCATTCCTCTGTAATCTATATATGTTCCATGTTCATTACATGTTTAAGATGCCCTAGAAGGCTGTTAAACATCGCCATAATTTTGGACCAATAAGTTATGTTCATTCTCTTTATTTATTCATTTTCTTCCTTCTTTTTAGTATGTCCTACTTTAATTAGCGGAGTCTGAGTACCTTGGTGTAACACTGCGGTCTACCACTGGGTGGTGCTGTTGTCCCGTCTGTGATCAATAAGTACGAACTCTAGAAACTCGCGCACGCGCTGTCTTCTTGGGCAGTGACTGGAGCGCGCGGTCCCTCTCCATGGATATCCCTCCCCACCACTAGGGGCGCTGCTCTCCCCGCTGCTCCTCCCAAACCTGTCAGTCCGGCGGCTGAAGGGTGCCTGCTCTACATCCGGCTCCCCAGTTCACGTCTTTTTCGGACTTGTGTATGTGACGACGTCATCCCGGGGCGCAACACGGGGAGCTGCGGAGTGGAGGCGGCCGAGCGGAGTTGTGATTCCCGAGCGCTCCCCATCCGGCGAGGTGGTGGCCAGTGACCGGGAGCCCTGGGCTTCTGCTCCCGGGACGTGGAGGGGCGGCCGCTGAGGGAAGTTGTGCTTGTAGAGGGGCGGTGCTCCCCACCTGCTGCTGACACATGAGGACCACGGTGCCCCCCAGCACATGTGTTTTGTAGCCCCCTATGTCCCTGAGCTTTTGGTGAGGGCACATGTGGCTTGTAGCCCACCGCTCCCCCGGGTTGTGGTGTGGGCACATGTGGCTTGTAGACCCACTCTCCCCTGGCTTGTGGTAAGGGCATATGTGTTTTGTAGCCCCCTAGGTCCCTGGTCCTTTGGTGAGGGCATATGTGGCTTGAAGCCCCCTAGGTCCCTGGGCCTTTGGTGAGGGCATATGTGGCTTGAAGCCCCCTAGGTCCCTGGGCTTTTGGTGAGGGCATATGTGGCTTGTAGCCCCCTAGGTCCCTGGGCTTTTGGTGAGGGCATATGTGGCTTGTAGCCCCCTAGGTCCCTGGGCCTTTGGTGAGGGCATATGTGGCTTGTAGCCCCCTAGGTCCCTGGGCCTTTGGTGAGGGCATATGTGGCTTGAAGCCCCCTAGGTCCCTGGGCCTTTGGTGAGGGCATATGTGGCTTGTAGCCCCCTAGGTCCCTGGGCCTTTGGAGAGGGCACATGTGGCTTGTAGCCCCCGGCTTGTGGTAAGGGCACATGTGGCTTGTAGCCCCCCGCTCCTGGCTTTTGGTGGACCTTGTGTCGTGTTTCCAGACTTGGAAGTGAAGGGGTCTCCGGCCTGCGGAGCTATGGAAGGACTGTCCCTCAGTGATGCGGAGCAGAAGTACTACTCTGACCTCTTTACCTACTGTGACACTGACAGCACCAAGAAGGTGGCCTCCAATGGCCGGGTGCTGGAGCTCTTCCGAGCCGCCCAGCTGCCCAGTGAGGTCTCCCTGCAGGTAATCTTGTGTTTCCTTCATCCTCATGGTCCAGCACTAATCTCTAGCATTAGAATGGGTAATTCACTCATGAAGTGCCAGTTTGGGGAGTAACTTAAGCACAGGGTTTCTTGGGGGGACACTTTTGCATCCAAGCTTCTCCTGATCTTGGAGACTTTGGCGTCTTGTGGCTTTTTCTCCTTTGTCCTGACATCTGGTTCTTCTTTCTCTCTGGGTTTTTACACTGTCACATAATTCAGAGTGTTTTGGTAAGATTGGAGAGCTCCACATATTCATCCTGGGTTCTCATCCTGAGCTCATTCCTGTCCCTATGTTCTACAACATCCATGGTAATTGAACTCTACCAGGGCCAAATTCAGACCTCCGTGTATCAGTGTCCTGACCCCCAACCTGACAGGACCACATCTGACGATCCGTACTCAGACATGGCTGTCAGAAGCGAGCCTAAGTGCGTCATGTTATGATCTATTCGATGCTGGAGTAAAGAGTGCAGAGTCCTGATTGTGATGGTTTGGTCTGTACATGGCATCCACAGAAGGTGAACTTCCTACCTGCTGAGCCGTGGAAGCTGCAGTGATTAGGGCTACACGGTGGCTTTGGTAGTGACACAGGATGCATGGCCAGAAATTGCTGTATACTGTGGCTATAGTGTATCATAGTGCCCTCCAATATCCAATAGTTGGAACTAAGTTTGCAACTTTCTTGTCGTAATCGCGATACCTTTTGTGGCCGTATATAGTAAGCAGCCCTGGGCTTATGATAGCTGTAGTCCTGTTCATCCCATACATGTTAGTTGTGTGGTTGTAGCTCCTTCCTCGAGTGCTTGTGTTTCTTGGCTCGCTGCCACACTAAAGGGGGCTTTACACGCTACGATATCGTTAATGTTTTATCGTCTGGGTCACGTTGTTAGTGACGCACATCCGGCGTCATTAACGATATCGCAGCGTGTGACTCTTACGAGCAACCTTAAGCGACCTCAAAAATCGGTAAGGATTGTTTTTCGTTCTGGTTCGTCGCTCCTGCGGCAGCACACATCACTGTGTGTGACACCGCAGGAGCGAGGAACGTCTCCTTACCTGCCGCTGGCCACAATGCGGAAGGAAGAGGTGGGCGTGATGTTTACATCACGCTAAGCTCCGCCTCTCCGCTTTGATTGGCCGGCCGCTTAGTGACGTCGCTGTGATGCCGAACGTCCCTCCCCCTTGAGGGAGGGATTGTTCGGCAGTGACAGCGACGCCGCCGACCAGGTAAGTACGTGTGACGCTGCCGTAGCGATAATGTTCGCTACGGCAGCGATCACAAACAATCGCATGCACGACAGGAGTGGGTACTTACACGGTCGCTATCACTAGAAATTGCTAGTGATATCGCTACCGTGTAAAGCCCCCTTCTGTCTTTGTTTCAGGACACGCCATTGTATCTTATGGTGGCACTGTCAAAATATCAGACACAGAAATGCTCACAGATTGGTATTGTGAATTGCTGAGTGGTGACAGTGGCAATGAACCACCATTGTGCCCACCCGATTGACCTCTAACTGAATGGGTGAAAGTAGGAGATGCTTTGTATTTGAGTTCCATCCCTTTTCATTGATCCATGTTTACATTGGAGGTTGTCCACTACTTTAACATTGATGTCTTCTCCTTAGGATAGGTCATCAATGTCTGATCGTCTGGGGTCCCGACACTCCGCACCCCCTCCAATCAGCTGTTCTTGGTAGAGGTGAACGGAAATGCTCAGTTCTGTAGCTTCCAGTGTTCTGATAGCAGCTGGGTACTGCACATCTTCCTCCTATTGATTTGAATGGGAGGTGGATGCGCAGTACCAGACCATGGCCACTATCAGAAGACGGGGCAGCCCCGCAACTGAGCATTTCCGGCGGCGCGACTGAGAACAGCTGGATATTATATAATGGATACGTGTCGTATCAGTGAAAATCACCACTAGAGCATGCATGTGATTAGACGCTTGAGTGAGACCTAAAGGAGCATTTAAAGAAGTATATAATTGTCATACCTATTCTGTAGGACCACTCGTTCCTGATTATCTGCTGCCAGTGATCAGATGAAGACCGAGCAAAACGCTCATTCATTGGGTGGTTAGATCAGGGATGCCAGCACTTCACCCTGTGTAAATGGGTAGCATGATACTATATAGGTCCATCATTGTAGGCTGGTGCACGCGCCTACTTACACCAGCTGATGTTCTGGTATATAGTCGATAGAAGCTCATTAAGATGCATCAATAGGCCAAAATTGGCAACTTAATGGTAGGAGGAACCCGGGAAGCCTTCAGTAGTCTGGTTGTTACATACAAATGGCACACAGATGTTAAGAATGGATATTATTTATTATTATAGTGCCATTAATTCCATGACGCTTTAAAAGTGGAAAAAAGGGTAAACAAGTGCAACAATCATTAACAGTAGAAAGCAGACTGGTACAGGAGGACAGAGGTCCCTGCCCGCGAGGGCTCACAGTCTTCAGGGAATGGGTGAGGATACAGTAGGTGAGGACAGAGCTGGTTGCGCAGTGGTGTACTGGACTGAGGGTTATTGTAGGTTGTAGGCTTGTTGGAAGAGATGGGTCTTCAGGTTCCTCTTGAAGCTTTCCACGGTAGGAGAGAGTCTGATATGCTGGGGTAGAGCGTTCCTGAGTATGGGGGAGGCACGGGAGAAATCTTGTACGCGATTGTGGGAAGAGGAGATAAGAGAGGAGCAGAGAAGGAGGTCTTGTGAGGATCTGAGGTTACGTGTGGGTAGGTACCGGGAGACTAGGTCAGAGATGTAAGGAGGAGACAGGTTGTAGATGGCTCCACACAAAAAAACAAATGAAAATTAGGTCCTGCTTACTAATGAAAATCAGTTTTTTTTTTTGGTTTTTTTTTCAATGTAAAAACCCTGCTTTCACCTTTGGAGGATGGTGGGGGGATGCCTCCCTTTCTCCTTCCATGCTGCTTGATGTTGAATAGATCTACATAGTACAGAATGAGTCAGTGTGTGTGCACGGGACTGAGAAAGGTATGAGAAGTCTGCAAATCAGTCCTGTACACAATAGACCCTTACCATCACGTTTTGTTGGGGTTAATATATCCAAATGACAGATTTTTAGTGGATCTGTTGTTCTATACACCGGCCAAGGCTTTCCCAATTTACTGAAGATGGGTCCTGCCTCTTGTTTTGTGTGGGTTCCTGGCTGACTCCCTCCTACTCCTTATCAGGGACACTGCCGGCCTTTGTGACATAATGGGGTTTCTTCACAACACATGACATTGTTATTAATCCATAAAATCAGTCATATTTCAGAAGAACGACATAACCAATCTTCATCTTGGCATTGGTTACACAGCCCCCAAAAACTTGGGTTCTGGTATCTTGTGTGTGAATGAATCTTTTAGTTCAGGCTCTCTTGACATGTTAGCCTCTCTGCTTTGATTTCCCAACATATACCTGAAGTGAAAGTCCATGAGGCCTTCTTATATTGCCTGTGTCCATCGCACAGTGGTTTGAGCAGAGGGGGTATTGACTTTACAGTAGTGGTCCAGCTACTCCTACATATGCCCTGAAGAGTCACTTGTAATGAAACCACAAAGCCGGCCACCCTATGTCCCCTTCACTCGCTGTTGCCCATTCTCAGAAAAGTGGAGTACAAATGGTTAATGTAGTATGTAACAATTGTTTTGCTATCACTTTAAAATAAAAAGTGGAAAGTCCCTTTTAAAGTCACTTAATCTAGAAATGAATAAGAGAAAGCCCGGCCTCTCTTCCTTGCGGCTACGAGATAAAGGTCTGTGTCACATCTTGGCTGCAGTATACTGTTTTCTTTTAGTCCTTTCTTTTTTTTTTTTTTTCTTCCAAAACTGAGATAAGCGTGGAAAATAGATACAGAGGAAACTTGTTGGATCTGTCACGGGGGAAGTGGCAAACAAGCTGTACTAAAACCAGGAAACTGCCTGACACATCCTCCGTACATTACTGGCGTCACTCTCATCGAAACGTCTTAAAGGGATTGTCCTAAGATTACAACTTATTACCAATCCACAGGATCCTATTGTTCTCCAGAGTTTAGCTTTTCAGAGGTTTTGCCAGGACTTATTCTCCCCTCTCTTTTGTGACGTGAGAACTTGGTAGCACCGGGTGTGCAGATTTTCGAGGATTGAAAAGTAATGTCTATTTATGGTCCCTGAAGTGCTGGCACCCATAGTCTCAGCTGGTATGTGACTGACCGTATGCATTTGTTCCAACAAGTAAAGCTGTCAGGAAGATCAAAGGTTGTCCCTAAGTATAGCAGTGCTAGCTTGTAAGAGGCTGTAATCGAAGAGCTGTTTGCGGGTGCTAAATGTATATATACATAGTCAGTGTTTCTATTGGTCAATTTGATTGCAGAAATTAACTTGTCGAGTTATTTTGAACAAATCCAACATGTTAAGGTGTTATATTGCTCAAAGCCAAAGATTACATATAAGCGTCCTCTGAAGTCTGAGGACGAAATGGCAAAGTATAGGTGCACCATTTGTCCACAATACTAGCCAGCTAGAGGTCCAGATGCCTTCCAGCTCCTAAATTAGTGTCTTCTGTAGGCCTCATTTACACGACAGTGTGTTTGATCAGTATTTGCTTACCAAATCCAGGAGTATCACCAAAACAGGTGTCCTTCTTTCCATTTTAGTTTTCTTGGTAAGTCCCACTCCTGGCTTTGGCATATAAACACTGATGCAAAAATACTGATGTGAGTCAGTCCTTAAAGGGGTATTCCTATCTCCAAGATCCTATCCTAATATGTAGTAGTTGAAGTAATAATGTTAGCAAATACTGAATTTTCCAGCATATATGATGACTTTATAACCCCTGAAAATCTTCTCAAAAGTCGGGGGTCATCTTATACGGCAGTGCACAGTGCCGTCATGGCTTTACTGCCGCTGTTTACACACAAAAAAAATATTCTCACCTGTCCTCCGTTCCCGCGGTGCCTCCAGTTGTTTCTTGCAGTGCGCAGGCACACAGACCCTCTGTGATAGTGTCCGGAGCGGCCGCTGCAGGATGTCATCATGGCTTTACTGCAGTTGCATGCTTTGTGGCGCCGTAAAGCATTCAACTGCAGTAGAGCCATGATAACATCCTGGAGCGGCCGCTCTGGATGCTATCACGGAGGGGTTTGTGTGCTTGCGCACTGCAAGAAACAGCTGGAAGCATCGCGGGAACGGAAGACAGGTGAGAATATTTTGTGTGTAAACAACGGCATAATAGAGGACATGAAGGGAACTAGCAGTAGGACATTACTAAACAATGGGGCATTACTGCAGGGGACATTACTATACAATGGGAACATTACTATACAATGGTGACATTACTATACAATGGGGACATTACAGTAGGGGACATTACTATACAATGGGAACATTACTATACAATGGGGACATTACTATACAATGGGGACATTACTATACAATGGGGACATTACAGTAGGGGACATTACTATACAATGGGGACATTACAGTAGGGGACATTACTATACAATGGGGACATTACTGCAAGGGACATTACTAAAAAATGGGGACATTACTGCAAGGGACATTACTAAAAAATGGGGACATTTAACTGGAAAAGTTGGGGGTCGTCTTATACTCCGGAAAATACGGTACCTCCAATTAGAAATGTAGTATAGTTCTTCTGATTCGCTATGTCACTTGCCTCATGTGCAGGGCATTGCAGCTTATGTATCCATGGTTACGACATGCATATAGTCAGTTAGTTGCTTGTGGTCATAGCCATGGATACTGAAGGTCCTGCAATGCCCTGATCCTGAGGTAAGCGACATAGCGAATCAGAAGAACTGTGCTACATTTCTGATTGAAGGTGTTTTCTATTATTATTATTACATATTGGGATAGGATGTTGGAGCTGGGAATACCTCTTTAAATAGTACATAAAAAGCACTGCCCCATCAGGCTGAGTAAGGCTATGCTCACACGACCAGTTTGAGGGCTGTCCATGAAAAACACCGGCAGCACTCACTCCATGTTACTCAGCACGGCCGTCCAGAAGACTTTATTTTTTATTTTTCTGTCTGTGTAAAATACATTGCAGCATGCAGGGGACACCTCCATGTTTTGGTTCAAGTCTATGGGTGTGCCCAGAAAATTGCATCCCATACGGCACAACCATAAAGCAAACGATTTTTATACATGTATTGCAGTTATTACAGTCTTGTAAGGTTTTATAACTGCTGATGTATAGAAACTGCTGCATACAGACCACACAGCTGAAGTGTCTCATACACTCGTGTGAACTTTGCCTTACAAAGTCAGACCCAGCTTTGAACCTCCCAAAATGTGCAGTGATGGCGAGGTCACAGCGACCCTTCCTGCTGCAGCACTCCCCGCAGGTCAGTGCGAGGATTGTCGTCTAACACCATACACACATATTGGCAGAGTTCATGGACAGTACACAACGCCTCCAAGTTTTCTTCCAGTTAATGATTTATTTATTTTTGTTTTAAAAATAGGCTATCAATTTTAACTCCTTCTTGCCAGTGATTATATGTGTAAGGCTGCGTGCCCAGTGCCCACGATCAGTATTTGCAGCGTTTTGGATGCAGCATTCTTCAGCTGCGTCCAAAATGCTGCAGTGTACAGTACAAGCACAGTGAATGGATTTCTAGAAATCCCATGCCCACTGTGCTGCTTTTTTTGCAGCATACACTGACCTGTGGAGCGTCTTTCCAGACCGCAGCATGTCAGTTTTTTTCTATGGAATTGCATGTGTCCTCCGTAGGTAGAACAGAAGAGAAAGACCGCAGCGCACTGAACCCTGATCGTGGGCACTGACAGCTGCGTTCTCCTGTGGGGGAGACCCGCAGCCCCGCCGGTCAGGACTCGCTGCGTTCAGAATGTAGCAAGCCCTGATCGTTGGCACATACCCCCAAGTCACCCCCCCCCCCCCCCCCCCGTCTTCACATTTTCTTCCTTACAACTTGATACATCTATTAGCCATCTAATACAAGTAAAGTGTACTGATTTAGTGCATCCAGCCACCCAAAAACAAAATTGAAATGATCATAGTCATGAACTCCAAATTGGTAGCAATAAAACTGCTGTACTGTTTGTTTTGCCCGATAATCTATTTATAAATTTGGTCTTCCTGTATTCCCACCATTTTTTTTTTTCACCTATTGACAAAGTATGTACCCCAAAATGATTCTATTGAAAAATGCAACTATTACATTAAAACACCACCAATGTATCGGGGTGAAGAATGCATTTTGTGCTTTTCAGACTGGCACAAGCAGTGGCACCTTAAATCCTCTGCCCTCTGGTCTTATTTTCGCCCTCCAGTGGCTTCATCCTTTTTCAGTGCCATCTTGTGTCCATAACTTCTTACTGGCTGGAAGTCAGAAGTTACGTCACAAGCGCTCTGTGACTCTGAGAGCCAGAATGAGACTCTCATAGACTTGTATTGAAGCGTGACCTCCGATGCACTCCATGACACACTGGAGCTGCTGGCAGGTCACGAACTGCCTGACACCGACAAGAGTGGCATTGATAGCATGATGCTGGAACGTTAATATGAGACGCGGGCAGAGGACTTGGATTTAAAGCGCCACTCTAGCATTGAAATGAAAAAACGCTGGAGTGGTGCTTTTAATTTGCCTCCATCTACTCAACTGTAGTGAAGGTGGTTTTCCAATCCCTGTTCCCTGTCTGTAGGCTTAATAATATGAAATAACCCGAGTTTTAGTCTCACTGCAATGCACACGTCACATTGACAGCACTGCAGCCAATAAGTGAGCCCGTGATTAGCAGCTGCGCTGTGGACGTGATGTCAGAGCTGCAGACAATAGCCGATGCCAGGAGCAGCGGTGAGGAGTAAGTGCTGGACCCTGGGAAGGGGAGTAAGGCACAGTATTTTTTTTTTTTTATTTTATATTTAAAAAAACAGTGTATTTGGAAATTGTTTTTGTGACTGCAGAAAACCCCTTTCACACATCAGTTTTTGCAATCAGTCACAATCTGTCGAATTTTTTAAAAAAATTGATCCCCTTTTTTTCTCATCGACTTGTATAGCGAAGGATGGCCTCACGTCTTAGGCTAGGTCCACATTTCCGTTGCTTTGCATCAGTCACAATCCGCTGCTCTGATAAACGCAATCCGTTTGGCGGATTCCGTCGTTTCCCATAGACTTATGAGCGGCGGATTGTGACTGATGCCCTTGCGTTGCATCCTCCGCCCGACTGATCAGTCACGGATCGACTGACCGTCGGGCGGCAGGAACGCAGAGTGTAACGTTTTTTGAGCAGCAGAATCCTTAGAATTTCGCTGCGCATGCTCTCTCTCGGCGGCCAAACGATCAGCTGATCACCCAGCGGCCGGCTGCGGTGAGCGATCAGCTCGCTCTCATTAGCTGGCTGCCAGGAGATCATCTGTTCGCTCTCAAAAGCCGGCTATTGTGAACGATCAGCTGATCGTTCTCTCTTTCATGTTTTACAATGGAGTCCGACAATGAATTCTAATTCTTGTCACCCGTTGTACAACGCATCAGTCACAACCGTCAAGCAACGCATGTGACTGATGCAAAACAACTGAAATGTGAACCTAGCCTTATCCGTCGAAAAATGTTTGTCCGTCGAACGGAGACGACGGCCACAGTAATGTTTGTGTACCTTGAAAAAGTGGACAGCGGTAGATCAGTCGCCATCCGTTGTTTGGTAGAACGGAAGCCTATGGGCGCAGGATCCGTCGTAATCCATTAATCGTTTTTTTTTTTTAACTGAACATGCTCTAATTTTCTTTTTTAGCCCCCATCTAGTCGGATCTGTCGCATCAGTTTAGCCACAATCTGTGACGGATCTGTCAAGAAAACATGAAATGTGACTGATGGCAAAAAACTGATGTGTGAAAGGGGCCTACTCCATGTATTGACATTGATCTCAGGAGCGTGTTCCAGGGGATGATATTGTTGGTGTTCAGTCAGTGCTGTGTGGCCACAGCTGCATAATGTCCTGCCACACTCACGGGAAGGATTAGAGGACTTAGGATCAGCTTTTTATTCTTGGGTGTGCTCTCACAAACGACGCTCAGAGAACCTGCCAGGTTGCTTCTTGTTATCTTTCATAACTAGCAGAATAGTTGCATTGGGCTGGTGTGAGTCATGGGGAGGCCACACTTTACACACCTGTTGTGAATGCGGAGCGAAGAGTTGGATTCTCCCCGTAATATCTCATAAGGTTCCTGGTTAAGGCCCTGTGCTCACTGGAAAATGGAATTTTCTTAAGAAAATTCCACAGGGTCTGAAAGATTACCGCACCCGCGGTAAAAAACCACGGCAAACCGCATGTGGTATTCGCGGTATTGCCGCGGTTTTGCCGCGTGCGGGTTGGTACATGTGCTTTAATGCATTCAATGCAATAAAGCACATTGAAAAAAAAAAAAAAGTCATTTCCTTAGATAGCAGATAGATAAATAGAAGAATAGATAGAGTCCCTGTGAGCACACCTGCATTTCTCACGGTCGGTAGTGAGTTCACATTACTGGCCGTGGGAAATGCCCTGTGGTTACCTCTGTTGTCTCGTTGCGAGGCTGCATTCAGCGCTGTGGTTGTCAGTCGCGGCTGGATGCAAGCATCGCAGGACATGCATTACACCGGAGCGGTGTGTTTCGGGGGGGTTAATAAACGGGTGAACCAGGAGCTTTTTTGTGTTTTTATTTAAAATAAATGACTTTTCGGTGTGTGTTTTTTCACTTTACTTACGGGTTGATCATGTCAGCTGTCACATAGACGCTGCCATGATCAAGCCTGGACTTAGTGGCGGCGATCCGCCGCCATTAACTTCTTATTACCTGGATCGCCACCGCATCACGGCATCTGGAAGAGCCGGGGACACTCCGGGACTGCCGCATAATGCATGCGACAGTCCCGGGGCAGCTGCGGCTGATATTCTCGGCTGCGGGAGGTGGGAGGGAGGCGGGGACATTAACCCTGCCCCCCGTCCTCCCCAGCCTGAGAATACCGGGCCGCCGCTGTCTGCTTACCTCGGCTGGAAGGTAAAAATACGGCGGAGCCCACGTGGTTTTTTTTTTTTTCTTTTTTCTTCTATATTTCCGTTTGATTTCTATGTGTATTCTATGTCTGTGTGTGATGTGTGTGTTCTATGTCTGCGTGTGATGTGTGTTTACTCTCTGCTCCGCTTCCTCTTCCTGTCATAATGACATCACTTCCCTGCAAACCGCAGGCAGTGATGTACATTACCGCAGGTAAACCGTGAAATACCGGAGGGAATAACGCAGGAAAACGCAGTGAACCGCACAGAATTTGCTGCCTGTGTTATTCCCTGTGGGATTTCACGATTGCATTGGAGTCAATGGAGTGAAATCCCGCAGCGACGTGCGGAAAAGTGACATGCAATTGTTTTTGCTGCGGGAATCCCACAGCAAAACATGCAGCTGTCAAAATCCGCATAGTGCGCACAGCATTTTTTTTTTTTTTCCCATAGGTTTTGCTGGTGATTCACTGCAGAGATGTTATGAACATTTTCTGCAGCAAAACCGCGGGAAAAACCGGTAAGTGCGCACAGGGCCTTAATGTTTGCCAGCCTGACAGGTCTTGTCACCATAGATGAAACCTTGGTGGGAGCATGATGCCATTTTGACATGTGATTTACCTGGAGAGCTCTAGTCCCTATTAGTAATGATCAGCATTCATGCTCGCCTCTACTCGATTGAGCATTGGGGTGCTCGGGTATGCTCAGTACTCGGCCGAGTATCACGGGTGCTCGGAGATGAGAACGATGCCCCTTCAGTGGATGATGGGAGTAGGCACCACAGTCGGTGCCGCATGCATTCTCTGGCTAGGGGTAAAAATAACATTTTCGGATGCTGTGTGTATTGAGAACCTCATTTTTGTGTAAAATGTTCTGGACACAAGTGTTACCGATGCAGATTGAGTGCAGCTCCCTGGGACGTCAGCGCTCAGTCTTCTGTCTTTAGCTTGATGCTTATGTTCTACCTTATCCAGTATTGAACCTCTGCTTCCCCTTTTCCCCGATATTTTTCAGATCATGGAGCTGTGTGGAGCGACTAGACTTGGCTACTTCGGAAGAAGCCAGTTCTACATTGCGCTGAAGCTTGTGGCTGTGGCACAGTCTGGCTTACCATTGCGAGTGGAGAGCCTGAACTCAGGTGAGTGACTCCCTACAAGTTTCTGTCATGTGATAAACAGGTTTCATCAGAAATGCAGAACAGGGAACATATAATTTCCATGTGGAGGGCTGGTAATTATTCTAGAGTCAAAACAAAGGGCGAAGGTATTGGCAGTCAGTGGTGTCTGCAGTCAAGTTCTGTTTCTACATTTGCATTTTATCCTCCCTTTCTTCCAAGAGCCATACGTTTTTTATTTATTATAATAATAATAATAATAATAATAATTATGTATTATTAATTTTTTATTTTTACGTCCACATGTCATTTTAGGGCTTTTTTTCAGAACTAGCTGTAGCATTGAATGGCCCCATCCATTTTACCATAGTATATGCTGTTATTTATGGTATTCATTGTATGGTAAAAAGACATGATTTTCCAAGCCAGTATGATTACTGAATACTAAACTTTAAGTTGTTTTTTTTTTTTTCTCTGCTTAAAAAAAAAATTTTGGATGTTGATCTGATGGGTTTTATTGATACCGATATGGGGTACATGTGTTTTTGATATTTTAATATGACATTTTTAGAGATATATGGAGGTTGAAAACCCCCAATTCCAATATTTTGACTTTTTTTTTTCTCTTTGAGCCACATGCGGAGTTTTTGGTGCAAAAATTCTGCACTGTGTGGCAGAAAAATGCACCAAAAAAGAAATGATTTTTTTTTTGTGTTTTTGTGCCATGCGTTTCCCTTTTTTTTAATTTTTTTTACATTTTTTTTTTTTTTTTGGTAAAATCAAGAGCTACATAACCCAGGAAAAAAAACGCACAATTGATATCCTGCAGATTTTTTTTTTTTTTCTGCACCCAAAACTGCAAGAACAAAATGAGCAATGTGTGCACAGCACTTCAGAATTCTCATTGACTTTGCTTGCATAAGGATATACATCCGTTTTTGTCACAAAAACACCAAACAATGCTTTACTAAAAATGCGCTGTGTGCATGCAGCCTAAATACTCAATGTACACGTGGCCTAACGGCTGGTAATTACTTTGGTATCCTGATAGACTGGACTTTTACGGATGCAGCAATGCAAATATTTTTTTTCAATTCTGACTAGTGACACTTTGAGTTAATAACTCTGGAACGCTGCAACAGGTCCAAGTGATTCTGACATTGTTGTTTTGTGACATATTGCACTTCATGATAGTGGTAAATTGTGGTCCATATTTGTGAAAATATCAAAAATGTAGAAAATATCACAATTTTCAAACTTTGAATTAGGGGGTGGTGGAGCGAAGTCACAGGAGGCAGAGTGATGCTACAGTAGGGTGATGGCGCAGTGTCCTGGCTGCTCACTGTGAGGCAGGACGTGAGATCTTGAACAAAGAGCTCAATCTGTGCACACGCTGACTCTGGGCACCATTATTTGAAGTCTACAGCACTGACATTTTCAGGATTACCACCTGCCTCTTCCTCCGCAGCGAGCACAACTAGACATCAACACCGCCCACAGAACAGCGCATAGCCCTCAGCATCGTCCCTCCTTCCTGTCCCCCCCCCCTTTTCACCTCCCCCGTGTAAGCTACATTCTCCCCATTTTCCTCCCAAATTTGTGGTAGGAAAAGTGTCTTACAATCAGAAAAATACAGTAGTTGTGTTTTATTTTTATTTGTTTTTGCCATTTTCACACCATAAAAACTTATAACAACAATAATAATAATAAAAACATAAATTTATAGGGAAAACATGTTTGTGTTGCTGCATTCTGAGAGCTATAGTTTTGTTTATTTTTTATTTTTTTTTTGCTGACAGCGCTATATGATGTTTTTTTGTTGTACAAGATGTTTTCATTTCATTGCTACCATTTTTGTTTTTTGATCGCCTTTTATTCCACTTTTTTGTCAGTTGAATGATAAAAAGACAGTTGGTTTTTTGTTTTTTTTTTCTAAACACTAAAGGCCGCTTTACACGCAACAACATTGCTAACGAGATATCGCTGGGGTCACGGAATTTGTGACGCACATGCGGCTACGTCGTTGCGTGTGACACGTACGAGCAACCGCTAACGATCAAAAATACTCACCTGATCGTTGACCCGTCCATTTTCAAAATGTCGTTGCTCGTTCTGGTCGCAGGTTGTTCGTCGTTTCTGAGGCAGCACACATTGCTATGTATGACACCCCAGGAACGAAGAACAACAGCGTACCTGCGTCCTCTGGCAACTAGGTGGGAGTGACATTCATGCGGCTGCTCTCCGCCCCTCTGCTTCTATTTCGTGGCCTGCTGTGTGACGCCGCACGAACCGCCCCCTTAGAAAAGAGGTTGTTTTCCACCCACAGCGATGTCGTTAGGAAGGTATGTGTGACGCTTACTAACGATTTTTAACAGACGAAGTGGAGGAAAGCTTGACACGCCCAATGGAATAGGTCACCACACATCCATGGAGTGCAACGATATGAAGTCCGCCAGGTGGACTATAACTTGAATAGGAGGAAAAAATGTCGGCACATCCAACGTAAAATTTCTTTCTTTATTTTCACATAGTGTTAAAAAAGTCCATCCATATTCAGAAGACCCTGACGCGTTTCCGACGCAAAAGAGCGTCCTTAATCATAGGCTAACATTTTTAGTGAGCTCTAGACATTTATAGGTAAAGATCAACAATAGTTAGACAATTAGTAACACATGATTAAAAATCACACACTAAAAACAAAAAGTAGGATTGGACAAAAAGAAGGGGGAAGGGATTGTGAAACACCGTAGTATAGAGCATCTCATATAAAGCACCATTAATAGTATTTCAGCAACGACAGAGCAAGTCATATTTAATCTCATTGCAATGAACTGTGTGACTGAACACATTGGAGGGAGAGAAAGGAAGAAAAAAAAAAAAAATTGTTGCATATTCAATACAATAAATTGTATGATCTATATCACAATTGTTAAAAGATTGCATCGTATGCGTCTTACCAGAAGGAAGTGAAATCAGTTTTTCTATTTTGGGCATAAGGACATACATTACAAAAAAAAAAGAGGGAAAAAGGGAGATTTTTTTTCCCCGTTTTTCTTTTTATTCAATTATATATAATATAAATCATTTCTATAGTTCATACCTCCTGGAAATTTGTTTTTTAATGTAAGGATCCAGTAAGCTTCTCTCAAAGCTAGATTTTTCATCCTGTTACCACCTCTAGTGGATGCATTGACTTTCTCAATAGCAAAAAAATGCTTCATGCTCAGGACAAACACTTTATACCTGCACATAGGGGGGGGGGGGCTGGATAGCTTCTCTTTTTTTGCTATTGAGAAAGTCAATGCATCCACTAGAGGTGCTAACAGGGTGAAAAATCTAGCTTTGAGAGAAGCTTACAAAATAGAAAAACTGTGATTTCACTTCCTTCTGGTAAGACGCATACGATGCAATCTTTTATCAATTGTGATATAGATCATGCAATTGTATTGAATGTGCAACAAATTATTTTTTTTCCTTCCTTTCTCTCCCTCCATTGTGTTCAGTCACACAGTTCATTGCAATGAGATTAAATATGACTTGCTCTGTCGTTGCTGAAATACTATTAATGGTACTTTATGAGATGCTCTATACTACGGTGTTTCACAATCCCTTCCCCCTTTTTGTTTTTAGTGTCATTTTTAATCATGTGTTACCAATTATCTCTAACTATATTGTTGATCTTTACCTATAAATGCCTAGAGCTCACTAAAAATGTTAGCCTATGATTAAGGACGCTCTTTTGCGTCGGAAACGCGTCAGGGTCTTCTGAATATGGATGGACTCTTTTAACGCTATGTGAAAATAGAGAAATTTTTACGTTGGATGTGCCGACATTTTTTTCCTCCAACTAACGATTTTGTTCACAGGCACAGATGCCCCGTGACACACAATTGATGGGGGCAGCTGCGATCGCTAGCAATGTCAGTGTGTAAACCCCTTTTAAGGCCACTTTATACGCTGCGATATCATGACCGATATCGGTAGCGTGCGTACCCGCCTCCATCGGTTGTGCGACACTGGCAAATCGCTGCCCGTGGCGTACAACATCACGCGGACCTGTCACATTACTTACCTGCCTACCGACGTCGCTGTGACCGGCGAACCGCCTCCTTTCTAAGGGGGCGGTTCGTTCAGCGTCACAGCAGTGTCACTGAACCGCTGCAACAATAGAAGCGGAGGGGCGGAGATGAGCAGAACGTAACATCCCGCCCACCTCCTTCCTTTCTCATTGCGGGTGGCCGCAGGTAAGGTGAGGTTCCTCGTTCCTCCAGTGTCACACATAGCGATGTGTGCTGCCGCAGCAACCATCTACTTCGTACACCAATCAGCAGCGATATTTGGGAAGGGACCCCCAGTTCACCGATGAGCGATTTTGAACGTTTTTGCGACGATTCAAAATCGCTCATCGGTGTCACACGCAACGGCATCGCTAAAGCGACTGGATGTGCGTCACAAATTCCGTGACCCCAACGAGATCGCTCGGGCGATGTCGCAGCGTGTAAAGCCCCCTTTAGTGTCAGTGCTCGATCATTGCAGTGGATTATATGTGATTGCTGCACTTGCACACCGTGCGTCTGGCAGGTTAATAAAGTTCTTGATGTGATTTTGAGCAGTCTGAGGGGTGCAGTTTTTAAAATATTGTCACTTTTTGGAATTCTCAAAGTCATTTCAAATATGATCCCTAATGAAAAAAAAAAATAGTATTGTAAATTTGTTGTAAAAATTAGAAATTGCTGATAAACTTTTTAACCCTTGTAACTTCCTAACAAAAAATGTTTCAAAACTGGTGCTGATGTAAAGTACACATGTGGGACGTCATTTAACTATTTTACGTGACAACTTTCTAGTTTTAAGGGCATAAAAATTCACAGTTCGAAATTTTGCTAAATCTTTGCAGATTGTTCATTTTATTTACTTTTTTTTTTTTAATTTCACAAATTAACTCGAATAATATTCTGACGTTTTACCACCATAATTAAGTACAATATGTCACAAAAAAAAACTATCTCAAAGTCACCAGGATCCATTGAACCTTCCAGAGTTATAACCTATCAGTGACATTGGTCAGAATTGGAAAATATGGCCTGGGCATTAACCCCTTCAGCCCCGGGGCACTTTCCGTTTTTGCGTTTTTGTTTTTTGCTCCCCTTCTTCCGAGAGCCGTAACATTTTTATTTTTCCGTCAATCTTGCCATATGAGGGCTTGTTTTTTGCGGGACAAGTTGTACTTTTAAATGAACCCATAAGTTGTACCATATGGTGTACTGGAAAGCAGCAAAAAAATTCCGAGTGTGGAAAAATTGCAAAAAAAGTGTGATGGCTCAATAGTTTTTGGGATCTTTCTTTTTCGCTCCTAATTGGGAGACCCAGACAGTGGGTGTATAGCTACTGCCTCTGGAGGCCGCACAAAGAACTACACTTAAAAGTGTAAGGCCCCTCCCCTTCTGGCTATACACCCTCCCGTAGGAGTACGGATTCCTCAGTTTTTAGCTTTGTGCGCAGGAGGTCAGACACGCACGCATAGCTCCATTGTTTTTAGTCAGCAGCAGCTGCTGACTATGTCGGATGGAAGAAAAGAGGGCCCATACAGGGCTCCCAGCATGCTCCCTTCTCACCCCACTGTATGTCGGAGGTGTTTGTAAGGTTGAGGTACCCATTGCGGGTACGGCGGCAGGAGCCCACATGCTGATTCCTTCCCCATCCCTTTTTACAGGGCTCTGGGTGAAGTGGGATTTACTGGTCTCCAGGCACTGAGACCGTGCTCCATCTACAGCCCCTGGAGAAGATGCTGGATGGAGCGGAGTACATCAGGGACATGGCCCTGCTTCCTCAAGGTACTCTGTGTCCCCGTGCATTTGGCGCTCACACCGCAGCATGCTGGGTGTTGTAGTGCGCCGGGGGACATCAGCGCTACGGCGCTTGTGCCATGGCCTCATTCAGCTTCGCTGAAGCAGGCACACTTCTGGGAATCGGTCGCGCCGGCCGCTGGGACTGCGGCGCGGCTGGCACTTGTGGTGCGCCGGGGACTTCAGCGCGGCCTGCGCTTTTACGGCGGCCGCGCTGATAACTCGAGTCCCCGGCTTTTGCGGCCTGCTTCCGTTCGTTCCCCGCCCCCAGACCTGCCAGTCAGGAGAGGGGCGGGACGCTGGCCACTTCTGGGAATCGGTCGCGCCGGCCGCTGGGACTGCGGCGCGGCTGGCACTTGTGGTGCGCCGGGGACTTCAGCGCGGCCCGCGCTTTTACGGCGGCCGCGCTGATAACTCGAGTCCCCGGCTTTTGCGGCCTGCTTCCGTTCGTTCCCGCCCCCAGACCTGCCAGTCAGGAGAGGGGCGGGACGCTGGCCAGTGCATCAGCGCCGAGGGCTGGAGTCGTTTTTACATACTCCAGCCCTCACAATCGGCACAGAGGGGACACTGTTTCCCGCACTTTTGTTTGGAAACTCCCACGGACCGCCCCTCTCCACAGACGCCGGCAGCCATTCCTGCTGACACGCTGAGCTGCAGAGGGGAGCCGGGGAGACCCAGACAAGGAATTCTGCGCCTCTTACCCGCTATTCAGCGGGCGGTAAGCAGCCCTCAGGGCTCACCCCCTCTTGTGCCAGTAGTATTCTTAGTATTTTGTTTCTACAAATACTTGGTATTACATAGCGCTGGTCGCCCTTTGGCTATAGACTCTCTCACATTGCAGAGAGCCAGCAGCATGTCGTCCGTAAAACGCAAGGGTGCCAAGGCACAGACATTATATGCTTCCTGCACCGCATGTGGGACTTTTCTACCGGCAGGCTCCACGGACCCCCATTGTGTGCAGTGCTCGGCCCCTGCGGCGCTTGCACAGTCGGGACCTCTGCTGGACGTGACCCAGGGTGTACCACCTGTGAATGCTGTCCAGGTGACAGGAACTGAGTTTGCAGCTTTTGCTGACAGAATGTCTCTCACTATGTCACAAATTCTTGACACATTGCGAGCTAGGCCTGTACTTCAGGCCACGGACACTGTGCAATCATTGCCCCCTGGTCCCCCTCAGCTGAATTACCTCCAAGCTCCGGGACGGGCATATACACCTCAGGGTGAAGACTCTGACTCGGACGATGGCCCCGGGCAGCCTAAGCGGGCTCGCTATGACGGGCCTTCACATTCATCTCAATGGTCAGGATCCCAGCGAGATGAATCTATGGGTGATGAGGCGGACGTAACTGATCAGGATTCTGATCCTGGGACCGCTCTCAATCTAGATACACCAGATGGTGACGCCATAGTTAATGATCTTATATTTAACATCAATAAGATGTTAAATATTTCCCCACCAGCTCCTCTTGTAGAGGAGTCAGCTTCGCAGCACGAGAGAATCCATTTCAGATACCCTAAGCGTACATTAAGCACTTTTCTGGACCACGCTGACTTTAGAGACGCAATCCAGAAACCCCACGCTTATCCTGAAAGGCGTTTTCCTAAACGGCTTAAAGATACACGCTACCCTTTTCCCCCTGAGGTGGTCAAGGGTTGGACCCAGTGTCCAAAAGTGGATCCTCCAATTTCCAGGCTTGCAGCTAGATCCTTGGTTGCAGTTGAAGATGGAGCGGCACTTAAAGATGCCACTGACAGGCAGATGGAGCTCTGGCTGAAATCCATCTATGAAGCGATTGGAGCGTCATTAGCGCCTTCTTTTGCGGCCGTATGGGCACTCCAAGCTATCTCAGCCGGGCTTGCGCGAGTCGACTCAGTCACACGTGCATTTGCCCCGCAGGTAGCACCATTGACCTCGCAAATGGCGGCATTCGCGTCGTACGCGATTAATGCTGTTCTTGACGCTACAAGCCGCACGGCAGTGGCGTCAGCCAACTCCGTTGTTTTGCGTAGGGCCCTGTGGTTGAGACATTGGAAAGCAGATTCTCATTCCAAGAAGTGCTTAACCAATTTGCCTTTTTCTCGTGACCGATTGTTTGGAGAGCGTTTGGATGAAATCATCAAACACTCCAAGGGTAAGGACTCATCCTTACCGCAACACAGACAAAACAAACCCCAACAGAGGAAGGGTCAGTCTGGTTATCGGTCCTTTCGAGGACCGGGCAGGTCCCAATTCGCCTCGTCAAAAAAGACTCAAAAAGACCAGAGACGCTCAGATTCTTGGAGGTCTCAGTCACGCCCAAAAAGGACAGCCGGAGGAACCGTTGCCAAGACGGCGTCCTCCTGACTTGCGGTCTCCGATTCCCACACCCGCGGTCGGTGGGAGGCTGTCCCACTTTGGCGACATTTGGCTGTCACGCGTCAAAGACCGTTGGGTGAGGGATATTCTGTCTCACGGGTACAGGATAGAGTTCAGTTCTCGTCCGCCAACTCGTTTCTTCAGAACTTCTCCACCACCAGACCGAGCCGATGCTCTGTTGCAGGCGGTGGCCGCTCTAAAGGCGGAAGGAGTGGTGACCTCCGTCCCTCTTCAGGAACAAGGTCACGGTTTTTACTCCAATCTGTTTGTGGTCCCAAAAAAGGACGGATCGTATCGACCCGTCCTGGATCTAAAGTTGCTCAACAGACACGTAAAAGTCAGGAGGTTCCGGATGGAATCCCTACGCTCCGTCATAGCCTCAATGTCTCAAGGAGATTTTCTAGCATCAATAGATATCAAAGATGCGTATCTCCACGTGCCGATTGCACCAGAGCATCAGCGTTTCCTACGCTTCGTCATACACGACGAACACCTACAGTTCGTAGCGTTACCTTTCGGTCTGGCAACAGCCCCCCGGGTCTTCACCAAAGTCATGGCAGCAGTAGTAGCTGTTCTGCACTCGCAGGGTCACTCGGTCATCCCGTATCTAGACGACCTGCTTATAAAGGCACCCTCTCAAGAGGCATGCCAACACAGTCTGAAGGTGGCGCTAGACACTCTCCAGAGTTTCGGGTGGATTATCAACTTTCCAAAGTCTCATCTAACCCCGACCCAATCTCTGACTTATCTTGGCATGGAGTTTCATACTCTCTCAGCGATAGTGAGGCTTCCACTGGACAAGCAGTGCTCGCTACGGACTGGAGTGCAATCTCTCCTTCAGAGCCAGTCGCACTCACTGAGGCGCCTCATGCATTTCCTAGGAAAGATGGTAGCAGCAATGGAGGCAGTCCCGTTCGCGCAGTTTCATCTGCGCCCTCTACAATGGGACATTCTACGCCAATGGGATGGGAAATCGACGTCCCTCGACAGGACTGTCTCCCTCTCTCAGACTGCCAAGGACTCTCTGCGTTGGTGGCTTCTCCCCACCTCATTGTCACAGGGAAAGTCGTTCCTTCCCCCGTCCTGGGCAGTGGTCACGACGGATGCGAGCCTATCAGGGTGGGGAGCGGTGTTTCTCCACCACAGGGCTCAGGGGACGTGGACTCAGGAAGAGTCCACCCTGCAGATCAATGTTCTGGAAATCAGAGCAATCTATCTTGCCCTGCGAGCCTTCCAACAATGGCTGGAAGGCAAGCAGATTCGGATTCAGTCGGACAATTCCACGGCGGTGGCGTACATCAACCACCAAGGGGGAACACGCAGTCGCCAAGCTTTTCAAGAAGTCCAGCGGATTTTGACGTGGGTAGAAAGCAGAGCGTCCACCATATCCGCAGTTCACATCCCAGGCGTGGAAAACTGGGAAGCAGACTTTCTCAGTCGCCAGGGCATGGACGCAGGAGAATGGTCCCTTCACCCGGACGTGTTTCAGCAGATCTGTTGCCGCTGGGGGACGCCGGACGTCGATCTGATGGCGTCACGGCACAACAACAAGGTCCCAGTTTTCATGGCACGGTCTCACGATCACCGAGCGCTGGCGGCAGACGCCTTGGTTCAGGATTGGTCGCAATTCCGACTCCCCTATGTGTTCCCACCTCTAGCATTGTTACCCAGAGTTCTCCGGAAAATAAAGTCCGACTGCCATCGAGCCATACTCGTCGCTCCAGATTGGCCAAGAAGGTCGTGGTACCCGGATCTGTGGCATCTCACGGTAGGCCAACCGTGGACACTACCAAACCGTCCAGATTTGCTGTCTCAAGGGCCGTTTTTCCATCTGAATTCTGCGGCCCTGAACCTGACTGTGTGGCCATTGAGTCCTGGATCCTAGCGGCCTCAGGTTTATCTCATGAAGTTGTTGCCACAATGAGACAGGCTAGAAAACCATCCTCAGCTAAGATCTATCACAGGACGTGGAAGATATTCTTAGCGTGGTGCTTGGCTCAAGGGTTTTCTCCCTGGCCATTTGCATTGCCAATTTTTCTTTCCTTCCTGCAGTCTGGGTTGGAAAAAGGTTTGTCGCTTAGCTCGCTTAAGGGTCAAGTCTCCGCGCTATCCGTATTCTTTCAGAAGCGCTTGGCACGGCTTTCTAAAGTACGCACGTTTCTCCAAGGAGTTTGTCATATCGTTCCTCCTTACAGACGGCCATTGGAACCCTGGGATCTGAACAAGGTTCTCATTGCTCTCCAGAAGCCGCCTTTCGAGCCTTTGAAAGAGGTTCCCCTTTCTCGGCTTTCACAAAAGGTAGTTTTTCTTGTGGCGGTCACGTCTCTTCGAAGAGTGTCCGAGCTAGCGGCGTTATCTTGCAAATCTCCCTTCCTGGTGTTTCACCAAGACAAGGTAGTACTGCGTCCAATTCCAGAGTTTTCTCCCAAGGTGGTTTCTTCCTTTCATCTCAATCAGGATATCACTTTGCCATCTTTGTGTCCGCATCCAGTTCACCAATTTGAAAAGGGTTTACATCTGTTGGACCTGGTGAGAGCACTCAGGATTTACATTTCTCGCACGGCGTCTCTACGCCGTTCTGATGCGCTCTTTGTCCTAGTCGCTGGTCAGCATAAGGGATCGCAAGCTTCCAAATCCACCCTGGCGCGGTGGATCAAGGAACCAATTCTTCACACATACCGTTCTGCTGGGCTTCCGATCCCATCTGGACTGAAGGCCCATTCTACCAGAGCCGTGGGTGCGTCCTGGGCATTGCGGCATCAGGCTACGGCTCAGCAAGTGTGCCAGGCGGCTACCTGGTCGAGTCTGCACACGTTTACCAAACACTATCAAGTGCATACCTACGCTTCGGCAGATGCCAGCCTAGGTAGACAGGTCCTTCAGGCGGCGGTGGCCCACCTGTAGGAAGAGGCTGTCTGACAGCCCGTTCATGTGGTATCTTTTTACCCACCCAGGGACTGCTTTTGGACGTCCCACTGTCTGGGTCTCCCAATTAGGAGCGAAAAAGAAGAAGGGAATTTTGTTTACTTACCGTAAATTCCTTTTCTTCTAGCTCCAATTGGGAGACCCAGCACCCGCCCTATTTGTTCTTAGGGTTTCGTTTTTCGGGTGCACATGTTGTTCATGTTGTTTCTTAAGTTCTCCGATCTTGTTATCGGATTGAATTTGTTTTTGAAACTGTTATTGGCTTTCCTCCTTCTTGCTTTGGTACTAAAACTGAGGAATCCGTACTCCTACGGGAGGGTGTATAGCCAGAAGGGGAGGGGCCTTACACTTTTAAGTGTAGTTCTTTGTGCGGCCTCCAGAGGCAGTAGCTATACACCCACTGTCTGGGTCTCCCAATTGGAGCTAGAAGAAAAGGAATTTACGGTAAGTAAACAAAATTCCCTTCTTTATTCACGGTGTTCACTATATGGTAAAACTGATGTGTGGGTATGATGCCTGAGGTCGGTGCGAGTTTGTAGACACCAAACATGTGTAGGTTTACTTGTATCTAAGGGGTTAAAAAAAATTCACAAGCTTGTCCAATAAAAGTGGCGTACGTTTTGCGCTATTTTCCGAAACCTGTAGAGTTCTCATTTTTTGGGATCTATGGCTCAGTGACAGCTTATGTTTTGCGTCTCGAGCTGATGTTTCTAATGGTAGCATATTTGCGCAGATGCTACGTTTTGATCGCCTGTTATTGCATTTTGCGTAAAACTTGCGGCGACCAAAAAACTTAATTTTGGCGTTTGGAATTTTTTTGCCACTACGCTGTTTACCAATCAGATTAATTGATTTTATATTTTGATCGGGCATTTCTGAACACGGCGATACCAAATGTGTGTATTTTTTTTTTTTAACCCTTTAATTTTCAATGGGGGGAAAGGTGGGTGATTTGAACTTTTTAGGTTTTTTTTTTTAAACTTTTTTTTTTACATTTTTTTTTTTTACTTTTATTTTACTAGTTCCCCTAGGGGGCTATAGCGATCAGCAATCCGATCGCTGATCACTATCTGCTGATCACAGCTATACCGCTGTAAACAGCAAAAATAGTCATTCTTTTTTCCTCTGCTCCGTGCCGAGGAAAAAGGAAAGTGAAACTTCTTAGCAGCAGGCGTCATCACATGACCCTGTGCTACGATGGCAACCACTGAACGTCACGTGATCACTCACGTGACGTCCGGAGGGGGCGGCGGTAAGTAGAAAACATGGCCGCGCGCATATAGATCTCGCTGCCAGACTTTGGCAGCGAGATCTAAGGGGTTAATGGTTCGGGTGGAATGCGATTCCACTCGGAACATGTAGGCACACATGTCAGCTGTTGGAAACAGCTGATGTGTGCCGATCCACGCCACCTGCCCGCGGTAGGGGGCGGGGCTTACCGGGACACGATCCATGACGGAAAGATCCGTCCATGGTCGTGAAGGGGTTAAGGTCAAAATTGGCACTAAGGGGTTAAACCAGTAGTCAACTGGCAAATAAAAGCACCAATGAATTTGATTGTTGGGGGATTTCCACGGTTTTCCACAGCTTTTTGTAAAACCAAAACCATTCTCAAGCTGCAGTTGTCTTGCAGCCTAAAGCGGCTGACAGAAAACCTTCACATTACCGCAGCAGGCTGGGGAAATGACAGGCTAATTTAAGTTTTTGAGCATCTAATGTGACGGCCAACTGTGGCGAACCTTGCCGTCACTTCAAGCGTAGCTGCCATATTGAAGCAGTCACAAATGCTGTTATCTATTCCCTTTTCAGTTAAGGATCTGCCTCTGCCGAGATTCCTGGTGCCGAAAAACGAGCAAGATTCAAGACACTCAGTCACCCACAGCTCAGAAGGGGATAACTCCTCTTACTCAGGAGTTATTCCGCCTCCTCCTGGCAGAACACAAGTCAAGAAAAGCTCAGTTAGTCATGATTCTATCCAGTCACGTGGTGCAACCGATCAACAGGTATCATTTACAGTCTCTACTTTCAGTAATAAGGTTTGTCTGAACCCACAAGTGGTGAAAGGAGCGCACAGCAACTCATACTAATATACAATAAATATATGTAACAAGGTGGCACCTCCGAAACTATAAACATGTTCTACACCTATGTGGGAGCCAAGTCTACTCCACACACAATGGTGGATGTCCTCTGTAGAAAGTCAAAACCATCTACCAAATATAAAATTTCATCT
The DNA here is from genome assembly GCF_048569485.1 of Anomaloglossus baeobatrachus. Lineage (NCBI taxonomy): Eukaryota > Metazoa > Chordata > Amphibia > Anura > Aromobatidae > Anomaloglossus > Anomaloglossus baeobatrachus. Next base: position 266,168,157 of record NC_134355.1, read on the forward strand.
ATACACTAAATCAGAAAATACAAACCCCCAAATTGCTGTTTTTCTTTTTCAGGCAACACACTTACCTTTCCACCCCAATGCAAATGAAATAAATAAAAAATGCAAAATAACTTGCTATGTAGAAACAAGCCCTCAAAAAGAGAAGATAAAGGGAATCTGTCACCAGTGTAGTTTTGATAAAATCCCTGTTTAATCAGACCAGCAGTAGTTTATCATTACAGGACTACATTGCATCCTGCCAGGTAGTCCAGCATATTCATGAGCTCTGTATAACTGCTAGCTAGATCTGCAGCAGAGAAAACACTGATTTTTATCAAAATGACAGCAAACAGGTCAATAAGTGACACATTGCTGGAATCAGGGTCTCTGTCTCTACATTATGCAGCCCTGGGGAAGCAAAAACCTGATGACAAATTGTCTACAAGGATCTTCGAATAGGACTTGGAACATCTAGAGAGAGAGACATGGCGAGAGACATGGCGTCCTTCACACCTTCAGAACTGTAGCTGATTCTCTCAAAGCATGCTCTGTCTGTGAGCGTAAATATCAAAAGGTTATGCTTCTTAGAATAAGGGGAGGGAAAAGCAAAAATTTGTCGTATAAAGAACTTAGTCACCGTCTGTTTAATTTTTATTTTATAAATCAATAGTACACATGAAAATAAGCAACTTTGTAATATTTCTCAGACAAATTTTGCTTCTTTCTCTGCCAAAATGGATTCGTCATGATCAAATATCTCAATTGTGAGGTAAAATGTGTATTCAGTGAAGACTTTCCATTACTGAGAGGAGATGAGAGCCGCTACTGAGGAGATTCTATGTACCATACTTTGTTTTATTAGACACACTCCAAATATAGAGGAAAAGAAAAAGGGGGAAAGGGAATATGGGTCTGTCTTATAATCCGGTGGTGTCTTACCAGAGGGAAGGGCAGCAGTGGTGCTGGAGCGGGGTCACCGGAGGCAGGGGCAGTGGTGGAGTAGGGCAATGCTGCGGGCGGTGCAGCGGGTGTCCCAGATGCTCGTGAGGCAGGAGGAGCATCCAGAAACTGTTGACAGTGCGGGCTTCAAAGAAATGGCGCCCAGAGTTGGCATGTGCACAAATGGAGCTCTCGGCTTAATAACAAGCCGAGATCTCATCTGCGCACGTGCCACCTCCGGGCACCATTTTCCTTAAGTCTGCTGCAGGGACAACAGTGGGATGGAGGTGACGCGTGCGTGGATGCTCAATCCATGCACATGCCAACTTTGGGCGCCATTATTTGAAGCACGCACTACTGACATCTTCAGAATGGCGGCTTCTGCCACACAGCCCCTTGCCCACAGCATCTCCTCTGCCTCCTGTGACACCCCCCCCCCCCCCCCGCCGCTCTATCCACCACCCCCGTAATGTAACTTACATTCAAATTATAAGACGCACCCCTCATTTTCCTCCCAAGACTGCATCTTCTAATCCAAACAATACAGTATATAGAATAGGAGAAGGAGCTAGAGGCAGAGCGCCGCCTGTCCTCCAGTCTGTGTAGAACCTCATCAGTAGCGGCTGTCATCTCCTATCTCAGTAATGGAAAAGTCTTCACTGATCCAGATTTTACCTCACAATGAAGCATTCTGATGATGAATTCTGACAGGGAAAGAAGCAGCTTGTCTCATAGAATATATTACACTGTAGCTTGTATTCATGGGTATTATTGATCTATGAAATAAAAATTTAAACGACTGTTACGCACGTTTTTACCAGATTGTGGTAACCTACGGTTGTTAACTAGATAGTGACAGCAGGATTTATCTGACAGCAGAAATTGGCATGGGGAGTGCGTCATTCCCTGCTCCCATCAGTGCACCTGTGACGTCATTGCAGGGTGCCGATGGTTTATCATGACAGCCGGGGGTCAGCTGATGACGAACGTCATGTCAACACTGGCTACAGCGTTCATAGAAGATGATGATTTCTGCTGTACAGCGCAGTGCTAATGCCCTGCTCCGTATAGCACAAGCGATTGGACGATCACAGCTTTACGTCCCCTAAGGTGACTAGTAATTGCACTAACTGGCAATCAAAACAGCGCAAAGGGGTATAATTATAAACGTCACCTAAGGATGTAAAAAATAATCCCTTACCCAGCTTTAGATCCCGAAAAATAACGCTGCAAGTCTCGGAAGTCCGCAATAAGGCTATGTGCCCACGTTGCGTCAAGGTAGTTGCAGTTCTAAACGCACCATTTGGCAGAAATGGTATTTGCCAAAGTTGCTTTTGACCACAAAAACGCTATAAGTCCACGTGCGTTTTGGCCGCGTTTTTACCGCGTTTAACATTCTTTTCTTTATCGTTCCTATGGGAGACCCAGACCATGGGTGTATAGCTACTGCCTCCGGAGGACACACAAAGTTACTACACTCAAAACGTGTAGCTCCTCCCTCCCAGTATATACACCCCCTGCTAGCCAGTCCTAGCCAGTTTTTTGCTTTGTGTCAGGAGGCACATGCATCCTTTTTTTTTTTTTTTTTTGATTTTCATTTTTTCTGCAGATTTGGAAGAAAAGCGGGTCCACTGGACCCCCGGCATGTTCCTTCACACCCCCCTGGCGGCGGTGCTGTTAAGGTTGATTCAGGGCAAGAGCCCTTCATGCCGCGCTCCTTCACCATCCCATGCTGGGGCTCTGGCTTGAAGTGGGAGCCAACACGGTTCTCACTGCTTTGCAGGTGACCGGCCTCCATCCGCAGCCCTTTGACAGGACCCTGCTGGACGGAGCACTGGACCCCCACCCCACCAGGGACTGGACCCTGCGTCTCAAAGCTAAGTATAGAGACGTTATTCAGAGGGTCCTTCTGCAATGTGGGGCACTTTATTAGGGGGACAGTGTTTGACTTTGATAATGCTGCTTGTACTGTGTTTCCGGCCGGTTCCACTGTTTTTTTCTGTGTACCGCGCCGATGATGCCTGATTTTCGGCCGCATGTTTAACTCTAGGCCCCGGCTTCGGCCGCGGCCTAGTTCCGTCTCGTTCCCCTGCATGTCAGTCATGCAGGGGGACGCTGCAGCACCGCCCGCCGGCCGCTCTGCACAGGGGAGGACACTCCTTGTTGAGGAGATGATTCCCTCCCCTGTACATTTCTTAGCCCTCCGATTCCCGCTCCTGGGTTAACCCCCGCCCTCCCCCCTCACTCTGGCGCCATTTTCTCAGCGTTCTTAGTACGCTGATCGGCGCTGGCTGCTCTGCAGTGCAGAGGGAGTGAATATCTGGGGGGGGGCTGGGGGTCCAGGCTTGGAACCTGGGGGGGCACTCACAGCGGCCTGACAAGTCACAACCTCTGGTTGTGCACTTTTATATACTATCAGGGCATCGTGAAGGAGTTAATTCTTTATTATAGAACCTCCTCCTCAGCAGCATGTCTCACTAGGAGCAAAGCTCCAAGGCTGTACACTACATGTTCTGCATGTAAGCTTATATTGCCTGAACCGGCACAGGCCATACTGTCATGGTTCTTAGGTGGTGGTGCCTCAGCCTGGAGTCTCCCCAGGCTGAACCCCTGTCTTGTGTTTTCTACACATTCTAGACAGAGCCCCCACCTCTGCAGCAGGTCTCACAGAGCGAGGCTGCAGGCTGTTTTTTATTATCCACTGCTGGTAGTCTCGTACGGCTGTACCGAGCTCATAACCGCTGTGGCCCCTCAGCTTGGAGCCTCATGCATGGTCCCTCCAGCTGCTCCGGGTTCGGTGGCTGACCCCTGGGGGAATCTTTTTCCAGGGGTCGGCTGTCCCGGCATCCCCTGAGCATGCAACCCCCTTCTCAGGGCGTTTTCTGCTTGCTCAGCAAAGCTCACAGACCCCGTCCTCCTGACAGGGAGACGCAGGGTCCCCTGTCCTCCCCGTCCCGCAGCTCCGATACGAGCTGACCCACTGGACGAGGAGGATGTCTCTATCAGGGGCTCGGACGCTGCTTTACGTACTTTGATCCGTCCGTAGATGACGGGGATGCGAATGATTAGATTGTGTCCATTATATTGGACCTCCATCCGCTTGTATCAGGGGAGTATTCCCCGCTGGCAAAAAGGCATCCGTATACCTTTAACAAGACGAGGAGTGTGTTCCTTAACCACTCCAGTTTTCAGCCCGCTGCGTCCAAGCCCGCAGCCTGTCCTGCAGATCCCACAGCGGGGTTCTGCTGCCTGTCTCCCCCTCCCATCAGAGGTGGTCAAGGAGTGTACTCATTCGCCAAGCGTGGCCACTCCGGTGTCCAGACTTTCAGCCCGGATAGTTGTATCAGTGGCTGACGGCACCTCTATAAGGATCCCACGGTACATTAACTTTGTACTGGACCTCAATCCGCCGGAGTTACCTTATCTAGGTGAACACAACGTGTGTTCCTTAACCACGCCAGTTGTCAGGCCCCTGTAACCAGCCCAGGGTCCGCTCTGACAGTCGCTTCCCATGAAGCGTGATTCTGAGGACTGGGTTTCCCCCGTCCACCAATGATGGTCAAGAGGTGGGCTCATTCACCTCAGGTGGCTCAGCCCGGACCGTTATGTCAGTGGCTGATGGCTCCTCAGAGGAGATGCATTCCCTCACAGGGACTCTATGCCCAAGACGGTTGCCTGAACTTCCAGACTTCAGTCTTTCCATCCTCTGCCAAGTCTGCCATGCTGGACACCGCACAGCGGTGGTTTTGGCTACTTTCCTCGCTATCCGCAGGTGTGGCTTCGGCAATGGAAGGCAGATGCCTCTATAGAGGTTCCTTGCTGGGCTCCCCTTTGGTGGGACCAGTCTCTTCGGAACCAACTAGATGAAATTTAGGAAGCTCTCGGCGACGAGAGTTCTTCCTTGCCACAAACCTAAACCAGGGCAGGAATCAGTTGAGGTTTCGGTGGTTTCCGTTCCTCCTTCTGATCGTCCTCTAGCTCGGCCTTAGTTCATAGAACCAAATGGCTTGAAGCTGCGTCTTCAGAAGACCGCAGGAGATGCTACCTCGGAGTCAGCTTCCTCCGAGCTATCTGGCCACGCCAACCACCTCCTTGGTCGGTGGCAGGCTCTCTCCACTTGGCGACGTATGGTTCTACCACGTCTCCGTTCAGTGGGGGCGAGTTTATATCTCCCATGGCTACAGGATGGAATTCTGTCCACCCGCCAAACAGATTTTTTCTGTCAACTCCTCCCGGCTCCAAGGCCGCCGCCTTCTCACAGGCCGTGGAATTTCTTGCAGGCCAACGGAGTAATTGTTCCGGTTCCCGACTGGGAACGGTTCTGAGATTTTTGCTTAAATCTATTTCTAGTCCCCGAAGAGGGCGGTGCCTTCCGACCTGGATCTTTAGCTTTTCAAGCATGGTCAGGTGTGGCGTTTTCACATGGTGTCTTGGTCTTGTTCCGTGTGTTTTTCACCGGATCAATCAAGAACCCAAGGAGATTCCCTAGCAGCCATCGGCATCAGAGATGCCTTTCGGCAAGGATCAATCGCAGTTTCACACCAGCGTTGACTACGTTTTGCCATCGGAGTGGTCCAATTCGTGGCTCTTCCCTTTGGGTTAGCCACGGCCCCTCGAGTATTCTCCTTGGGGCTGCTGTGATTAGGGTCCTGCACCCCTAGGGGTTGGCAGTGATCGTTTGCCCTGGACGGTTTTCTTCTCGGGGTTTCATCCAGCGCAGACTCTTAGAGTACTTCGCTTACTCTCGCCACTCTAATCTATTCGGGTGGCTTGTCATTCTGTCCAGGTCCACTCTGACTTCGCACCAGAGGTTTTCAGGGACGCAATTCGAGACTCTGTCGGCACTTGTGAAGCTGCTCTTAGTCGATCAGTAGTCCCTCCGGGTCGACGTCGTTCTATCAGACACCAAATAAGGTGCTGGTCAGACGGTGGCGTCAATGGAAGCGATTCCTTGCCTAGTTTCTCCTGCGTCCTCTGAGACTGGAGGGTTTCCGCTGTACACGCGACCTCCCTCCTTCTCGGAGTGGTGGCTTCGCCACTGACCAGGGGCTCCTTGCAGTGGTGGTTTCGGCCGCTCTGTCTCAGGGATGCTCCTTCCTAGCCCCGTCCCGGGTGATCCTCACCAGGGTGCTGGTCTTTCCGCCTTGGGAGCAGTATATCTCCACCGTGGAGCGCAGGGCGCTTGGACTCTGTCCGATTCAGCCCTCTGGTTCAATGTGCTGGAAATCAGGGCTGTATTTCTAGCTCTCTAAGCCTTCACCATCTGTTGGCGGCTAGGCACATTCGAGTCCAGTCGGACAACGTGACAGCGTTTTCCTACATCAACTTCCAGGGCGGGACATTCAGCCGTCTGGCAATCTTGGCGGCTCATCATTCTTCAGTGGACAAGGGACTCCTAGTCCACCATATCCGCAGCCCACATCCTAGATGTGAAAACTGCGAGTCAGACTATTTCAGCTGTCCAACCGTGGTCCATTGCGGTAGGCACACTGGTTCATGTTTGATCCCAGCTTCGTCTCTACCTCTTGCCCAGAGTCCTGCGCAAGATCAGTTAAGGGGGCCGTCGGGTCATTCTCATTCTCCAGACTGACCCAGGCAGGCTTGGTACCCTAACCTGCTCCTTCTGTCCGTTGGATTGCCATGGCATCTTCCGGACCGTTCAGACCTTTTCTCAAAAGGGTCCGTTTTTTCCGTCAGAATTCTGGATTCTCAGATTGACGGCGTAGATCTTGAGTCCTGGATCTTGGCGACTTCTGGTATCCTTCCTGAAGTCATCTCCGCTATGACTCGAGCTTCAAAGTGTCCTTTGACCTTTTTAGCCTTGCCGACCCTCCTGTCTCTTTCACAGTCCGGTTTACAGCTAGGACTATCCCTCATAAGGGACAGGTCTCGGCTCTGTCAGTATGTGCCAGCGGCGTATCGTCCGGCTGGCTCCGGTGCGCTCCTTTCAGGGCGCATCTCACATTATTCCGCCTTTCCTGCGGCCTATGGAGCCCTGGGACCCTAATCCGGTCCTCCCGGTTCCCGGAAACCCCCCTTTGCGCCTCTTAGGGAGGTTTCTTTGTTTCATCTTTCACAGAAAGTAGTCTTCTAGTGGCTATAATTTCCCGCCAGAGAGTTCTAGCTGTACTCTCTCGGAGTCACCCCCTTCTTGGCCTTTTGCATCAAGACAAGGTGGTCTCCGTCCGACTCCGGACTTTTTTCCCTGAGGTGGTTACTGCTTCCACCTTATCCGGGGCAATTTTCCTGCCTCCCTTTTGTCCGGCTCCTGTTCATCGTTTGAGAAAGCGTTGCATATCCTGGATCTGGTGCGGGCGCTCCGGATCTATGTGTCTTGCACCGCCGTTATTAGGCAGTGCACCTCTCTCTGGTGCTGACCGCTAGTCAGCGTAGCGGTCTCTCGGCATCTAAGCCGACCCTGGGTTGTTGGCTTAGGTCGGCCATTTCCGAGGCCCAACAAGTGTACTCAAGTGCCTTCCCCGCCGGGGATCAGAGCACATTTGATCAGACCTGTCGGTGCCTTTTGGGCTTTCAGGCTCCAGGCTACGGCTCAGTAGGTCTGTCAGACTGCAGCTCGAATTAGTCTGCATACTTTTTTCGAAGCTCTATCCAAGCCATGCTTATGCTTTGGCAGACGCGGGCTTAGGCAGACGCATCTGTCAGGCGTCTGTCGCCCATTTGTGAAGTTAGGTTTTGCCTGCTTCTCAGTTGTCTGTTTATTCCCACCCATGGACTGCTTTGGAACGTCCCATGGTCTGGGTCTCCCATAGGAACGATAAAGAAAAAGAGAATTTTGTTTACTTACCGTAAATTCTTTTTCTTATAGTTCCGTCATGGGAGACCCAGCACCCTCCCTATTGCCTGTTGGCAGGTTTCTTGTTCCGGTGTCTTCACCGGCTGTTATTGTTGTAGACAGAGGTTCCGGTTCTTCCGGCTTTTACTCTGTCTCTTCTTGTGGGTGGATGTCCTCCTTCAGCTTTTGCACTAAACTGGCTAGGACTGGCTAGCAGGGGGTGTATATACTGGGAGGGAGGAGCTACACGTTTTGAGTGTAGTAACTTTGTGTGTCCTCCGGAGGCAGTAGCTATACACCCATGGTCTGGGTCTCCCATGACAGAACTATAAGAAAAAGAATTTACGGTAAGTAAACAAAATTCTCTTTTTTCATTGCTTAATGTCAGATGCGTTTGACAAATACACTGGAAAATAAAGTTTTAACATTCAAACACTATGAATAAATGGAAAAAAATGATAAATATCAGGATTATAATCATAAACAAAATAGCGGATTATATTAAAATGATAAATGTTTGTTAAAATTTATGTATAAAATAACGTTAAATTAATGTTTTTCTTAATTTTAATTGTCCGACTGTGTGTGTGTAAAGGGACATATCATGCCTTTAATATGTCAAAAATGCATGCAATTAAATTGTCAAAAACGCATGTTTTCTGCATCCAAAAAGCATGTAAAACACTAGGATTTTGATTTAGATTGCGTTTTGCATCTTCTCATTGACTGTTATCAAAACGCAACTCAAATGGCAAAAACAATTGACATGCTGCTTATTTAAACGCTGAGTTTTTGCCCAAAAATATGCAAATTAAATGCAGCGTTTTGAACAGCAAAGTGGGGACAGAAAATCCCTATTTCCCATAGACTTTGCTTGGAAATCAAAACGCAAGCCTTTTGGCATTAAAACGCAGTTAAAAACGCAAAGTGCGCACATAGCCTTAAGGCGTCTGTACAAAAAAAAAGTTGGAATTATTGGTAACAGCATTACACTCAGACACTGACAAGTTGTGATTGCGGGCATAAGATACCATCGTATCACTGAGCAGGATTCTCAATTCATTTTCAACAATATTGTGGATAAATGCCAAAACCCCCCTCCCCTCCCCCGATAGTTATGGATAAATTGATGAATTATGTACATAGGAGCCATGTCACCCCCCCCCCCCTCCCCCCCCCCTCCCTTTCTCTGTTCCCTCCCAATCAGCTGTTCCCTGTGCTGGGCAGAACTGCTCAGTTATGAAGCTGCACCTACATAACACAGATATTTGAGTAGGAGGCAAATGTGCACTACCCAATTATGTCCACTATAGAGTTGGCGGAGATGAACTATGCAGCTCAGTAACTGAGCAGTTCTGGCCATCACTGACGTTGACAACCACTGATTGGCGAGGTGTCACACTCCTCACCAGACATTAATGACCTTGCAGAAGCATAGGCCATCAGTGTAAGACCCTGTGCGCACACTCCGTTTTCTTTGCTGCAGTTTTTGTTCATAATCTTCATGCAGTCCTACCCCAGCAAAGTCTGAGAAATCCAAAATGCTGTGCGCACTCTGCATTTTTATTTCTTTTTTTCCCTACAGGTTTTGCTGCAGAATTTCTGCAGCAAAAAGAAATCGCATGTCACTTCTTTTCTGCGTTTTTCTGCGTTTTTTCAGTCTTCAATGTTAAAAAAAAAAGCAGTGAAAACGCACCAAACCATGGTAAAAACGCATGCATTTTTGTTGCGATTTCTTTGTCGCTCCATTGGGAGACCCAGACAATTGGGGTGTATAGCTATGCCTCCGGAGGCCACACAAAGTATTACACTAAAAGTGTAAAGCCCCTCCCCTTCTGCCTATACACCCCCCGTGCTCCCACGGGCTCCTCAGTTTTCATGCTTTGTGCGAAGGAGGCAGACATGCACGCATAGCTCCACAGCTTAGTCAGCAGCAGCTGCTGACTATGTCGGATGGAAGAAAAGAGGGCCCATAACAGGGCCCCCAGCATGCTCCCTTCTCACCCCACTCTTGTCGGCGGTGTTGTTAAGGTTGAGGTATCCATTGCGGGTACGGAGGCTGGAGCCCACATGCTGTTTTCCTTCCCCATCCCCTTTAGGGCTCTGGGTGAAGTGGGATCCTAATCGGTCTCCAGGCACTGAGACCGTGCTCCATCCACAGCTCCTGGGGACTCTGCTGGATAAGGAGCCGAGTATCGTCAGGGACAAGGCCCTGCTACTTTAAGGTACTCTGTGTCCCCGTGGGGACCGCGCACAGAAACACCCCAGCATTGCTGGGTGTGTTAGTGCGCCGGGGACCGCAGCGCTGACCGCGCTTGTGCCATCACACACTGCAGCGTGGCTGGGTGTGTTAGTTTATGGGGACTACCGCGCTGACCGCCGCTGCCATTTTTACACTGCGGCGCGGCTGGGACTGTTAGTGCGTCGGGGACTACCGCGCCGACCGGGCTTATACGCCGGCCGCGCTTATAACTTTAGTCCCCGGCTTTTGCGGCCTAGTCTCACTTTTTTCCCGCCCCCAGGCCTGCCAGTCAGGGGAAGGGCGGGACGCTGTACGAGAAGTCAGCACTGAGGGCTGGAACATGCTTTGCATACTCCACCCCCCTCACTGTGCACAGTGGGGCACCAGATTCCCGCACTTTCTAGGGCACGCCCACGGCCCCCTCCTCTCCTCAGGACGCCGGCAGCCATTCCTGTCAGCTCTTCTGACGCTGGAGAGGGGAGACAAGCTCGGGGAGACCCAGGCAGGGATTCTGGCGACCACACAACCGCTTTGAGCGGGCGGTAAGCAGCACCTGAGGTGCTGGCCCCACTTGTGCAGAAGTGTACTTATAGATTATATGATTATAGGCTATACTTTACACTGTATGGTGCACGGTTGATTTTTGGCTATATACCCTCCTGGATTGCTCAGGGGAGACAACAGCATGGCGTCCACAAGAAGCAAGGGTGCCAAAGCACAGGCTTACTATGCTACCTGCGCCGCATGTACGGCTATACTACCGGCAGGTTCCACTGACCCTCATTGTGTGCAATGCTCGGCCCCTGTAGCACTTACTCAGCCGGAGCCTCTGCTAAGGGTGGCCCAGGAGGAACCACCTGCTAACACTGTCCAGGTGACAGGGACGGAGTTTGTAGTTTTTACTGAAAGACTTTCTGAGACTATGGCTAAGATACTAGAAGCTTTGCAGTCCAGACCGGTATCTCAGACCATGGGCACTGTGGAATCATTGCTCCCTGGTTCCCCTCAGTTGGAACAACAATGTCCTCCCGGGGTGTCTCATAGATCCCAGGGTGAGGTCTCTGACACGGACCGCAGCCCCAGACCGCCTAAGCGAGCTCGCTTGGAAATTCCCTCGACATCATCACATTGTTCAGGGTCTCAGCGGGAGGACTCTCTGTATGATGAAGCGGAGGTAGCTGATCAGGATTCTGATCCTGAGGCCGCTCTCAATCTTGATACTCCGGATGGGGACGCCATAGTGAATGATCTTATCGCGTCCATCAATCAAATGTTGGATATTTCTCCCTCAGCTCCTCCAGTGGAGGAGTCAGCTTCTCAGCAGGAGAAATTCCGTTTCAGGTTTCCCAAGCGTACGAGTATGTTTCTGGACCACTCTGACTTCAGAGAGGCAGTCCAGAAACACCAAGCTTGTCCAGATAAGCGTTTTTCCAAGCGCCTTAAGGATACACGTTATCCCTTCCCCCCCCTGACGTGGTCAAGGGCTGGACTCAGTGTCCCAAGGTGGATCCTCCAATCTCCAGACTGGCGGCTAGATCCATAGTTGCAGTTGAAGATGGGGCTTCACTCAAGGATGCCACTGACAGACAGATGGAGCTCTGGTTGAAATCCATCTATGAAGCTATCTGCGCGTCTTTTGCTCCAGCATTCGCAGCCGTATGGGCACTCCAAGCTATCTCAGCGGGTCAAGCGCAAATTGACGCACTCACACGTACGTCTGCGCCGCAAGTGGCGTCCATAACCTCTCAAACGTCGGCATTTGCGTCCTACGCTATTAATGCTGTCCTGGACTCTGCGAGCCGTACGGCGGTTGCAGCCGACAATTCGGTGGCAATATGCAGGGCCTTGTGGCTACGGGAATGGAAGGCAGATTCGGCTTCCAAAAAGTGCTTAACCGGTTTGCCATTTTCTGGCGACCGTTTGTTTGGTGAGAGATTGGATGAAATCATCAAACAATCCAAGGGAAAGGAAACATCCTTACCCCAGGCCAAACCAAACATACCCCAACAGAGGAGGGGACAGTCGAGGTTTCGGTCCTTTCGGGGTGCGGGCAGGTCCCAATTCTCCTCGTCCAAAAGTCCTCAGAAGGATCAGAGGAACTCCGATTCATGGCGGTCTAAGTCACGCCCTAAAGACCGCCGGAGGTGCCGCTACCAAGGCGGCTTCCTCATGACTTACGGCCTCCTCACACCGCATCCTCGGTCGGTGGCAGGCTCTCCCGCTTTTGCGACACCTGGCTGCCACAGGTAAAAGACCGTTGGGTGAGAGACACTGTCTCACGGTTACAGGATAGAGTTCAGCTCTCGTCCTCCGACTCGATTCTTCAGAACATCTCCGCCTCCCGAGCGAGCCGATGCTCTTCTGCAGGCGGTGGGCACTCTGAAGGCAGAAGGAGTGGTGGTCCCGGTTCCTCTTCAGCAACAGGGTCACGGTTTTTACTCCAACCTGTTTGTGGTCCCAAAGAAGGACGGATCCTTCCGTCCTGTCCTGGACCTAAAACTGCTCAACAAACTCGTAAAGACCAGGTGGTTCCGGATGGAATCCCTCCGCTCCGTCATCGCCTCAATGTCCCAAGGAGATTTCCTTGCATCGATCGATATCAAAGATGCTTATCTCCACGTACCGATTGCTCCAGAGCATCAGTGCTTCCTGCGCTTCGCCATCGGAGACGAACACCTTCAGTTCGCGGCACTGCCGTTCGGCCTGGCGACAGCCCCACGGGTTTTCACCAAGGTCATGGCTACAGTAGTTGCGGTCCTCCACTCTCAGGGTCACTCGGTGATCCCTTACTTAGACGATCTGCTGGTCAAGGCACCCTCTCAAGAGGCATGCCAACACAGCCTCAACGCTACTCTGGAGACTCTCCAGAGTTTCGGGTGGATCATCAATTTTCCAAAGTCAAATCTGACACCGGTCCAATCGCTGACATATCTTGGCATGGAGTTTCATACCCTCTCAGCGATGGTGATGCTTCCGCTGAACAAACAGCGGTCACTGCAGACAGGATTGCAATCTCTCCTTCAAGGTCAGTCACACCCCTTGAGGCGCCTCATGCACTTCCTGGGGAAGATGGTGGCAGCAATGGAGGCAGTCCCTTTTGCGCAGTTTCACCTGCGTCCTCTTCAATGGGACATCCTACGCAAATGGGACAGGAAGCCGACGTCTCTCGACAGGAACGTCTCCCTCTCTCAGGCAACCAAAGCTTCCCTTCAGTGGTGGCTTCTTCCCACTTCTTTATCGAAGGGGAAATCCTTCCTACCCCCATCCTGGGCGGTGGTCACGACGGACGCGAGTCTGTCAGGGTGGGGAGCAGTCTTTCTCCACCACAGGGCTCAGGGTACGTGGACTCAGCAAGAGTCCTCACTTCAGATCAATGTTCTGGAGATAAGGGCAGTGTATCTTGCCCTAAAAGCGTTCCAGCAGTGGCTGGAAGGCAAGCAGATCCGAATTCAGTCGGACAACTCCACAGCGGTGGCTTACATCAACCACCAAGGCGGAACACGCAGTCGGCAAGCCTTCCAGGAAGTCCGGCGGATTTTGATGTGGGTGGAAGCCACGGCCTCCACCATCTCCGCAGTTCACATGCCGGGCGTGGAAAACTGGGAAGCAGACTTTCTCAGTCGCCAGGGCATGGACGCAGGGGAATGGTCCCTTCACCCGGACGTGTTTCAGGAGATCTGTTGCCGCTGGGGGATGCCGGACGTCGACCTAATGGCGTCCCGGCACAACAACAAGGTCACGGCATTCATGGCACGATCTCACGATCACAGAGCTCTGGCGGCAGACGCCTTAGTTCAGGATTGGTCGCAGTTTCAACTCCCTTATGTGTTTCCTCCTCTGGCACTGTTGCCCAGAGTGTTACGTAAGATCAGGGCCGACTGCCGCCGCGCCATCCTCGTCGCTCCAGACTGGCCGAGGCGGTCGTGGTACCCGGATCTGTGGCATCTCACGGTCGGCCAACCGTGGGCACTACCAGACCGACCAGACTTGCTGTCTCAAGGGTCGTTTTTCCATCTGAATTCTGCGGCCCTCAACCTGACTGTGTGGCCATTGAGTCCTGGATCTTAGCGTCTTCGGGATTATCTCAAGAGGTCATTGCCACTATGAGACAGGCTAGGAAACCAACGTCCGCCAAGATCTACCACAGGACGTGGAAAATATTCCTGTCGTGGTGCTCTGCTCAGGGTTTTTCTCCCTGGCCATTTGCCTTGCCCACTTTTCTGTCCTTTCTTCAATCCGGATTGGAAAAGGGTTTGTCGCTCGGCTCCCTTAAGGGACAAGTCTCTGCGCTCTCTGTGTTTTTTTCAGAAGCGCCTGACCAGACTTCCACAGGTACGCACGTTCCTGCAGGGGGTTTGTCACATCGTCCCTCCTTACAAGCGGCCATTAGAACCCTGGGATCTGAACAGGGTACTGATGGTTCTTCAGAAACCACCGTTCGAGCCAATGAGGGATATTTCTCTCGCACGCCTTTCGCAGAAAGTGGTTTTCCTAGTAGCAGTCACTTCACTTCGGAGAGTGTCTGAGCTAGCAGCGTTGTCATGCAAAGCCCCTTTCCTGGTGTTTCACCAGGACAAGGTGGTTCTGCGTCCGGTTCCGGAATTTCTCCCTAAGGTGGTATCCCCCTTTCATCTCAATCAGGATATCTCCTTACCCTCTTTTTGTCCTCATCCAGTTCACCAATGTGAAAAGGATTTGCACTTGTTAGATCTGGTGAGAGCACTCAGATTCTACATTTCTCGTACGGCGCCCCTGCGCCGCTCGGATGCACTCTTTGTCCTTGTCGCTGGCCAGCGTAAAGGGACACAAGCTTCCATATCAACCCTGGCTGGGTGGATCAAGGAACCAATTCTCGAAGCTTATCGTTCCTCGGGGCTTCCGGTTCCCTCAGGGCTGAAGGCCCATTCTACCAGGGCCGTGGGAGCGTCCTGGGCCTTGCGGCACCAGGCTACGGCTCAGCAGGTGTGTCAGGCAGCTACCTGGTCGAGCCTGCACACTTTCACGAAACACTATCAGGTGCATACCTATGCTTCGGCAGATGCCAGCCTAGGTAGGCGAGTCCTTCAGGCGGCGGTTGCCCACCTGTAGGACGGAGCCGTTACGGCTCTATTATGAGGTATTATTTACCCACCCAGGGACTGCTTTTGGACGTCCCAATTGTCTGGGTCTCCCAATGGAGCGACAAAGAAGAAGGGAATTTTGTTTACTTACCGTAAATTCCTTTTCTTCTAGCTCCAATTGGGAGACCCAGCACCCGCCCCTGTTTTTTTGTGTACACATGTTGTTCATGTTGAATGGTTTCAGTTCTCCGATATGCCTTCGGATTGAATTTACATTAAACCAGTTTATAATTCTTTTTCCTCCTTCTTGCTTTTGCACCAAAACTGAGGAGCCCGTGGGAGCACGGGGGGTGTATAGGCAGAAGGGGAGGGGCTTTACACTTTTAGTGTAATACTTTGTGTGGCCTCCGGAGGCATAGCTATACACCCCAATTGTCTGGGTCTCCCAATTGGAGCTAGAAGAAAAGGAATTTACGGTAAGTAAACAAAATTCCCTTCTTTTCTGCCTGAAGGTGCGTTTTTTACTGGAGAAACAATTCCGCAGTGTGTGCACATAGCCTTAACCCCTTAACGACTGCGGGCAGTAATATGACGTCCTAAGCGGTCATAATGTTACTGCCCGCGGTCTGCCGGCGGCAGCATTCCGCGATCGGCACACATCTGAGCTGATTTTCACAGCTGAGATTTGCCTGCTAGGCACGAGAATCGTTATCTGCTCGTGCCGTTTAACCTCTTAAATGGCGCTGTCAATGTGTGACAGCGCCATTATAATCGCGATGGGGGTAAACTTTTACTTACCCCCCGATACCATAAGTCACGTGACGGGATCACGTAACTTCCGGTGGTTGTCATGGTAGCACAGGGTCATGTGATGACTCCTGTGCTAAACATGAACTACTTTTAGTTTCATTCGGCCCGGAGCCCAGTGAAGCAGAAAATGAGCAATAATGCTGTTTACAGCTGTGTAGCTGTGATCAGCAGACAGGGCAGAGCGATCGGATTGCTGATCACTATAGCCCCCTAGGGAGACTAGTAAAATAAATAAAAGAAAGTGGGAAAAAAAAGTTTAAAAAAAAAAACCCTAAGTTCAAATCACCCCCCTTTCGCCCCAGTGAAAATTAAAGGGTTAAAGAAAAAATATACACACATTTGGTATCGCCGTATTCAGAAACGCCCGATCTATCAAAATATAAAATCAATTAATCTGATCAGTAAATGGCGTAGCGGCAAAAAAATTCCAACCGCCAAAATTACGTTTTTTGGCGCCACAACTTTTGCGCAAAATGCAATAACAGGCGATCAAAACGTAGCAGCTGCACAAAAATGGTACCGTTAATGTCAGCTCGAGACACACAAAAAATAAGCCGACACTGAGCCATAGATCCCGAAAAATGAAAACGCTACGGGTCACGGAATATGGCGTAAAACGTGTGCCACTTTTTTCAGAAATATTGTTTTTTTTTTTTTTTTTTTCTTCAACCTCTTTATACAAAAGTAAACCTGTACATGTTTGGTGTCTACGAACTCGCACTGACCTGAGGCATCACACCCACACATCAGTTTTACCACATAGTGAACACAGTGAATAAAAGATCTCAAAAAACATAGTGCTATTGCACTTTTTTTGCAATTTTTCTGCATTTGGAATTTTTTTGCCGTTTTCCAGTACACTATATGGTAAAACTTATGGTTTCATTTAAACGTACAGCTCGTTCCGCAAAAAATGAGCCCTCACATGACTATATTGACTGAAAAGTTAAAAAGTTACGTCTCTCAGAAAAAAAATGGCAAAAAAAAAACAAACTCGGCCAGTCGTGAAGGGGTTAAAGTAGTGGACAACCTGTAAAACTCCTTAAGAACCAGGCCAAATTTGGCCTTAATATCTACACAACTATATACACAACTAATTAACTGGTTTTTTTTTTGTTTGTTTTTTTCCCAAAGCTCAATGTGATTGTTTTATAGAGCTGATAATTACGGACACAGCAATACCAGATACATAGTTGGTAAACGTAATCATTTGATGGCATACACAATACTTTGCACTACTTATATGGTGCAGTCATTGTCTCTGGTTCCATGTGTTCGCTCTTGATACATAGCGGACTGGAAGCCAATCTGTAAGAATACTGCACCCCTCAAAACTGTATTAACGGTCATGTTACTGTCTGAAAGATATTGTCATCCATATCTTATGCAAGCTGTTGCTCCCTGACTGAAAAATCAGCTTTTCTTCGGCGCTCCATTGGGAGACCCAGACGATTGGGTGTATAGTACTGCCTCCGGAGGCCACACAAAGCATTACACTAAAAAGTGTAAGGCCCCTCCCCTTCTGGCTATACACCCCCAGTGGGATCACTGGCTCACCAGTTTTCTGCTTTGTGCGAAGGAGGTCAGACATCCACGCATAGCTCCACTGTTTTTAGTCAGCAGCAGCTGCTGACTATGTCGGATGGAAGAAAAGAGGGCCCATACTAGGGCCCCCAGCATGCTCCCTTCTCACCCCACTCTTGTCGGGTGTTTGTTAAGGTTGAGGTACCCATTGCGGGTACGGAGGCTGGAGCCCACATGCTGTTTTCCTTCCCCATCCCCCCTCAGGGCTCTGGGCGAAGTGGGATCTTACAGGTCTCCAGGCACTGAGACCGGGCTCCATCCACAGACCCAGAGAACCTGCTGGATATGGAGCTGAGTATCGTCAGGGACAGGCCCTGCTACATTAAGGTACTCTGTGTCCCCGGGCAAGCGCGCACACACACACCAGCATTGCTGGGAGTGTTAGTGCGCCGGGGGCACAGCGCGGAGCGCTCGTGCTATTATTCACTACAGCTTTGCTGAGTGACTTTATGTATTGGGAACTGCCGCGCCGGCCGCTGCTGGGTGTTTTTTACATTGTGGCGCGGCTGGGACTTGTGGTGCGCCGGGGACTTCCGCGCTGGCCGTGCACATGGACGGCCGCGCTTATTACTCGAGTCCCCGGCTTTGCGGCCTAGTTTTCGTTTCGTTCCCGCCTCCAGCCCTGCCAGTCAGGGGTGAGGCGGGACGCTGTACAGACAGTCAGCGCCGAGGGCTGGAGTCTGCTTTGCATTCTCCAGCCCCCTTCACTGGACACAGTGGGACGCCAGTTTCCCGCTCTTGTCTGGGGCACGCCCACGGCCCGCCCCTCGTCACACGAGCTGGAGAAGGACGCCGGCAGCCATTCCTGCACGCAGTCCGAGCTGGGGAACGGAGACATGCTCTGGGCAACCACTCACAGGGCTCTGGCGACCACACACCCGCGTTATAGGCGGGCGGTAAGCAGCACCTGAAGTGCTGACCCCACTAAATACCGAAGTGTCCATTTGTAGTTTATGCTTGTATGCTATACACTGCACTGTACGGTCGCTATCTTTGGCTATATGCCCTCCTAGATGGCGAGATAACAGCAGCAAAAAAAGCAAGGGTGCTAAGGCACAGTTTTTCTAGGCTGCTTGTATTGCATGCGCTGAAGTGTTCATTTGTACTTATGCTTGTATGCTATACATTGCACTGTACGGTCGCTACTCTTGGCTATATTCTCCTAGAGGGCTGGACGGCAGCAGCAAAAAAGCATGGGCGCCAAGGCACAGGCTTTATAGGCTGCTTGTATTGCATGTGCTGAAGTGTTCACTTGTACTTATGCTTGTATGCTATACATTGCACTGTACGGTCGCTACTCTTGGCTGTATTCTCCTAGATGGCTGGACAACAGCAGCAAAAAAGCAAGGGTGCCAAGGCACAGGCTTTCTATGCTGCTTGTCTTGCATGTGCTGAAGTGTTTATGCTTGTATGCTATACATTGCATAGATGGCTAGAATACAGCAGCAAAAAAGCAACACAGGCTTTCTATGCTGCTTTTCCTGCATGTGATACTGTTCCACCGGCAGGTTCCACTGACCCCCATTGTGTCCAATGCACCCCTGTAGCACTTGGTCAGCCGGGGTCTCTACTAGAGGTGGCCAAAGGAACCACCTGTGAACCCTGTCCAGGGACAGGGACGGAGTTGCAGTTTCGGCTGATAGATTGTCATGGGATAGAGACTTTGCAGTCCAGACAGGCCATGGGCAATCTTGATTAATGCTCCCTGGCCACCCTCATTTGGAACATAATCAGTGCTCCGGGGGGGGTCCCAGGCATTCCAGGGTGAAGGCTCTGACACGGACGGCAGTCCCAGACAGCCTAAGCTAGCTCGCTGGGTGCGGCACTCGGCTTCATCACTGGTCAAGGTCCCAGCGGGAGGACTCTCTGTATGATGAGGCAGACGTAGCTGATCAGGGCTTTGGTCCTGACACCGCTCTCAATCCGGATACACCGGATGGTGACGCCATAGTGAATGATCTTATAGCGTCCATCAATGGAATGTTGGATATTGCTCCCTCAGCTCCCCCAGGGGAGGAGTCAGCTTTACAGCAGGAGAAATCCTTTTTTTCAGTATCTCATGCGTATATTGAGTACTTTTCTGGCCACGCTGACTTCAGAGAAGCAGTTCAGAAACACCACGCTTACCAGATAAGCGTTTTCTCCAAACGTATTAAGGATACACGTTATCCCTTCCCCCTGACGTGGTAAAGCGCTGGACCCAGGGTCCAAAGGTGGATCCCCCAATCTCCAGGCTTGCGGCTAGATCCATAGTTGCAGGGGAGATGGGACGTCACTTAAAGATGCCATTGACAGACAGATGGACCTCTGGTTGAAATCTGTCTGTGAAGCTATCAGCGTGTCGGTTGCTCCGGCATTCGCAGCCGTATGGGCACTCTAAGCTTTTTCAGCTGGTCTTGCGCAGCTGGTCTTGAGCACATGTACATCTGTGCCGCAGGTGGTGTCCTTAACCTCGCAATGTCTGCATTGCGTCTTACCCTAGTAATGCTGTCCTGGGGGGACAGTCGAGGTTTCGGTCCTTCCCAGGCTCGGGCAGGTCCCAATTGTCCTCGTCCAAAAGGGCTCAAAATGCTCAGAGGGGCTCAAATTCCGGCCGGGCTCAGTCACGCCCAAGGAAGGCTGCAGGAGGAACCGCTACCGAGGCGGTCTCCTCATGACTTCAGCTCTCTCTCTCCGCATCCGCGGTTGGTGGCAGACTCTCCCGCTTGGCGACATTTAGCTGCCGCAGGTCACAGACCGGTGGGTGAGAGACATTGTGTCTCACGTGTACAGGACATTCTCCCCCCCCCCACCGAGCCGAGGCTCTTCTGCAGGCAGAAGGAGTGGTAATCCCTGTTCCTCTTCAGGAACAAGACACGGTTTTTTCCTCCAATCTGATTGGGGTGCCAAAAAAGGGTGGCTTTCCGTTCCGTTCTGGAACTAAAACTGCTCACCAAGCACGTGAAGGCCAGGCGGTTCCGGATGTAACCCTCCGCTCCGTCATTGCCTCAAGGTCTCAAAGAGATTTCCTAGCATCAATAGATATCAGGATGCTTATCTCCACGTGCCGATTGCTCCAGAGCACTAGCGTTTGCTACGTTTCGTTATTGAAGACGAGCATCTTCAGTGCGTAGCCCTGCCCTTCGGTCTGGCGACAGCCCTACGGGTTTTCACCAAGTTCAGGGCAGCAGTGGGAGCAGTCCTGCACTCTCAGGGTCACTCTGTGATCCTTACTGGGACGATCCACTTGTCAAGGCACCCTCTCAAGAGGCATGCCAACACAGCCTGAACGGGGCGCTGGAGACTCTCCAGAGTTTCGGGTGGATCATCAACTTTTCAAGGTTACATCGGGCACCGACCCAATCGCTGACATATCTGGGCATGGAGTTTCACACTCCCTCAGCGATAGTGAAGCTTCCGCTGGACAAGCAGCGTTCACTACAGACGGGGGTGCAGTCTCTCCTTCAAGGCCAGTCACACCCCTTAAGACGCCTCATGCAGAGGCAGTCACTTTCGCGCAGTTTCATCTGCGTCCACTTCAATGGGACATGCTTTGCCAATGGGTTGGGGAGTCGACGTCCCTAGACAGGAACGTTTCCCTTCTCAGACGGTCAAGGACTCTCTTCAGAGGAGTCCATCCTTCGGATCAATGTTCTGGAAATCTGGGCAGTGTATCTTGCCCTGCAAGCCTTCCAGCAGTGACTGGAAGGAAAACGGATCCGAATTCAGTCGGACAATTCCACAGCGGTGGCAGACATCGCCCACCAAGGCGGAACACGCATCGCCAAGCCTACCAGGAAATCCGGCGGATTCTGACGTGGGTGGGGGACAGAGCATCCACCATATCCGCAGTTCACATTCCAGGCGTAGAAAAATGGGAAGCAGACTTCCTCAGTCGCCTGTAGCAGCTGGGGGATGCTGGACGTCGACCTAATGGCGTCTCGGCACAACAACAAGGTGCCGATTTTCATGGCGCGGTCTCACGAGCAAAGAGCTCTGGCGGCGGGCGCCCTAGTTCAGGATTGGTCGCAGTTCCAGCTACCCTATGTGTTTCCATCTCTGGCACTGTTGCCCAGAGTGCTACGCAAGCTCAGCTCCGCTTGCCACCGCGCCAACCTCGTCGTCCCAGACTGGCCGAGGAGGTCGTGGTTCCCGGATCTGTGGCATCCCACGGTCGGCCACCCGTGGGCACTCTCAGACCGGCCAGACTTACTGTCCCAAGGGCCGTTTTTTCCACTGAATTCTACGGCCCTGATCCTGACTGTATGGCCATCGAGTCCGAGATCCTGGCGTCTTCAGGATTATCTCAAGACGTCATTGCCACCATGAGACGGGCTAGGAAGCCGACGTCTGCCAAGATTTACCACAAGACGTGGAAGATATTCTTATCTTGGTGCTCTGCTTCGGGAGTGTCTCCCTGGCCATTTGCATTGTCTCCTTTTTCCTCCCTTCCTGCATCTGGATTGGGAAAAGGTTTGTCGCTCGGCTCCCTTAAAGGACAAGTCGCAGCGCTGTCGGTATTCTTTCAGAAGCGCCTAGTACGACTTCCTCAGGTACGCACGTTCCTGCAGGGGGGTTATCACATTGTCCCTCCGTACAGGAGGCCGTTAGACCCATGGGATCTGCACAGGGTATTAATTGCTCTCCAGGAGCCGCCCTTCGAGCCTCTGAGGGATGTTTTCACTTTCTCGACTTTCACGG
Source organism: Anomaloglossus baeobatrachus (assembly GCF_048569485.1). Classification (NCBI taxonomy): domain Eukaryota; kingdom Metazoa; phylum Chordata; class Amphibia; order Anura; family Aromobatidae; genus Anomaloglossus; species Anomaloglossus baeobatrachus. The sequence continues at coordinate 266,190,244 of NC_134355.1, forward strand.
AAAGTGGCCTTTCTGGTAGCGGTCACGTCTCTTCGGAGAGTGTCCGAACTAGCAGCGCGGTCATCCAAAGCTCCCTTCCTGGTGTTCACCAAGATAAGGTAGTGCTGCGTCCGATCCCAGAGTTTCTCCCTAAGGTGGTATCCCCTTTTTATCACAATCAGGATATCTCCTTACCTTCCTTTTATCCATTTCATCGATATGTAATGGCTTGCATTGTTGGATCTGGTGTAGAGCACCCAGAATCTACATTCCCGCACGGCGCCCCTGCGCCGCTCGGATGCACTCTTTGTCCTTGTCACTGGTCAGCGCAAGGGATCGCAGGCTGCAAAATCCACCCTGGCTCGATGGATCAAGGAACCAATTCTGGAAGCCTACCGTTCTGCGGGGCTTCCGGTTCAATCAGGGCTGAAGGCCCATTCTACCAGAGCCGTGGGTGCGTCCTGGGCATTACGACACCAGGCTACGGCTCAACAGGTGTGCCAGGTAGCTACCTGGTCGAGTCTGCACACTTTCACCAAACATTATCAGGTGCATACCTATGCTTCGGCGGACGCCAGCCTAGGTAGAAGAGTCCTGCAGGCGGCAGTTGCCTCCCCGTAGGGGAGGGCTGTCTTTGCAGCTCTAACATGAGGTATTTCTTTACCCACCCAGGGACAGCTTTTGGACGTCCCAATCGTCTGGGTCTCCCAATGGAGCGCCGAAGAAGAAGGGAATTTTGTTACTTACCGTAAATTCCTTTTCTTCTAGCTCCTATTGGGAGACCCAGCACCCGCCCTGTTGTCCTTCGGGATTTTTGGTTGTTTTTCGGGTACACATGTTGTTCATGTTGAATGGTTTTCAGTTCTCCGATGTTACTTCGGAGTGAATTTGTTTAAACCAGTTATTGGCTTTCCTCCTTCTTGCTTTTGCACTAAAACTGGTGAGCCAGTGATCCCACTGGGGGTGTATAGCCAGAAGGGGAGGGGCCTTACACTTTTTAGTGTAATGCTTTGTGTGGCCTCCGGAGGCAGTACTATACACCCAATCGTCTGGGTCTCCCAATAGGAGCTAGAAGAAAAGGAATTTACGGTAAGTAACAAAATTCCCTTCTTTTTTTAATCCTAAGCAGACGTGGCTTATGTGCTGTGGACATGTTAAAGCGCTCCTCAAGCCTGTGCCTACCTGGTGCCAACCCTCTCCCTGACCGGCTTGACTTCACAGGTGGTGAGCTGGCAGTGAGAAAGCAGAAGGTGGGGCTGATCGGGGAATAGAGCCAACAATGCAGAGGCTTGGGAAGTGCTTTGAGAGGTTACATTAAGTAGAAGGCTCCATTGTTCTCATTTTCTCTTTCTTTGACCAGTCAGTGACTTCTTTGACTCCCAATGACACAAACAAACAAACCAACCAACCCCTACGTTGACCTTATAACCAATATATTACGATATGGAGATCTGTTTTTGTAGCATTTAACATTTTCTACCACTAAGAGTAATTGAGTATTTTTGTTCCTTTCTTTTCTAAGGAGTCCACTTCACCTGTAGTATCCCCCCAGCAGTCTCCACCATCTTCTCCTCATACTTGGAGGAAGCACAGCCGACATGCCAGTGGAGGAAACAATGAGCGGGCTGTATCGGGGTCTGGTCCATTTTGGACACCTTACAATGAAACGCAAACAGGTAAGATTGTATTCTGACCCGGAAGCACATTTTTCTATTGGAAATGTCCGAGACAGTTTGGTATATGTGGAATATCTCTGACAAAGCCAGTTACATTTAGCGAGATTTTGGTATAATTTCTCTAGCCCTGATGAAGTCCCAGCAGAGATTAGTTGTGATGGAAGGCATTGTACCCCCTCCAATACCTTAACTCTAAGGATTTTTTTATTCAAAACTTATAAATATTCTTTAGCGTTTTGAAGTGAAGATCCATTGTTACTCTTCTGATTGTGTCAGAAATCGGACTGGGATTATAAATCTTTGGTTAAAAAAAATTCCTGTAGGGTTTTGTTAAATTTCTTTTATATGCCATAGTGAGACAAAGGACCTTTTGGTTAGAACTGGCTGCTGCTAAGGGTGCACATAAGTACCCTAAAATGAGTAGGTATAACCAATGGGGGCTGTCCTTCTCATTTAATAAGTGAGGGCAGCCCCAGACTTGCGGCTATTTTAAGTAGACGTTATTGACAAGTGTTCAGAACACTCCCTAATATTCCCTTAGAGGGCCTGACTGACTTCCTAGCCAAAGTTGGGCTCGGACGTCTGCGTTCTGGCTTCCTGGCATGCAGAGCAGATTTGCACAACCCTCTGTGGCTCCTTTTGCTGAGAATGCACACCAGAGAGGCTGGGGAGGGTTTTTGGATCCCTCTCTGCATGCTGGGACTTCTTAGAGGGTCTGGATTTTTCTGAGGTCTTTTGTCTTTGACTTATATTTAGAGAAATGTTATTGACACTTCAGACCCAACTAGTCATGAGTCATGGCCACCACTTGACCAGTCCGGGGCACAAGGGTGCACCTACACTTCAGAGATGTGTGGCTCTTTCATGTTCAAGACTCCTAAAGACAGAAGGTGATTTCTATGGTCTACAAAACTCTCCAAACTGTTTTTTTACCTCATAACTCCATCTCAAGCAGCGACTGTTGGTTTCACATTCTCTTTGCCTTCAGATGAGGTAGCAAACACCTGCTGACAGATTTCCTTTAAGTGTCAGCAGCTTGGACTTGCCTGCTGTCACTATCTCACATGAGTTTAGTTTATCAATCCCAATACTTGCCAGAAGTAGAAGTAGACCTTTCTTACAGCTAAAGTCCCCAGAGACTTCTTATTCTTGGTTGTGTATTCTGTAGTTGCTTGTGTGGCATATACTTACCTTGTTGGCTTTCTCCCTAGGTGGTTCATCAGGTGACGGAGCATGGCCAGCACACTCGCCGCTTCCACATCAGGAAAATTGGGTCAGTTTTGCAGATACTCCACCAAGCAGTGCTCTTTTAGCCATGCATCCCGCCTCTGTCCAGGTGTGACATTTTATCAGTTGCATATTCATTTGCTTTGTTTAATTTGCTGCACTAGAATGGCTTTATTTTTCCATTATATTTTTTTTATTTCACTATTGCCTTTTGTTTTCTATTTTGGAGAAGGCTAAGTGCAGTAGTTTATCGCCCTACAGCAGGCACTACAATGTCACACTTTTTAACCCCTTAGTGATGACCAGTACGTCTGTGTACTGACCTGAGCTATAAGTGACCAGCATCCCTTGATGGGTGAAAGTGCAGCAGATGTCAGCTATCCAATATAAGGCATCTCTTATTAGAAAATATCGCTAATACTATGTAAAGGTGGCCAAACTCATTAGCTGAATGCTGGCAAATCGGTCAACTTTCAAAGATTTATGAGGGTGTATGAACACTCTTCCACGGGCAATTCTGCAGTTGTTTTGGTATTTTATATATATTTTTTTCTACAACATTCATTTTACTGTAAAAATGACCTGACAATATGATGCTCCAGGTCCTTACGATTATGGCAATTCTATATGCATAGATTTTGCTTTCTTTAAAGCTATAATCTGTCATGTAAAGAAAAAAACTTAACCTGCAGGTTAAGGCTGTGTTCACACACTGCGTTTTTTACCTGCGTTTTTGGTCCGTTTTGGGTCCGTTTTTGCTGCAGAAATTTCTTGAGAAATTCTTGTAACCTTTCTGCAGACATTCCCCAGCAAAACCTATGGCAAAAAAAATTAGCTGTGCACACACTGCGTTTTTTTCTTAAGAAAATTCTTTCAGTAGATTTTCTTAAGAAAAAGAATGAGCATGTCACTTCTTTTCTGCAGCTAACTGCGTTTTTTGCCATAGATAATTGGCACAATAACGCAGGGAGCAACCAGCGGTAAAAACGCACCAAAAACGGACCTAAAACGCACCAAAAACGCACCGAAAACGCGGCAAAAACGCAGGTGCGTTTTTGGTGCGTTTTTTTACCACAGGTGCACTCTTAAGAAATTTCTTAAGAAAAATCATTTTTCTAGTGTGAACATAGCCTAATAATTTTCTTACACTGTGTGTCCGCCGCAGTGAGAGCCCCACTGCCGGGTGAAGTGATCTTTTATTCCTCCTGGCAGCTTAGGCATTCAGTCATAGGACATGGCCGACGTGATTTCAGCATCACTCTGACCCTTCCATGGACTTAGATTGCAAAAGCCACTTCCGGGTCACGCAGAGCGATCCGGAGAGTATGAAGAGTGGTGATGTCACTGAGTAGGGGAACAGAACAGCTCTAGATACTAGAGAAGACAGCAGTGAGTATATTAACACACTGACGGTACATTGCATGGAGAAAAACAAGGACTTTGCACTTTATGGAGTGCTTCTTTAAAGTGATACTGCCAGCAGGTTCATGCTGCTAAGGCCTAAGATACATGGCATGAAAATCGGTGCGAGTGGAGTGCTATAAAAAAAATCACATTCCATTCGGCCCAATATTAGCCTATGTGTCAGCACCCATGAGCAATTATTTTCTCAGCCCTAATCGGACCGAGTAAACAATCGCAGCATGCTGCCACTGTAATGCGATCCTGTTTTCTCTCGCACCCATTCAAGTGTGTGGGGTGAGCGAAAAATCGCACTGCACTCACTGGTGTACCGCGAGTGCAGGACGAAAATGGCAATAGCCGGCTACGGAGGAGAGAGGGAGATAAATCCCTCCTCAGCCCCAGCCCGTCCCTCTGCAGCACTGGCCCTACAGCCTGAGTGCCGGGCCGCCCCCCGCAGCTGAGGTCCGCTCGCATGATTGGACCTCAGTCGCAGGGACACTCGCATGATACTCGGCTCAGCTGTACTGCCAGCGTGAGCCGATTGTCATGCGAGGGGATCGCAGCAATCCCCATGTGGCCCCGCCTAAAACCACCACAGGTCTTCTGTCTTCTGACTAATTTGGTGGTCGTTTAGCAAAACCATATTTTTTTTTTTATTTTTTTTTATAAAAGCGCTAGGTCAGGAAAAGGTCTGGTTATGCTAAACAGGTCTGTCCCTATTTGTGTGTAAATGGAGAACCTGTGCTTTTCATGCTACCTTAAAATACTTTAGATTTAGGATTTCCCTTTAAACTCTTCAGAAAGAGGAGATTGGACAAATGCATCAGACGCTTTCCTCTTATGGTAGGTGACCCGCAGCTGCATGTTGTGAATGTGTGCATATAGGACAAACCTGTCATGTAGACTTCGAAAAAGGACCTGTCAAGGTGCAGTTCATGGATTAAAGAGAATCGGTCACCAGGTTTTTACCATCTAATCTGAGAACAGCATAACGTAGGGGTAGAGATCCTGATTCCAGTGATGTATCACTTACTGGGCTGCTTAGTGTAGTTTTGATAAAATCAGGAGTAGATTATCTTTAGACTGGGGCCACACGGGGCACTAGTGCGATGCTTGTAGACACTCTGCTCCCGCTGGCAGCACAGCAGGAGCAGAGTGTCCCTGCATCTGAGGTCCGACTGTGCGAGCGGACCTCAGCTGCGGGGGGCGTGCTGGCACTAAGGCGGGACGGGCCAGCGCTGCGGAGGGGTGGGCCAGTGCTGAGGAGGGGAGGGAGGGATTTCTCTCTCTCTCCTCCGTAGCCGGCTATTGCAATTCTCGCTCTGCATGCACGGTACACCCGGTGTACTGCGAGTGCAGTGCAATTTTTCTCTCGCCCCATACACTTGAATGGGTGCGAGAGAAAGAGTCTCGCATTACACCTGCAGCATGCTGCAATTGTTTTCTTGGTCCGATTAGGGCTGAGAAAATAATCGCTCATGTGCGCTGACACACAGGCTAATATTGGTCCGAGTGGAATGCCATGTTTTATCGCACTCTCCTCGCACCGATATTCTCGCCGTGTGGCTTAGGCCTTAGAGGACTACTTTCCCTACTGCCAGGTAGTCCAGTATTTTTGAGTTCTGTAGAACTGCTAGATCTGCAGCAGAGAAAACATTGATTTTATCAAAATGACAGCAAACAGCTCAGTAAGTGACACATTGCTGGAATCGGGGTCTTTGTCTCTACATTATGCTGCTCTCAGATGGCAGAGCAAAAACCTGGTGACAAATTCCCTTTAAAGAGATTGGCCACTTTATTTTAATAAATGTAAAGTAAATGTGATCTGACACCTTTCCTAGCATATAAGTACTCCAGGTACTCCCCCATGTGTTACTGCAGATACTTAACACTCCAAAAGAAGTGTTGATGGAGGAGCATGAGACCCAACCCATCCATCAGCCTCCTCCAATAAAAAGTTTTTTTTTTGTTTTTTCCAGTTTTAGAAATATACATCTCTACCCTCAGAAATCAAGTCCTCGTATTGTAAAATGTGAAACCCTAAACCTCTGTGGCTTACACGCAGTAGTGTAGAAGCATTTCTATACTGTAGCCGAGCGCGTCCCAAGCACTAGACTGGCTCACAGCTGGCTTTCTATTGTAGGAGTATGGCCGCTCTACCTCATTCTCTAGCTCAGACCTGGGCAAGGGGCGGCCCGCGGGCCACATCCGGCCCGCCTGCTCTCTGTGACCGGCCCGCCCGTCTTCAGCCTGTGCAGTGGAGCCGGGCTGCAGCGTGCCGAGCAGGGAGAGAGCCTGTGCAGGTCCGCACAGTCAGTGCAGGCAGCAGAACGCAGGAGTCTCTCCTCTGTTCCCTGCCGGCACTTATTGTCAGTGACACACGCGCGCGCTCTGACGTTGTCAGTACTGCGCTGCATGTGTCATTTCAAAAGTTCCCGCCCGCCCTACAGGAGAAGGAGCAGCACAGCAGACGGAACAATTCATCTTGCAGGACCTGCGATGATGTCACGCCCATGTGACTGTGTGGGAGGAGACACGGGATGCCGGGCAGAAAGCAAGACATGCTGAATGCTGAAGGAGATGTGGACACATGACTGGCAATGAGAAAAGAGGGGACATGAGGGGGAGGGGGGCTGCAGGGTGAGTGCATATGAGGGCTGCAGACTGACAGAAGGATGTGAAGGGGTGCAGAGTGTTTGAGAGGGGTAAGTTGGGGTACAGGCAGGGTGAGATATGTGGGCATGGTGTGTGAGATATGGGGGTGTAGTGTGTGTGATATGGGGGTGCAGGCTAGTGGGGTAGTATATGGGGGTATAGTGATGTAGTATATTACAGGTGTGCTATATGGAGGTGTAGTATATTACAGGTATGCTATATGGAGGTGTAGTATATTACAGGTGTGCTATATGGAGATGTAGTATATTACAGGTATGCTATATGGAGGTGTAGTATATTACAGGTGTAGTATATGGAGGTGTAGTATATTACAGGTGTACTATATGGAGGTGTATATTACAGGTGTGCTATATGGAGGTGTAGTATATTACAGGTGTGCTATATGGAGGTGTAGTATATTACAGGTGTGCTATATGGAGGTGTAGTATATTACAGGTGTACTATATGGAGGTGTAGTATATTACAGGTGTGCTATATGGAGGTGTATATTACAGGTGTGCTATATGGAGGTGTAGTATATTACAGGTGTGCTATATGGAGGTGTAGTATATTACAGGTGTGCTATATGGAGGTGTAGTATATTACAGGTGTGCTATATAGTGGTGTAGTGATGTAGTATATAGGGGGTGTAGTGATGTAGTATATTACAGGTGTGCTATATGGAGGTATAGTATGTTACAGGTGTAGTATATGGGGTGTAGTGCTGTAGTATATTACAGGTGTACTATATGGAGGTGTAGTATATTACAGGTGTATATAGGGGTGTAGTGATGTAGTATATTACAGGTGTAGTATATGGGGTGTAGTGATGTAGTATATTACAGGTGTATATAGGGGTGTAGTGATGTAGTATATTACAGGTGTAGTATATGGGGTGTAGTGATGTAGTATATTACAGGTGTATATAGGGGTGTAGTGATGTAGTATATTACAGGTGTGCTATATGGAGGTATAGTATATTACAGGTGTAGTATATGGGGTGTAGTGATGTAGTATATTACAGGTGTATATAGGGGTGTAGTGATGTAGTATATTACAGGTGTATATAGGGGTGTAGTGATGTAGTATATTACAGGTGTGCTATATGGAGGTGTAGTATATTACAGGTGTAGTATATAGGGGTGTAATGATGTAGTATATCGGAGGTGTATTATATAGTGGTGTAGTATAATACAGGCAGTGGCGTAACTAGAGTTGGATGGGCCCCGGTGCAAAGTTTAGACCTGGGCCCCCCCTCCACATACACAGACACTTGGGGTAAGGCATACCTCCCAACTTTTAAAGAAGGAAAAGAAGGACAAAGTTTGCGGTGCGCGAAGCGCGCCGCGGCAAATTTTTAGGCCACGCCCCCTAACCACACCCATTTCAGTCACGCCCATATCCACTCCCCATCCACACCCATTCAGCATGGACACGCAGGCAGCCGGCGGGCCTCCAGCATGGACACGCAGGCAGCCGGCGGGCCTCCAGCATGGACACGCAGGCAGCCGGCGGGCCTCCAGCATGGACACGCAGGCAGCCGGCGGGCCTCCAGCATGGACACGCAGGCAGCCGGCGGGCCTCCAGCATGGACACGCAGGCAGCCGGCGGGCCTCCAGCATGGACACGCAGGCAGCCGGCGGGCCTCCAGCATGGACACGCAGGCAGCCGGCGGGCCTCCAGCATGGACACGCAGGCAGCCGGCGGGCCTCCAGCATGGACACGCAGGCAGCCGGCGGGCCTCCAGCATGGACACGCAGGCAGCCGGCGGGCCTCCAGCATGGACACGCAGGCAGCCGGCGGGCCTCCAGCATGGACACGCAGGGAGCCACAGTGAGGCGGCCGGTCGCCCACACAGTGAGGTGGCCGGTCGCCTTCACAGACAGGCGGCAGGGGGGCGACCGCACAGACAGGCGGCAGGGGGGCGCCCGCACAGACAGGCGGCAGGGGGGCGCCCGCACAGACAGGCGGCAGGGGGGCGCCCGCACAGACAGTCGGCAGGGGGGCGCCCGCACAGACAGGCGGCAGGGGGGCGCCCGCACAGACAGGCGGCAGGGGGGCGCCCGCACAGACAGGCGGCAGGGGGGCGCCCGCACAGACAGGCGGCCGGGGGGCGCCCGCACAGACAGGCGGCCGGCCGACCGCACAGAGAGGCTCCGGCCGGGGGTGAGGGGGGGGGGAGGGAGGGAAATCAGCGCTGGGGAGATTTTACTGTACCAGCAGCAGCACAGGCAGCGCTCCTCTCTGTTATGCCACGTCTACTGGGATGGTAGGAGGGAAAAGCAGGGAGGCGGAGAGAGTGGGTGGGCGGAGCCCGGGAGCCGGCCGTCCCGATCGTGGCAACGGGACAAACAACGTAAAGCGTGAAAGTCCCGCTGTATCCGGGACGGTTGGGAGGTATGGGGTAAGGGATAATGACACTGACACTCGGGGTACAGGATAATGACGCTGACACTTGGCTCTCACCCACAGCACCCTGAAATCCCTCTATCAGCACCCAGCTTTCCTATGTTCTGATATTTATCTTGTCCTCAGCACCCAGCTTTCCCATATCAGAGCATGAGAAAGCTGGGTGCTGAGAGATGTATATCAGAACATGGGAAAGCTGGGTGCTGAGAGATGTATATCAGAACATGGGAAAGCTGGGTGCTGAGAGATGTATAGCAGAACATGGGAAAGCTGGGTGCTGAGAGATGTATAGCAGAGCATGGGAAAGTTGGCTGCTGAGGGAAAGAGCCTTTTTCCCTCAGCACAAAACATTTCCATCCCATACTTGTATCTTTGTCCCCCCTGTATAAAGTTCTCAAAATACTATAACAGCCCCCACATAGCCTTCCAAATAATTGTATAAAGGGTCTCACATAACCCTTCATATATTAGAATGCAGATACATAGCCCTCCATATATTATAATGCACCCCCATAATCCTCCATGTATAAAGTAGCCCTTCAATTATAATGCATTTCCCATAGTTCTCAATGTATTAAAATTCACCCCATAGTTCTCCATATATTATACTGCACCACATAGTCCTCCATGTTTTATAATGCACTTCCATAGTCCATGTATAAGGTAGCCTCCATAGTCCTCCATATATTATAATGCAGCCCCCATAGTCCTATATGTATTATAACACAACCCCATAAAACTTCAGATGGTATTATGCAGCCCCATACTCCTCCATGTATAATTCACCCCTATATTCCATGTATAAGGTGTCCCTTCATTTTGTATTATACAGCCCCCCCCCCGACCTCCATTTTAATGCAGCCCTATAGACCTCCAGTATAATGCAGCCTCATAGACCTCTATGTATATTACACCTCTATATTCAATGTATAAGGTGTCCTTCATGTTTATTATGCAGCCTCACCAGGCCTCCATATATAATAATGCAGCCAACCTCTCCAGGCCTCCATGTATAATATAGCAGCCAGCCTCCCCAGGCCTCCATGTATAATAATGCAGCCAGCCTCCCCAGGCCTCCATGTATAATAATGCAGCCAGCCTCCCCAGGCCTCCATGTATAATAATGCAGCCAGCCTCCCCAGGCCTCCATGTATAATAATGCAGCCAGCCTCCCCAGACCTCATGTATAATAATGCAGCCAGCCTCCCCAGGCCTCATGTATAATAATGCAGCCAGCCTCCCCAGGCCTCCATGTATAATAATGCAGCCAGCCTCCCCAGGCCTCCATGTATAATAATGCAGCCAGCCTCCCCAGGCCTCCATGTATAATAATGCAGCCAGCCTCCCCAGGCCTCCATGTATAATAATGCAGCCAGCCTCCCCAGGCCTCCATGTATAATAATGCAGCCAGCCTCCCCAGGCCTCCATGTATAATAATGCAGCCAGCCTCCCCAGGCCTCCATCTATAATAATGCTGCCAGCCTCCCCAGGCCTCCATGTACAGTATAATGCAGTCTCCCCAGGCCTCCATGTACAGTATCATGCAGCCTCCCCACCCCAGGCCTCCATGTACAGTATCATGCAGCCTCCCCACCCCAGGCCTCCATGTACAGTATCATGCAGCCTCCCCACCCCAGGCCTCCATGTACAGTATCATGCAGCCTCCCCACCCCAGTTCTCCATGTACAGTATCATGCAGCCTCCCCAACCCAGGCCTCCATCATGGAGGCCTGGGTTGGGGAGGCTGCATGATACTGTACATGGAGGCCTGGGGTGGGGAGGCTGCATGATACTGTACATGGAGGCCTGGGGTGGGGAGGCTGCATGATACTGTACATGGAGGCCTGGGGTGGGGAGGCTGCATGATACTGTACATGGAGGCTCCATGTACAGTATCATGCAGCCTCCCCACCCCAGGCCTCCATGTACAGTATCATACAGCCTCCCCACCCCAGGCCTCCATGTACAGTATCATGCAGCCTCCCCACCCCAGGCCTCTGACCACCGTGTACTCACTTTATATATATAAAAAAAAAAAAAAAAAGTACTCACCGATCTTCTCCTTCCACTGCTGCTCTGTCCTGACGTCTCCTTGTTCCACTGCTGCTGTACTCCCTGCTCTCCTCCTTCCACTGCTGCTCGTCCTCCTCTCTCTCCCGGTGCTCCGGTCGGCGTCCTCCCTCCCTGCGCTCTGTGCACTCAGCACAGCAGTCGCACAGGAGTGACGTCACCGCGCAGGCACAGGGGGAGTATGATGATGCAGAGCGGCGCTGGCCGCTCTATGCTTCATTATTACTGTGCGCGGTGACGGGGGAGGGGGGCCCCGGTGCCGCCGCTGACATCGGGCAGGAGGGCCCGGTGTCGGGGGCGGCAGCGGGTCATATAGTGGGCGCGTGCACTGTGACAGATCAGCGCAGCTTCTCTCTCACTGAGAGGAGCTGGCTGCTGATCTGTCGGGTCCCCGCGAGCCCCAAACTGCCCGGGCCCGGTCGCGATGGCGACCGCTGCGACCGCGGTCGTTACGCCCCTGAATACAGGTGTATATGGGGGTGTAGTATATTACAGATATATGGAGGGAGTGTAGCATAATACAGGTGTAGTATATAGGGGTGTAATGGTGTAGTTTATTACAGGTGTAGTATATGGAGGGGGTGCAGTGATGTAGTATATTGGGTAGAACTGAGGTAATTATATTAATCCGGCCCTCTAAACCAATCCCAATTTCTCATGCGGCCCCATGGGAAAATTAATTGCCCACCCCTGCTCTAGCTCTACTTATGTGCAATGGCTCGCTTTTGTAGAAATCTAGTTCATCTGTCAAAAAAGCGGAAAAGCTGCTGGCGTATAGTCAGCCTCGGTAGATTATCATCTTTAGAGCCCTGCTGTTCTGTGCACATTATATTTTCAGAAATGTTTAAAGACCATGGCCCCGATTCATCATTGCCGTTTACGCCTGTCCAGTTTTGTGGGCTTTGCCTTTGTTTTTTTTTTTTTTTTTTTTTTGCTTGGCACCCGATTCCTTATTTCATTTGCGCCTTTTTTAAAGCCTATTCTACATGTGCTCATGTGTTTATTTTATTTTCTGTTTTTATGGTTGGAATTTAGGGATTCCCGATGTTTTCAGCTATCGTGCAACTTTTAAAATGTCGCAAGGTTTGACGAAAGTCAATTACAGTCCTTTGGTGTAGTTCTGTGCTTGTTTTGTGATATTTTAAAGGATGCATCATTGTGCTCAAGAAAAATGTGCCAAATCAATGAACCACATAGGACGTTTTGATGAATTTAGTGCAATAAACATCCGAATTGGGGCCAATGAATTTCTGATATTTAGTCTTTAATTTTACAGGCACACTTGTCTCTTTAATTCACATTTCTTTGTCGCTCCATTGGGAGACTCAGACAATTGGGTGTATAGCTTCTGCCTCCGGAGGCCACACAAAGTATTACACTTTAAAAAGTGTAACCCCTCCCCTCTGCCTATACACCCTCCCGTGGATCACGGGCTCCTCAGTTTTATGCTTTGTGTGGAAGGAGGCACACATCCACTCATGCATTCTCATACATAGTTATGTCGGATGGAAGAAAAGAGGTCCCCAATGGGGTCCCCGGCATGTTCCCTTCTCACCCCACTAAGTCGGCGGTGTTGTTAAGGTTGAGGTACCCATTGCGGGTACGGGGGCTGGAGCCACATGTCGTCTCCTTCACCATCCCTTATGCGGCTCTGGGAGAAGTGGGATCCTATGCGGTCATCCATGTGTTGGGACCGTGCTCCATCCGCAGCCCCTGGTGGAACCTGCCGGACCGGAGCTTCTTCATCCCCAGGGACCGGGCCCTGCAACTTGAAGGTACTCTGTATCCTCATGTGGGGACTGTACAGGGGTCGCATCTTCTCCCCGGAAGCCGCGGTGGTTCCGTCCGTTATCTTTTCGGCGGACCTCCGCGCCGACCGTGCCTGCTTGTCGGCCGCGGCCTTAAATTTAGCCCCTGGCTTCGCCGCGGCCTAGTCCAAAAAATCCCGCCCCCGAGCCTGCCTGTCAGGGGTAAGGGTGGGATTGCCGACATGACGTCTGCCTTGAGGGCTGGAGCATCCTGCATGTCTCCCTCCCCCCTCATTGACCACTTGGGGACTCCAGATTCCCGCTCTCTGCTAGCGCCGCCCTCGGCTCCACTCCCCCCCCTGAGAGCTCCGGCAGCCATTTTTAGCATTCTGCCGGTGGATGCTATTCAGCAGCAAGGCTCTGCAGCTCCGGGGGATCCACGACAGGGAATCTGGAGGACACACTCCGCTCGTGAGCGGTTGGTTAGCCACACCGTTCACCCGGTGCTGGTCTCCCCTAAGGTGCCGGGATGGATGGATGGATGGATGGATAGATAGATAGATAGATAGATAATCTGTTCGGAAAGGCGGTATACCCTTTTCCCATATACCCTCAGTGGTCACTCTCCTAAGAGACAACAGCATGTCGTCCACAAGGAGCAAAGGTACTAAGGCACAGATTTTTTTCGCGGCCTGTACCTCTTGTGGGGCTATGTTGCCTGCGGGATCCACCTACCCTCACTGTGATCAATGCTCGACTCCTGCCACGCTTGCTCAGCCGGAGCCTAGGGCAATTGTGGGCCCCTCGGCTCAGGTAGATCCCCCTGCTCCCCCTGAGCAGACTGCAGGGACAGAGTCACCGGCGTTGGCCCCTTTCGCTGAGAAACTGTCACTTTCTCAATCCATTGCTCAGTCTATGGACAAATGGTCATCTAAGCTGCTTGAGGCATTGCAGTCCAGACCGGGCTCTTCACAGGCCCCGGTCCCTGTTAGTTTGTCTCCTCCAGGCCCTTCTCGGTCCGCGCCGCAGCGCGCTCCCAGGATAGCCCCTAGGTCCCAGGCGGAGGACTCCTGCCCGGATTGCAGCCCCAGACCTGCTAAGCGGCCTCGCTGGGATTCTTCCCCGGCCTCCTCACGCTGCTTTGGATCCCAGTTTGAGGACTCTCAGGAAGACGAGGCGGACGTGGGAGCTCAGGGCTCTGACCCTGACTTCGCCCTTAACCTTGATACCCCTGAGGGGGACGCCTTAGTAAATGATCTTATCTCGTCCATCAACCAGGTGCTGGATCTCTCACCACCACCTCCTCCTGCAGAGGAGTCGGCTTCTCAGCAGGAGAAACACCAATTTCGATTCCCTAAACGTACGCGCAATACGTTTTTTGATCACTCTAACTTCAGGGACGCTGTCCAGAAGCCCAGAGCGGTCCCGGACAAGCGCTTTGCTAAACGGCACACTGACACGCGTTATCCCTTTCCAGCTGAAGTCGTTAAGGGCTGGGCACACTCTCCCAAGGTGGATCCTCCAGTCTCTAGATTGGCTGCTAGGTCCGTTGTGTCGGTTGCCGATGGCTCATCCCTGAAGGATGCCACTGACAGACAGAGCTCTTGAAGTCTATTTATGAGGCCACGGGCGCGTCTTTTGCCCCGTCCTTTGCGGCTGTTTGGGCTCTCCAAGCAATCTCAGCATGTCTGACTGAGATTAATGCTGTCACGCGGAATTCTGCTCCGCATGTGTCTTCCTTGACCTCTCAGGCATCAGCATTTTCGTCCTACGCCATGAACGCCGTCCTGGACTCCGCTAGCCGTACGGCTGTGGCATCCGCTAACTCCGTGGCAGTCCGCAGGGCCATGTGGCTGCGCGAATGGAAAGCAGACTCTGCTTCCAAAAGGTTCCTAACTGGTTTGCCTTTTTCTGGCGAACGTTTGTTTGGCGAACGGTTGGATGAGATTATTAAGAAATCCTCGAAAGGACTCCTCCTTACCCCAGTCCAAACCTAAGAGGCCTCAGCAGAGAAAAATCCAATTGAGGTTTCGGTCCTTTCGTCCCTCCGCCAAGCCCCAATCCTCTTCGTCCAACCAGCCGGAGAAAGGCCAGAGGAACTCCTATGCGTGGCGGTCTAAGTCACGCCCCCAAAAGGCCGCAGGAGGCACTGCCTCCAAGACGGCCTCCTCATGACTCTCGGCCTCATCTAGCCACATCCTCGGTCGATGGCAGGCTCTCCCGCTTTGGAGACGCCTGGTGGCCACACGTTCAAGACCGATGGGTGAGAGACATTCTGTCTCATGGTTACAGGATAGAGTTCAGCTCTCGACCTACGGCTCGTTTTTTCAGAACCTCCCCACCCCCCGCACAGGCCGATGCACTTTTTCAGGCAGTGGACGCTCTAAAGATGGAAGGAGTTGTGATTCCCGTTCCCCTTCAGGAACGTGGTCGCGGATTTTACTCCAACTTGCTCGTGGTGCCAAAAAAGGACGGGTCATTCCGTCCCGTTCTGGACCTCAAGCTGCTCAACAGACATGTGAGAACCAGACTGTTTCGGATGGAATTTCTCCGCTCGGTCATCGCCTGGATGTCACAAGGAGACTTCCTAGCATCGATCGACATCAAGGATGCTTATCTCCATGTGCCGATCGCACCCGAACATCAACGTTTCCTGCGTTTCGCCATCGGGGACGAACACCTCCAGTTCGTCGCATTGCCCTTCGGCCTGGCGACAGCCCCACGGGTCTTCACCAAAGTCATGGCATCCGTCGTGGCGGTCCTGCACTCTCAGGGCCACTCGGTGATCCCATACTTGGACGATCTCCTAGTCAGGGCCCCTTCTCGGGTGGCGTGTCAACGAAGTCTTACTGTCACTCTGGCGACTCTCCAGCAGTTCGGGTGGATCATCAATTTCCCGAAATCCAAGTTGACGCCGACCCAATCACTGACTTACCTCGGGATGGAGTTTCATACCCAGCCAGCGTTAGTCAAGCTACCGCGGGACAAACAGCTTTCTCTGCAGGCGGGGGTGCCGTCACTTCTTCGGAGTCAGTCACACCCCTTAAGGCGCCTCATGCACTTCCTGGGGAAGATGGTTGCAGCTATGGAGGCAGTGCCGTTCGCGCAATTCCATCTACGGCCACTCCAATGGGACATTCTTCGCAAATGGGACAAGAGTTCGGCTTCCCTCGACAAGAACATCTTTCACTTGCAGCCAAAACATCACTTCAGTGGTGGCTCCTACCCACATCTCTGTCTCGGGGAAAATTCTTCCTCCCCCCAACCTGGGCCGTGGTCACCACGGACGCGAGCCTGTCAGGTTGGGGAGCGGTTTTTCTCCACCACAGGGCTCAAGGAACCTGGACTCCAATAGAATCGTCCCTTCAGATCAATATTCTGGAGATAAGGGCAGTATATCTAGCCCTATTGGCTTTCCATCGGTGGCTGGAGGGCAGGCAGATCCGAATCCAGTCGGACAACACCACTGCCGTCGCCTACATCAACCACCAAGGCGGCACTCGCAGTCGTCAAGCCTTCCAGGAAGTCGGGCGGATTCTGCAGTGGGTGGAAGTCACAGGCTCCACCATCTCCGCAGTTCACATCCCGGGCGTGGAAAACTGGGAAGCAGATTTTCTAAGTCGTCAGGGCATGGACGCGGGGGAATGGTCTCTTCACCCAGACGTGTTTCGAGAGATCTGTCGCCGCTGGGGAACGCCGGACGTAGATCTCATGGCGTCACGACACAACAACAAGGTCCCGGCCTTCATGGCACGGTCTCAGGATCACAGAGCTCTGGCAGCGGACGCTCTGGTCCAGGATTGGTCGCAGTTTCGACTGCCATATGTGTTTCCCCCTCTGGCGATGCTGCCCAGAGTACTACGCAAGATCCGGTCCGACTGCCGTCGCGCCATTCTCGTCGCTCCAGACTGGCCGAGGCGGTCGTGGTATCCGGATCTGTGGCATCTCACGGTGGGTCAACCGTGGGCGCTTCCAGACCGCCCAGACTTGCTGTCACAAGGGCCATTTTTCCATCTGAATTCTGTGGCCCTCAACCTGACTGTGTGGCCATTGAGTCCTGGCTCCTAGCGTCTTCAGGGTTATCTCAGGATGTCATTGCCACCATGAGACAAGCCAGGAAGCCAACGTCCGCCAAAATCTATTACAGGTCTTGGCGAATCTTCTTATCTTGGTGCTCTGATAACGGTTTTCCTCCATGGCCGTTTGCTTTACCCACATTTCTTTCATTCCTACAATCTGGAATGGACAAGGGTTTGTCCCTCGGCTCTCTCAAGGGCCAAGTGTCGGCGCTCTCCGTGTTTTTTCAAAAGCCTCTAGCCAGGCTTCCGCAGGTCCGCACGTTCCTGCAGGGGGTTTGCCACATGGTCCCACCTTACAAACGTCCGTTGGAACCTTGGGATCTTAACAGGGTTCTGACGGCTCTTCAAAAGCCGCCTTTTGAGCCGCTGCGGGATGTCTCTCTCTCCCGTCTTTCTCAGAAGGTGGCCTTCCTGGTGGCAGTCACATCACTTCGGAGAGTGTCTGAGCTTGCAGCGCTGTCATGCAAAACCCCCTTCCTGGTTTTCCACCAGGATAAGGTGGTTCTGCGTCCTGTCCCGGAATTTCTCCCTAAGGTGGTATCCCCTTTTCATCTAAATCAGGATATGTCCTTGCCTTCCTTTTGCCCTAATCCAATTCACCAGTGTGAAAAGGATTTGCACTCTTTGGATCTAGTGAGAGCACTCCGGTTCTACGTGTCTCGCACGGCGCCCCTGCGCCGTTCAGACGCGCTCTATGTCCTTGTCACTGGCCAGCGTAAGGGCACTCAGGCCTCCAAGTCAACCTTGGCTCGGTGGATCAAAGAACCGATTCTCGAGGCCTACCGTTCTTCTGGGCTTCCACTTCCTTCAGGGTTGAAAGCCTATTCTACCAGAGCCGTAGGTGCGTCCTGGGCTTTGCGGCACCGGGCGACGGCTCAGCAGGTGTCAGGCAGCTACGTGGTCTAGTCTGCACACTTTCACGAAGCACTATCAAGTGCATGCCTATGCTTCGGCAGACGCCAGTCTAGGTAGGCGAGTCCTCCAGGCGGCGGTTGCCCACCTGTAAGAGGGGGCCGTTCTTCGGCTCCTTTTATTGAGGTATTCTTTTATCCACCCAGGGACTGCTCTTGGACGTTCCAATTGTCTGGGTCTCCCAATGGAGCGACAAAGAAAAAGGGAATTTTGTTTACTTACCGTAAATTCCTTTTCTTCTAGCTCCTATTGGGAGACCCAGCACCCACCCCTGTGCCCTTCGGGCTGGTTGTACTTTTGTGTACACATGTTGTTGATGTTGATTTATTCTTTTGGTTCATGGTTTTCAGTTCTCCGAACATCCTTCGGATTGAATTTACCCTAGACCAATTTATAAGTTTTCTCCTTCCTGCTTTTGCACCAAAACTGAGGAGCCCGTGATCCACGGGAGGGTGTATAGGCAGAGGGGAGGGGTTACACTTTTTTAAAAGTGTAATACTTTGTGTGGCCTCCGGAGGCAGAAGCTATACACCCAATTGTCTGGGTCTCCCAATAGGAGCTAGAAGAAAAGGAATTTACGATAAGTAAACAAAATTCCCTTTTTTTTAGCACTTATTTCTGACATTTAGTGTCTTTAATTTTACATGCACACTTGTTGTCTTTTTATTTAGCATATTTTTTAGCACTTATTTCTGACATTTTTTCAACTCCATTATAGAAACCATAGGAGAATCTACTAGACCATTTCTCTCTATTGCTGCATGCCACATTATTTTGTTTCTTGCAAGGCCTTTTGAGTCTGCATGCCTTGTGGCCAGCTCTCTAAGACAAAGGCCGTTTCCATTCCTGTTGTTTTTGGCTAGATCTTCCCAGATGTGCCAAAAAAACATTTCTTGGTTTTCGCTCTGTAAGAGGAACACTTTGGATCTGGATGAGATCGTCTCTGAAGTCATGTGGTAAAAAGAAGTGCTTACTCCCAAAAAATATAGATGTTCTCAGACCTGACAGTCCCAGAGAGGTGTCCTTTTCTGTCTTTTTCCTCAACAGAAGTACCGTATTTTTCGGACCATAAGACGCACTTTTTTCCCCCCAAATGTTGGGGGAAAGTGGTGGGTGTGTCTTATGGTCTGAATATAGGGCTGTGGCGAATGAGGGTGCTGCGGTGGAGCGGGCCATCGGTGGCATGAGCAGGCTGTAGCAGCGCCTGTCGTGACCACATGGACCCACTCATTACATATGCACACCCATCCTCCCACCCATCATCTCTCAGCGATGAAGTCGACGCTGACAGGTGGGCGGGATGATGAGTGGGGGATGCGCATAGTAAACAGCCGGCCGTGATCATCCCTGGCAACTGCAGCCTGGAGTGATCATGTGCGGCTGTATTCACTGCTCCCCGTGCATAATCATCAGCGAGGGGTGCAGTGATCAGTACAGCATACTCACTGTTCCCCTGCAGCACCGCGATCTCCTCCTGTCTGCCGGCCGCGCTGTGTGGAGACTAGCGGTGCTCAGAGCGATGACGTCATCGCTGTGCGCACGTGTCCACACGCAGCCGCACCAGCACAGACTGGAGAAGATTGCGGTGCTGCAGGGATTGTGGCCGGCTCCACACAGCGCTGCCAGCACTGACTGGAGGAGGAGCGATTCTGCGTGGAGCGAGGAAAGGTGAGTACAAACTTTTTTTTTTTTTTTTTTATGTGTGTGTCACAGGATGGGGGTATATGAGCAGGATGATGGCGTATATAGCAGGATGATGGCGTATATAGCAGGATGAGGCCATATGCCAGGATTGGGTATATAGCAGGACAGGATGCGGCCATATGCCAGGATGACGTAAATAGCAGGATGGCAGCACATACCAGGATAGCAGTATATATTAACATGGGGTTATACCAGGATGAAGGGGATTATATAAAAAATATATAATATATATATAATATATATATCAGAAGGCTACTTTCAGGTTGGGAAATGGTTTGCCTTTTTATTTTTCATTCAGAGATTTGGCTTTCTCCCACTGGTCCCATCTCCTTCCTCTCCAGAACAGTCCTGTGTGCAATGCTTGATCCTTGGGGAGGGGGGGGGGGGGGGGTGAAGGGGCCCCAGGAGTCCCTCTGCTGTGAGGACAGCTGTTAGAATCCTTCTGTAGGTGGGAACCTTGTGTCCCAGCGCTCTTTGTAGTTTACATACTTGGGGTGGAAAAATGGGCAGTGGATTTCTTCAGCAGTTAAACTCTGGATCCAGGATTATGGCTCTTCTAAAGATCTTCCTCCATTTTTGCTGGTTCAAGAACTGGCATGAGTGGCTTTAATAAAACCTAAGCACGAGGTTCCATAATATACCGTATTTTTCGTTTTATAAGACGCACCCCAAATTTAAAGATAAAAAAAGTAAAAAAAATAAAATAAAAATGGGGTTCATCTGATAATCCGGTGTTTTCTTACCAGAGGGGCACAGCAGTGGTGGTGAAGAGGGGTTACAGGAGGCAGAGATTGTGCTGGCAGCAGCAGGTTGGTGGCGTGAGCCGCGGCGGGTCAGGCCGGCTCGGTGAGTGTCCCAGTGTGTCTGTGGTCTTGGTTCAAATGATGGCGCCTAGAGCGGCGCATGCGCAAATGGAGCTCTCATCCAAGAGTAACATATGCGCACGTGCTGACTCCCGGCGCCATCATTGGTTGCTGAAGCTTCCATGACCTCTTCATTTTTGTCCTGACCTCCTTTAGTCTATTTTCCCATTTTACTTCAGCTGTATTAAATAGGCTGGCTGTTGAGACTAAAGTTCTGATATCTAGGGGCTTTTCTGATTTGAATGCTTAAACCATGGCGTGCTCCACCCCTAGGATTTGCTCTCGTTAGTGTTTTTTTTTTTTTTTTTGTTTTTTCCAATTCATGCCTCAACAATGTCTTCATTAATGGTCACAATTCAAATGCAAAAAAGGGTGGTAATCCGGGTGCTGTGTAGATCTCACCACACTGACCAGGAGGTTTTGACAATTTAATCGCACAACGCGTTTCTGGCACGGTACGTCCCCTTCATCCGGTGCTTTATTCTTATCTTTCCTTAATGGTTAGGTTTCTGCCATTTCCATTCTTTTTCACAGCACTCTGCAACATGTTTTCTGTGCTTCAGGACCTCTGCCATATTTCTCCTAAATTTCTTTCCTAGGAAGTGACGTTTCTGGTGGCTATCGTCTCCATTTGCAGGGTGTTGTAACTACCTGCTCTCTCCTGAAAGACCCCTTTCCTTGTTCTCCATCAGGGCAAGACCTCGGCCTACCACATCATTGAACACATTATTCTTGCTTTTCTTCTTTGCTTTTCTCATTCCCTTTCACAGGAGCGTTCTTTGCATTTCCTGTGTCTGGTCAACGCTTCATATTGGTAATGGAAGCCTTCCAGCATTTAAGTGTTTTGTGATGTCAAACAGGCCATGCATGGAGTCTGGAGTCCTTCAAGACCATTTCAAAGGGGATTATGTTTGTGAATGTGGAGCACTAGAAGGCCAAGGGTAGAGTTGTGACGCTAAGTAGTACACTCTGCTGTGTGTTAGTTGACCATGCAGGCCACCTGTTTTCCACCCCTTTGATATCCTCCTGTGCGGTGTCCACCCCAGTATAGAGAAAGTTGGATTTTTGTTTTTTCTCACTGTAGAATTTTCTTGTCGAATACTTTTGAAAGACACAAATTCACACTATTAAATGTTACCGTCCTGTGGATAATTCTGGGTTCCTTTTTTGTGCATTGTTCTCTTCTTGGGTCCAGGTCATGTTGTTTATTGCAGATTTTTGGGAGTCTGCTAGTTCTTTTGCCTAATGGAAAGAGAGGATACAGACCACTGGGCAAAGTCAACAAATTTTCTACTGGCCTCCTAAGGGCAGGGCCTATACCCATGAAGTTTTGTGTACCCCATTGTATTTAGCTGGAGAAGATTTTATGGCGAGTACAAAAATTTGTATTTTTACAGGCTTTTTAAGTGCTCTCTAAAGTGATAAGAGGTTTTAACCAGAAAACATACAAGAAATATTTTCTACGTAATCTATTCCTGCTTGGATTTAAATGCAATATCCCGAATTACAAATTATGGTATGGCCACCAGATATAATAACGTAGATGTCTGATTATATAGGGACCCACCTCTAGCTCCACAGAGGGGGTCCCCAACCTGTCCAGTGAGTGAGCCACTGTAATTGAGAGATACCACATGAGCACATCGCTCTGTTCACCCCAATGGGAGTTGTGAAATCGTCTGAGCACCCTGCGGCTGGGCCGTGAATGTATAACGTGGGAATAAGCGTTAGTCTCCCATTCGTATGATTAGTACCTATTTTGATTTACAAGTAAACAATAATTAGTGTATGAGGCGATTTTAAAAGTCCTTAAATGTGTATATACATACACACTACACTTCAATGCTAATTTGTATTAATGAGACCATGAATTTAGACCAGTGTATTATTTTCATAATTTTCTCAACTTTTATCATTTTGGTTAATTGGTGTTATTTCAACACTATAAAATGATTAATCTTGGGCTGCTTTCACACTTATGTTGTTTTGCATCTTTTGCCTTGAGAAATTATGGTATCCTGCAAAATATTTTGCGGTAATCCGTTTTTTTCCATATAGACTTCTATTAGCGACGGATGCGTTGCATCCGCCGCCTGACGGATCGGTCGTTTACTGACTGACTGTCAGGTGGGAGCAACGCTGAATGTAATGTGAATGAGCGATTAGCCGGCGGCCTCCTTTTTGTGAGCGATCAGCCGGCGGCCTCCTTTTTGTGAGCGATCAGCCGGCGGCCTCCTTTTTGTGAGCGATCAGCCGGCGGCCTCCTTTTTGTGAGCGATCAGCCGGCGGCCTCCTTTTTGTGAGCGATCAGCCGGCGGCCTCCTTTTTGTGAGCGATCAGCCGGCGGCCTCCTTTTTGTGAGCGATCGGCTGATCGGCCGGCAGCTGGCTGTGAAAGATCAGCTGATCGTTCACAAAAGGCGGCCGCTGGTAAAACAGTAAAAAAGAAACTGATTTTTTATATATATTTTTTTGCAGCATCAGTCACATCACTTGTGCCACTATCTGAAACATCCTTTGCATTAGTCACGCAACTGATTGTGACGGATGCAAAACAACGGAAGTGTGAGCTTCGCCTTATGTGCTCCATTGTCTGTAGATTTGTGGTTTAGTTTTCTATTGCTTGTGTTCCCTGGGTTCCACCTGCTTGTGATCTTTCTACGTTACATGTAAAGGCATGCATGACTAATCCATTCACTGTATACTTTGTGCTTTTAAGTCTTTTTCTTTTCGAAATGTTTTTGATTCAGTTCTGCTTCCACACAAGTGGCTTTTATTTTTTCTTTAAGGATCTATTTTCTTAAGCTTCTACCTGCACACTGACTTTGTTAATGTGTCAATAACCTTTTGTGCTTTCTCCAGTCGAGTAGGTCTATCTCTCCCTCCATTTCTAATAATCTCAATGATTAATAGGGAAGGATTAACCTGTAATTCCAGGACCAGACAACTGTACGCACTGTGGCCTCTGCTACCACCACAAAGGAAATCCGTAGACAATCCAGTAGTTATGACGATCCCTGGAAGATAACTGATGAACAAAGGCAGTATTATGTCAATCAGTTCAAGAACATTCAGCCTGATCTAAATGGATTCATCCCAGGTAAGAAGTGTGACCATTCCTAACCATGAGACATCTTAAGGTGGCTTTACACACTGCAACATCGCAAACGACATCGCTGTAACGTCACCGGTTTTGTGACGTAATAGCGACCTCCCCAGCGACATTGCAGTGTGTGAAACACATCAGCGACCTGGCCCCTGCTGTGAAGTTGCTGATCGCTACAAATCATTCAGGACCATTCTTTGGTCCTTTTGTTTCCCGCTGTGCAGCATGATCTCTAGAAAGTCTCAGTGTGTAAAGGGGACTTAAAACACTGGAAACGAGTGATGTGTCACAATATCTGTCAATCACTATTCTCTGTCAGTCGGTCTCTATTCTCTCTCTGTCGGTCCGTCACTATCTCTGTCCCTCTCTCACAGTCTGTCGGTCATTTTCCCCTCCTCTCTCATACTCACCGATCCCCGGCGCGGCGCTGCACGGCATTCACACTGCTGCGGCGGCTTTTACTATTTTGAAAAAGCCGGCCGCTCATTAAACAATTTCGTATTCCCTACTTTCCCCGCCCACAGGCGCCTATGATTGGTTGCAGTGAGACACGCCCCCACGCTGAGTGACAGGTGTCTCACTGCACCCAATCACAGCAGCCGGTGGGCATGTCTATACTGTGCAGTGAAATAAATAATTAAATAAATTAAAAAAACGGCGTGCGGTCCCCCCCCAATTTTAATACCAGCCAGATAAAGCCATACGGCTGAAGGCTGGTATTCTCAGGATGGGGAGCTCCACGTTATGGGGAGCCCCCCAGCCTAACAATATCAGTCAGCAGCCGCCCAGAATTGCCGCATACATTATATGCGACAGTTCTGGGACTGTACCCGGTTCTTCCCGATTTGCCCTGGTGCGTTGGCAAATCGGGGTAATAAGGAGTTATTGGCAGCCCATAGCTGCCAATAAGTCCTAGATTAATCATGTCAGGCGTCTCCCCGAGATACCTTCCATGATTAATCTGTAAATTACAGTAAATAAACACACACAACTGGAAAAAATCATTTATTAGAAATAAAAAACACAAACCAATTCCCTCGTAACCAATTTAATCAGCCCCAAAAAGCCCTCCATGTCCGGCGTAATCCACGGACCTCCAGCGTCGCATCCAGCTCTGCTGCATGCAGGTGACAGGAGCAGCAGAAGACACCGCCGCTCCTGTCACCTCCACGCAGCTAATGAAGACAGCTGCGCGATCGACTGAGCTGTCACTGAGGTTACCCGCTTTCACTGGATCCAGCGGTGGATGCAGCGGTGGCCGCGGGTAACCTCAGTGACAGCTCAGCTGATTGTGCTACTCACCGCCGCTCCGGTCAGCTCCACGCAGCAAATGAAGTGAGTAGCGCGATCAGCTGAGCGGTCACTGAGGTTACCCGCAGCCACCGCTGCATCCACCGCTGGATCCAGTGACAGCGGGTAACCTCAGTGACAGCTCAGCTGATCGCGCGGCTGTCTTCATTAGCTGCGTGGAGGTGACAGGAGCGGCGGTGTCTTCTGCTGCTCCTGTCACCTGCATGCAGCAGAGCTGGAAGAGACGCTGGAGGTCCGTGGATTACGCCGGACATGGAGGGCTTTTGTGTGTGTGTGTGTGTGTGTGTGTGTGTGTGTGTGTGTGTGTGTGTGTGTGTGTGTGTGTGTTTATTTTCTGTAACTTACAGATCAATCATGGAAGGTATCTCGGGGAGACGCCTGACATGATTAATCTAGGATTTAGTGGCAGCTATGGGCTGCCAATAACTCCTTATTACCCCGATTTGCCAACGCACCAGGGCAAATCGGGAAGAGCCGGGTACAGTCCCAGAACTGGCGCATATAATGTATGCGGTAATTCTGGGCGGCTGCTGACTGATATTGTTAGGCTGGGGGACTCCCCATAACGTGGGGCTCCCCATCCTGAGAATACCAGCCTGCAGCCGTATGGCTTTATCTGGCTGGTATTAAAATTGGGGGGGCCGCACGCCGGTTTTTTAAATTATTTATTTATATCACTGCACAGTATAGACACGCCCACCGGCTGCTGTGATTGGGTGCAGTGAGACAGCTGTCACTCAGCGTGGGGGCGTGTCTCACTGCAACCAATCATAAACGCCTGTGGGCGGGGAAAGTAGGGAATACGAAATTGTTTAATGAGCGGCCGGCTTTTTCAAAATAGTAAAAGCCGCCGCAGCAGTGTAAATGCCGTGCAGCGCCGCGCCGGGGATCGGCGAGTATGAGAGAGGAGGGGAAAATGACCGACAGACTGTGAGAGAGGGACAGAGATAGTGACGGACCGACAGAGAGAGAATAGAGACCGAGAGGGAGAGACCGACTGACAGAGAATAGTGATTGACAGACATTGTGACACATCACTCGTTTCCAGTGTTTGACTAGCTAGGTCGTTCTGCAGGTCCGGATCGCTGTTGCGTCGTTGGCCAGGTTTGCCTGTTTGACAGCTCACCAGAGACTCACCAGAGACTTTGTAGCGATCCCGGCCAGGTTGGTATCGCTGGTGGGATCGCTGAAAGTCTGTGTGTAAAGGGGCCTTTAGACAGATCACACGCATCTGTAGATAAAGGAGTAATGGACACAGGATTTAGGGCGTCTGTCAGCACAAAATGACTTTCCCAGTCAAGTAGAGCACCTTATAGGGGCCATAATTCCAATAAGAACCAAATCACGTCTTGTGTGTCCAGAATCCGTTGCTGTAATTCTGTAATTGTACTTTCCTGAGATGTGCCCATGATGTTCTTTTCACCATCAGCTCTGTGCAGCTTCCACCTTCCTCGTCCTCCAGAGATACATTTCCATGTGTTCGGATTATAGTCGTGTAGTAACCCTCATGGTTCATTTTTAAACTGCTTCTTGCCCTTATGTATAGCATACCGTAATAGATTTCTGCGCTATAATCGTATACTTTATTGGACATTATTCGTCACCTTATCCTTCTTTTTTTTTTTTTTTTTTTTTCTCTCCCCGGGTTATGGAGCGTATTTACATACATGCGCAATATAATGAACCTGCAAAGGTAATTCTCAGCAGTAAAGCTATAAAATAACCCTTGGGATAAGGCAGTAATATAACAGCTTGGAGCTAGTATATTAATAGGAACAATCTTTATTTTCACTCCTCTTTGGGAACAGTTCCTTCAACTATGACTGTGTATCTTTTGTTCTTCCACCTTTTTAAGTGAAGAAAAAAACCTTCCCTCCCTCCTAGCCCAACTGTGCACCATGGATTGTCCTAAATCTCTATTTCTACGGAAGCTTCTTAGGTTCAAAAGATGTCAGCTCTTACATGTTGCATATGGTTGCTTAACCCTTTCACCCCGGACATTTTTCAGTTCTTCTTTTTTCCTCCCCTTCTGAGAGCTGTAACTTTTTTATTTCTTTGTCGCTCCATTGGGAGACCCAGACAATTGGGTGTATAGCTATTGCCTCTGGAGGCCACACAAAGTATTACACTTAAAAGTGTAAGGCCCCTCCCCTTCTGGCTATACACCCCCAGTGGGATCACTGGCTCACCAGTTTTGTGCTTTGTGCGAAGGAGGCAACACATCCACGCATAGCTCCACTTTTTAGTCAGCAGCAGCTGCTGACTATGTCGGATGGAAGAAAAGAGGACACATATAGTGTCCCCAGCATGCTCCCTTCTCACCCCACTGTATGTCGGAGGTGTTTGTAAGGTTGAGGTACCCATTGCGGGTACGGCGGCAGGAGCCCACATGCTGATTCCTTCCCCATCCCTTTTTACAGGGCTCTGGGTGAAGTGGGATTTACCGGTCTCCAGGCACTGAGACCGTGCTCCATCTACAGCCCCTGGAGAAGATGCTGGATGGAGCGGAGTACATCAGGGACATGGCCCTGCTTCCTCAAGGTACTCTGTGTCCCCGTGCATTTGGCGCTCACACCGCAGCATGCTGGGTGTTGTAGTGCGCCGGGGGACATCAGCGCTGCGGCGCCTGTGCCATGGCCTCATTCAGCTTTGCTGAAGCAGGCTCACTTATGGGAATTGGTCGCGCCGGCCGCTGGGACTGCGGCGCGGCTGGCACTTGTAGTGCGCCGGGGACTTCAGCGCGGCCTGCGCTTTTACGGCGGCCGCGCTGATAACTAGAGTCCCCGGCTTTTGCGGCCTGCTTCCGTTCGTTCCCGCCCCCAGACCTGCCAGTCAGGAGAGGGGCGGGACGCTGGCCACTTCCAGGAATCGGTCGCGCCGGCCGCTGGCAGCGGCGCGGCTGGCACTTGTGGTGCGCCGGGGACTTCAGCGCGGCCCGCGCTTTTACGGCGGCCGCGCTGATAACTAGAGTCCCCGGCTTTTGCGGCCTGCTTCCGTTCGTTCCCGCCCCCAGACCTGCCAGTCAGGAGAGGGGCGGGACGCTGGCCACTTCTATGAATCGGTCGCGCCGGCCGCTGGAACTGCGGCGCGGCTGGCACTTGTGGTGCGCCGGGGACTTCAGCGCGGCCCGCGCTTTTACGGCGGCCGCGCTGTTAACTCGAGTCCCCGGCTTCTGGGCCTAGCTCCCTTCGTTACCGCCCACAGCCCTGACAGTCAGGGTAGGGGCGTGACGCTGCATAGAGCAGAGCTGAGAGCTGGAGTATGTTTTGCATACTCCACCCCTCTCACTGTGTGCACTGTGAGTCCGGATTCCCGCACTTTCTCAGGCACGCCCACGGCTTCCTTCTCTACAAGGACACCGGCAGCCATTAGTGTCAGTTTCTGTAGATACAGAGACAAGTGTGGAAGGCCCTGGCATTCTGATAGTCACACAATCGCTGTAACAGGCGTTAAGCAGCACCTGTGGTGCTAACCCCACTAGTGCAGAAGTGCACTTATAGATATGCTTGTACTATATACATTGCACTGTTTGGTCGCACGTTGTATATACCCTCCTGGATTATGCGGAGGAGTTATCAGCATATTCTCTGTGTAAAACAAAGGTGCAGAACCACATGTTTTTCTATACAGCTGGTACAGCATGTACGGCTATACGGCCGGCTGGTACATAGACTCCCATTGTATGCACTAATGGCCAGGGGATGAGGACGGTGTCTGCAGTATTTACTGACAGTTTTTCTGAGACTATGGCTATCATACTAGAAGCCTAGCAGTCCGGACATGTCTCTCACAATATGGGCACTATTGAATCATTGATCCATGGCCCCCCTCAGTGTGAATAACTAACAGCTCCGGGAATGTCACACGCATCCCAGAGTCACGGCTCTGCACGGACGTCAGTCCCAGACAGCCTAAGTGGGCTCGCTATGAGCGGCCTCGGTTTCATCAGGGTCCTAGCAGAAGGACTCTCTGTGTAATGAGGCGGAAGTAGCGGCTCAGGATTCTGATCCTGAGACCGCTTTCAATCTGGATACACCTGATTGTGACGCCATAGTAAATAATCTTATAGCGTCCATCTATAGAATGTGGGTTATTTCTCACAGCTCCTCCAGTGGAGGAGTCAGCTTCACGTATTTTTCTGGACCACTCTGCCTTCAGAGAGGCAGTCCAGGAACACCACGCTTATCCAGATATGCGCTTCTCCAAACGGCTTAGGATACACGTTATCCCTGTCCCCTGACTTGGTCAAGGACTGGACCCAATGTCCCGAGCGGCATCCTCCAATCTCCAGGCTTGTAGCTAGATCCATAGTTGCAGTGGGAGATGGAACTGCAAACTCAAAGATGCCACTGACAGACAGATGGATCTCTGGTCGAAAGCCATCTATGAGGCTGTCGGCGCACCGTTGGCTCCGGCATTCTCTCCCTTGGGGCACTCCAAGCTATTTCAGCTTGTCTTACACAGATTGACACGGTTACACGTACATCTGTGCCGCAGGTGGCATCCTTAACCTCTCAAATGTCTGCATTTGTTTCTTACGCGATTCAGGTTGTCCTGGACTCTGCGAACCGTGCGGCGGTAGCCTCCGCTACTCCGTGTTTTTAAGCAGAGCCTGGTCTGCTCGTTAAGTGAATGGAAGGCAGATTCTGCTTCCAAAAAAGGTTGCCTAACCAGTTGCCTTTTTCTGCTGACCGACTGTTTGGTGAGCGTTGGATGTAACCATCAAACAGTCCAGGGGTAAGGATTCATCCTTTCCTCAGCCCGGACACAACAAACCCCAACAGAGCAAGAGGCAGTCGGGGTTTTCGGCCTTTTCGAGGCTCGGGCAGGTCCCATTTTTCCTCGTCCAATGTGGACTCAAAAGGATCAGAGGAGCTAAGATTCTTAGCGGGCTCAGTCTCGCCCAAAAAAGCGACAGTCTGAAAACCCGCTTCCAAGGCGGCTTCCTCATGACTTGCGGCCTCGGTCGGCAGCAGGCTCTCCCGCCTTGGCGATATTTAGCTGCCATAGGTCAATGACCATTGAGTGTGAGACATTCTGTCTCACGGGTACAGGATAGAGCTCACTTCTCGTCCTCCAACTCGATTCTTCAGAATTTCTCCACCTCCCGGCCGGGCCGCTGCTCTTCTGCAAACAGGGTGCACTCTATAGGCAGAAAGAGTGATGACCCCCGTTCCTCTTCAGGAACAAGGTCACGGTTTTTACCCCAAATTCTTTGCGGTACCTATAACAACGGGCCGTTCCGTCCCGTTCTGGATCTAAAAATGCTCAGCAAGCTCGTGGACACCAGGCGGTTCCGGATGGAATCCCTCCGCCATGTCATCGCCTCAAGGTCCCAAGGATATTTCCTAGCATCATTAGGCATCAAGGATGCTTATCCACACGTGCCGATTGATCCAGAGCACTAGCGTTTCTACGCTTCGTTATAGGAGACGAACACCCTCTGTTCGTAGCTCTACCTTCCGGCTAGCGACAGTCCAACTGGTCTTCGCCAAGGTCAGGGCAGCAGTAGTCACAGTCCTGCACTCTCAGGGTCACTCTGTGGTCCCGTATTTAGACGATCTACTTGTCAAGGCACTCTCTTAGGAAACATGCCAACACTGCCCGAACGTTGCGCTGGAGACTCTCTAGAGTTTTGGGTGGATCATCAACTTTTTAAAGTCAGATCCGACCCCGACCCTATCGATAACATATCTAGGCATAGAGTTTCTTACTCTCTCAGCGATAGTGAAGCTGCCGCTAGACAAACAGCATTCACTACGGGCTGCAAGCTCTTCTTTAAGAACCAGTCGCACACATTGAGACGCCTCATGCACTTCCTACGTAAGATGGTAGCAATGGAGGCAGTTCCTTTCGCGCAGTTTTACTGCGTCCACTACAATGGGACATTCTCCGCCAATGGGACGAGGAGTCGACGTCCCTCAACAGAGTCGTCGTTCTTTCTCAGGCGGCCAAGGAATCTCTACGGTGGTGGCTTCTTCTCACCTCTTGGTCAAAAAGAAGGTCCTTCCTATCCCCGTCCTGGGCGATAGTTACGACAGACGCGAGTCTATCAGGGTGGGGAGCAGTTTTTCTCCACTACAGCGCTCAGGGTACGTGGACTCAGCAAGAGTCCACTCTTCAGATCAATGTTCTTGAACACAGAGCAGTGTATCTTGCCCTACAATCCTTCCAACAGCGGCTGGAAAGCAAGCATATCCGACTTCAGTCGGACAGCTCCACAGCGGTGGCATACATCAACCACCAAGGAAGAACGCGCAACCGGCAAGCCTTCCAGGAAGTCCGGCAGGTTCTGATGTGGGTGGAAGACGCGGCATCCACCATATCCACAATTCACATCCCCAGTGTGGAAACTAGGAAGCTGACTTCCTAAGTCGCTGAGGTGTGGCCGAAAGAGTATGGTCTCCTCACCCGGACGGGTTTCAGGAGATCTGGCGCCGCTGACAGAGGCCGGACGTCGATCTAATGGCGTCACGGCACGACAACAATGTGCCAGCTTCATGGCACGGTTTCACAATCATCGAGCTCTGGCGGCAAACGCCTTAGTTCAGCATTGGTCGCAGTTCCAGCTACCTTAGGTGCCACCGCTGGCATTGTTGCCCAGAGTACTGCGCTAGATCAAGACCGACTGCGGCCGCGCCATCCTCGTCGCTACAAATTGGCCGAGGATGTTGTGGTACTCGGTTCTGTGGTGCCTCACGGTAGGCTAACCGGGGGCACTACCAGACCAATCAGACTGGCTGTCTCAAGGGCCATTCTTCCATTTGAATTCTACGGCCCTCAACCGGATGGTGTGGCATTGAGTCCTGGAACCTAGTGTCGTCAGGATTACCTCAGGACGTGGTTGCCACCATGAGACAGGCTAGCATACCAACGTCCGCCAAGATTGACCACAGGACGTGGAAGATGTTCTTATCTCGGTGCTCGGCGCAGGGTGTTTCTCCCTGGCCGGTTGCATCGTCTATGTTTCCTTCCTTCCTGCAATCTAGGTAGGAAAATGGGTTGTCGCTCAGTTCCCTTTAGGGACAAGTCTCAGCGCTATCTGTATTTTTTCAGAAACGACGACTTCCTCAGGTACGCACGTTCCTACGGGGAGTTTGTCTTCTCAGCACTCCGTACAAGCGGCCGTTAGAGCCCTGAGATCTGAACAAGGTTCTAATTGCTCTCCAGATGCCGCCTTTCGAGCCTTTGAAGGATGTCTCCCTTCCCGTTTTTCACGGGAAGTGGCCTTCTAGTAACGGTCTCGTCTCTTAGGAGAGTTCCGAGCTAGCAACGCTCTCATATAAACTCCCTTCCTGGTCCTTCACCAGGACAGGGTAGTTCTGCGTCCGGTTCCGGAATTTCTCCCTAAGGTGGTATCCCATTTTCATATCCATCAGGATATCACCTCACCTTCTTTGTGTCCTCGTCCAGTCCATCAATTTCAGAAAGATTTGCATCTGTTGGTTCTGGTGAGAGCACTCAGGTTCTACTTCCCGCATGGCGCTCCTGCGCCACCCGGATGCACTCTTTGTCCTTGTCGCTGGTCGGCGTAAACAGTCGCAAGCTTCCAGATCCACCCTTGCTCGGGGGCTCGAGGAACCAATTCTTGAAACCTACAGTTCTACTGGGCTTCTGGTTCTCTCAAGGCCGAAGGCCCATTCTACCAGAGCCGTGGGTGCATCCTGGGCATTACGGCACCAGGCTACGGCTCAGCAGGTGTGTCAGGCACCCACCTGGTCGAGTCTACTTACTTTTACCAAGCATTATCAGATGCATACCTACGCTTCGGCAGACGCCAGCCTAGGTAGATAAGTCATTCAGGCGGCGGTTGGCCACCTGTAGGAGAGGGCCGTTTGACGGCCCTATCATGAGGTATTCTTTTACCCACCCAGGGATTGCTTTTGGACATCCCAATTGTCTGGGTCTCCCAATGGAGCGACAAAGAAGAAGGGAATTTTGTTTACTTACCGTAAATTCCTTTTCTTCTAGCTCCAATTGGGAGACCCAGCACCCGCCCTATTTTCTCGGGGTTTTTCTGTTTTTTCGGATACACATGTTGTTCATGTGGTATGGTTCAGTTCTCCGATGTTTTCCTCGGATTGAATTGGTCTTTAAACCAGTTATTGGCTTTCCTCCTTCTTGCTTTGGCACTAAAACTGGTGAGCCAGTGATCCCACTGGGGGTGTATAGCCAGAAGGGGAGGGGCCTTACACTTTTAAGTGTAATACTTTGTGTGGCCTCCAGAGGCAATAGCTATACACCCAATTGTCTGGGTCTCCCAATTGGAGCTAGAAGAAAAGGAATTTACGGTAAGTAAACAAAATTCCCTTCTTTTCTAGCATTCTTGCCATATAAGAGCTTATTTGTTGCGGGACAAGTTGTAATTTTGCATTAAACAATGTTTTACCATATATTGTACTGGAAAACTGCAAAAAAAATTGCAAAAAAAAAAAAATACCTGATTTATTGGGATATTTTTCTCATTGTGTTCACTATATGGTAAAATTGATGTGTGGGTGTGATGCCTCAGGTCGGTACGAGTTCGTAGACACCAAACATGTATAGGTTTCTTTTTATGTACGGGTTTTTTGCTCCTTTTTCCGCGATCCGCAGAGTTCATTTTTCGGGATCTCTGGCTCAGTGACACTGCTTATTTTTTGTTTTTTGCATCTCAAGTTGACATTTTTAACGGTACCATTTTTGCGCAGATGCTACGTTTTAATCGCCTGTTATTGCATCTTGCGCAAAATATGCTGCAACCAAAAAACATAATTTTGGCGTTTTGGATTTTTTTTTACCAATCAGATTATTTTTATAATTTAATAGATCAGGCATTTCTGAATGCGGCGATACCAAATGTGTTTTTTTTTTTTTTTTTTAATTTTTTTTTTTTTACTCTTTAATTTCAAATGAAGCGAATGGGGGGTGATTTGAACTTTATTTTTAAGGCTTTGGGGTTTTTTTTACTTAAACTTTTTTTATTTTTATTTTTTTTACTTTTTTTTTTTATTTTACTAGTCCCTCTAGGGGGCTATAAGGATCAGTAGTCTGATTGCTTCCTTTCTGTAGATCGCAGCTGAGATCTACAGAAAAGCTGCTCTCTTCTCACACAGGGCAGTCCCGCGGGTGTAAGAGGAA
This sequence comes from Anomaloglossus baeobatrachus, assembly GCF_048569485.1. Taxonomy (NCBI): domain Eukaryota; kingdom Metazoa; phylum Chordata; class Amphibia; order Anura; family Aromobatidae; genus Anomaloglossus; species Anomaloglossus baeobatrachus. Next base: position 266,224,506 of record NC_134355.1, read on the forward strand.
ATGACTCATGATAGCTACAGGAGTCATCACATGACCCTGTGCTACCATAATAACTATCGGATCCATGTAATCACGTCATGTGACTATCGATGGCGCAGGGTAAGTGCTTACCGCGGCGCACCATTTCATCTCACTGTCACATTTTGACAGCGAGATGCAAGGGGTTAACAGGCGAGAGTTGGTCCCAAACATGCCTGATAGTCGCATATGTTACCTGTTCAAATCAGCTCACATGTGCAGGGATGGCTGCACACGCCAGCCAGCAGGCATTAACCTGACACGATCCATGACGTACCCAGTATGTCATGTGTCGCAAAGAGGTTAAAATAGTTGAGATTCGCCAATGCAAGTCCATTTTTTACTGATACATTGTCATTCTGTAGCCTCTAACACTGTAAATTGGCCTGTAGATGATTGTAGAGTAATAGCTGCCGAGAAAAATAGGCATATCATACGGATGGCATACAGATGCTAGGCGAGAAAAAAAAAATCTCGCACTCACATAACATATGGAATACCAAACCGATTTCACTGATCCAACTCTTCTGGATGAAAATCTGAGCTAATTATTTTTTTTTTTTTTTTTTAAATCCAACTGTGAGTGAACCCTAAAAAGCATATTGCTTGCATATTTTAAACCCCCGACTGAGCAACGTTTTGTTTTTAATGCGCCTTCGGTTTTTCCTCCCTTGATATATATATATATATATATATATAATCTCATTAGTGCCTACAAGTCGTATTCAACCCCCCTGCAGGTTTGATAAGATGCAAATAAGTTAGAGCCTGCAAACTTCAAACAAGAGCAGGATTTATTAACAGATGCATAAATCTTACAAACCAACAAGTTATGTTGCTCAGTTACATTTTAATAAATTTTCAACATAAAAGTGTGGGTCAATTATTATTCAACCCCTAGGTTTAATATTTTGTGGAATAACCCTTGTTTGCAATTACAGCTAATAATCGTCTTTTATAAGACCTGATCAGGCCGGCACAGGTCTCTGGAGTTATCTAGGCCCACTCCTCCATGCAGATCTTCTCCAAGTTATCTAGGTTCTTTGGGTGTCTCATGTGGACTTTAATCTTGAGCTCCTTCCACAAGTTTTCAATTGGGTTAAGGTCAGGAGACTGACTAGGCCACTGCAACACCTTGATTTTTTCCCTCTTGAACCAGGCCTTGGTTTTCTTGGCTGTGTGCTTTGGGTCGTTGTCTTGTTGGAAGATGAAATGACGACCCATCTTAAGATCCTTGATGGAGGAGAGGAGGTTCTTGGCCAAAATCTCCAGGTAGGCCGTGCTATCCATCTTCCCATGGATGCGGACCAGATGGCCAGGCCCCTTGGCTGAGAAACAGCCCCAAACCACCATGCTTGACTGTAGGGATGGTATTCTTGGGGTCGTATGCAGTGCCATCCAGTCTCCAAACGTCACGTGTGTGGTTGGCACCAAAAATCTCGATCTTGGTCTCATCAGACCAGAGAACCTTGAACCAGTCTGTCTCAGAGTCCTCCAAGTGATCATGAGCAAACTAGACGAGCCTTGACATGACGCTTTGAAAGTAAAGGTACCTTACGGGCTCGTCTGGAACGGAGACCATTGCGGTGGAGTACATTACTTATGGTATTGACTGAAACCAATGTCCCCACTGCCATGAGATCTTCCCGGAGCTCCTTCCTTGTTGTCCTTGGGTTAGCCTTGACTCTTCGGACAAGCCTGGCCTCGGCACGGGTGGAAACTTTCAAAGGCTGTCCAGGCCGTGGAAGGCTAACAGTAGCTCCATAAGCCTTCGACTTCCGGATGATGCTCCCAACAGTGGAGACAGGTAGGCCCAACTCCTTGGAAAGGGTTTTGAACCCCTTGCCAGCCTTGTGACCCTCCACGATCTTGTCTCTGATGGCCTTGGAATGCTCCTTTTGTCTTTCCCATGTTGACCAAGTATGAGTGCTGTTCACAAGTTTGTGGAGGGTCTTAATTAGTCAGAAAAGGCTGGAAAAAGAGATAATTAATCCAAACATGTGAAGCTCATTGTTCTTTGTGCCTGAAATACTTCTTAATACTTTAGGGGAACCAAACAGAATTCTGGTGGTTTGAGGGGTTGAATAATAAATGACCCTCTGAATAAACTTTTCACAATTTAAAAAAAAAAAAAGAGAAAACATTCTTTTTTGCTGCAGTGCATTTCACACTTCCAGGCTGATCTACAGTCCAAATGTCACAATGCCAAGTTAATTCTGAATGTGTAAACCTGCTAAATCTGCAGGGGGTTGAACACTACTTATAGGCACTGTGTATGTGATATATATATATATATATATATATATATATTTGTTTTATTTATTTTTTTTTTTTTTAATATTGCTCTAGCCACATGGCGCTTGTGTTATGCAGGACGAGTTTTACTTTTAAGTACTACATCAAATCCGCATGCATTATGATGTGATATTGATGTGACTTTTTGCCAGGAGATGTAGATTTGGTGCAGGAATATGATATAAACATTTCACCTCCAAATCTGCTTTTCTTTTTGGCAAAAAAATATGCGGTTTTCTGCCAGGTGATGCAGGTCTGTCAACTTGTTGAGGTCATTTTACCTGGCGCTACTGGTATTTTCAGGCTGGTGAGACCCATAGATATTGGCAATCTGGGTAACAAGGAGTTAATAACAGCTCACATCTGCCACTTAGCCTTAGATTAGTAATGGAAGGCGTCTGAGACCCCTCCCCCCATTACTAATCTGTAAGTGAAGATAAACCTAACACCCGAAAAATCCTTTATTTGAAATGAAATAAAAATAAACACCCTCTTTCAACCATTTATTAACCCCAAAAACACCCAGGTCTTATATAATCCACACTAGGTCCCACGACTATTCCAGCTCTCCTATTATGAGCGGCCATAGAACATGACCGCCTGCTGTGGGCTTCAGGCAAAGACTGCGTGAGCCGCACAATGAACGGTGACGTCACTCAGGTTATTTGAAGGCACAGCTAGAGGTTACCACGGTTCTTCACCTGAGGCCACTCAGTTTAATGAGGTCACCTCAGATGACGTTACCTGCGATCACAGGTGGAGGACCACGGGGACCGCAATCTGTGGCCACAATCTGAGTGATGTCACAGATCATCGCGCAGCTCATTTTCTGCCTGAAGCACACAGCGTGCGGTCGTTTTCTATGTCCACGCTTTGTGCCTTCAGTAATGTAGCAGAGCTGGAATCGTCGAGGTTCTTCGTGAGGATTATGTTGGACCTGGGTGTTTTGGGGGTTAATAAAGGAGTGAAAGTGTTTCTTTGTATTTTATTTCAAACAAAGGATTTTTTCAGTGTTTGCATTTATTTTATTTTCACTTAGAAATTAGTAATGCGGGGGTCTCATAGACCCTCCCCATTAGGGCTGTTTCACACATCCGGCATTTCGCCAGATTGCCGGATCCAGCATACTCTAGTACAGTGCAATACAACACAATGGCATTGCAGCAAGCTCCCGTCACATGCTGTCATGTGACCGGAGCTTGCCACAATGCCATTGTACAGTATTAGTGTACTGGAGTGTGCCGGATTCGGCAATCCAGCGAAATGTCATATGTGTGAAACGGCCCTTACTAGTCTAGGGCTTAAAAGCAGCTGTGAATTGTCATTAACCTCTTTTTACCCCAATTGCCACCGCACCAGGGCAATCTGGATGAGCCATGTAAAGTTCTGGGATTGTTGCATCTAATGGATTCGACAATCCTGGGCTGCTGCAGGCTGCTATTTTTAGGCTGGGGGGACCCAATAAGCATGGGTCTCTCCAGCCTGAAAATACCAGCTGTCAGCTTTATGATGGCTGAGTATCAAAATTTGAGGGACCGCAGTGTTTTTTTTTTGTTTTTTTTTATGTAAATTAAAAAAACAAAAAAAAAACAGCTGCATGTACCATATTTTTCGGACCATAAGACGCACTTTTTTCCCCCCGAATGTTGGGAGAAAGTGGGGGGTGCGTCTTATGGTCTGAATGTGGCTGCAGGGAATGAGGGTGCTGCGGTGGAGCGGGTCATCGGGGGCACGGACAGGCTGTAGCAGCCTACCGTGACCACGTGGACCCGCTCATTTAATATGCACGCCCATCATTCCTCAGCGTTGAAGCAGGCACTGACTGATGGGCGGGGGATAAACAGCCGGCCCGCATGATCACCCCTGACAACTACGGCCTGGAGTGATCATGTGCGGCTGTATTCACTGCATCATCATCAGCGCAGGGAGCAGTGAATCAGTGTACAGTACTCACCGTTCCCCTGCAGCATCGCTCGTCCTCCAGTCTGTGTCAGCGGCAGCGCCGCTGAGTGGAGCCGTCCCCGTTACCCTGCTGCATCGCGATCATCTCCTGTGTCTGTGCCGGCGGCTGGGTAGAGACTAGCGGCGCTAGAAACAAAATGATAGTCTTTGTAGTTGTGATACCTTTTTAATGGCGAACTACAATAAATGATGTTACAGAGCAAGCTTTCCAGACTCCTTACGTCTCTCCAGCAGGCATGGTATAACAATTTTTATCATACCATGCCTGATGAAGGGACTGGAGATGTCTGGAAAGCTTGCTCTGTTACATCATTTATTGTAGTTCGCCATTAAAAAGGTATCACAACTACAAAGACTATAATATTTTCTCACTGAGAGCAATCAATAATCTAATCATGACACACTTTGGTGTAAATGTAGCCCTTCATAACAAAGCGATAGGATATGTTCTGAAAAATTCTCTATAAACTGCCCTTGAGTCACAAGGGTTAAGCCTTCTGCGTGATGGTTTTATTGATTGTGGACTTTTTTTTTTTTTTTTTATCCCCAGTGGATATTTTACTGATTAGATTTTTAACCAGTAGGGCTCAATTTTCAACATAATCATTCAATTGCTTTGTCGTGTGCATAAAATGTCTATTGTGGAAGCAGTTTTTATGTATTGGGGTATATGGGGCCAGTAACTGAGCACACAAGACAAGCTCCCATTCACAGTATGTTCTTATCTGCGGTTCCATGAAAAGGAAAAGCGGAATGCTTGGATGTGTAGCTTCTAGTATCTAGATGTTTTAAATGCAATCCGTAAGCAGATTTTTGCTATACAATCTGAGAACATGATGATGTGGGGGCTGAGACCCTGATTTCAGTCATTTACTGGGCTGTTTTGTGTCTTGAATAAAATGAATATCCTCAGCAGGCCATTATTCATACAGGACCATGGCCCTGATTCATCAAAGCAATTTAGCCAAAATTCTGACTTAAATTGCTTTGAAAAGTCGCAACTTTTTGGCACAACTTTTAAAGATGTTTTTTCGTGTCTTTCTAAAAATGGGCCCAGCTGGGGCACAATGGAGGTATGACGTTACAGCTAGTCTAATTTATGAGGCATTTCTTACACCAGACATCTTACTTTAGCTGGGGATTTCCTTCCTGAATCAGGAATGTGACTCCCCTTATTAAGACTGGTGAGAAAATTGACGGTTTTGATGAATCAAGGCCAAAGTGTTGCGCACCTCCTGTTCCATCCACGCGGTCCCACCCCCCCCACCCCGCTCACTGTTTGCCATCATTCTGTCAATATACAATGTACACAGAAAGCTGCCAATCAGCAGTAATCTGTGTAACTCTGCCTCCATCCACTAATTAGTAGCTTTCTCACAATAAACAGTGTACACAGGGAGCTGACAGTCAAGGTGCAGGTTTTACACAGAGCAGAAGACTTGGCTCTGCTACATCTACATCAGACAAAACAGGTGCTACACTGAGCAACCTAGTAAGGCTACTTTCACACATCCGGCTGTAGCAGTGCGGCACAATCCGGCGCTCTGCTGAAGAAAAAACCCTTTTTTTTTTTTTTTTTTTTTTTGCTGCCGGTTTAGTTTTTTCCAGCATTGACTTGCATTGGCGCCGCAAGGGCGTTCTGTCCATTTTTTGCCGCATGCGGCAGATTTAGCCGATGCGGCGGCCGGATGGAACGTTCCCTGGCACGTTTTTTGCTCCGGCAAAAAAAAAACCACATTGCGCCGCATCCAGCCGCTGTGGCGCATTTTTCAATGCATGCCTATGGACGCCGGATGCAGCGCGATGCGGCAAAAACCGCATCCGGCCGCCACATGCAGTTTCTTCCACTGCGCATGCTCAGTAGCGTGCCGCAACTGGAAAAAACGGACGGGCCGCATGTAATAACTTATGCAGAGGATGCGGTGTTTTCGCCGCATCTGTTGCATAGGTTTCACAGCCGGATTGAGCCGCAGTGCTCCAACCGGATGTGTGAAAGTAGCCTAAGTGATACATCACTGGAATTTGGCTTTCTTGTCCTGTTTTGCTGCGATTAGGTTCCATTGCAAAAATCTGTTCACAAGTTGCATTCAAGTCAAAAATGAACTTTAGTGACCTACAGTTTTTTTTATTTTTTTTTTCTTATTTTTTTTTCCCTACGGAGCATTGGTGTGTGACAATGCAGCATATTAGTAGAAGCTTAAATCTCTTAATTTCAGTGTTTTTCAGATCCATTAATGTGATTTGTCTATTTTTATACTCAGCATTTATTTATTTTTTATTTCTAGGATCAGCTGCAAAAGAATTTTTTACAAAATCTAAGCTTCCAATTCCAGAGCTTTCTCATATATGGTATGTTTTAGTGTCTTTTATTGTAAATCTTCTAGTTCATTCAGCTTTTTAAAAGGGTATTCTTATATTTATAAAATTGGGTTATTTAGTTAGTATGAAAATAAGCCACTTTGCAAGTAACTTCCTTTTTCTAATTGCTGTCATTTTCCCACACTAAGAGCTTTTATCTTTCATAATGTACAGCTGCTTTACATGGAGCTGTGTCATTAGTGCTTTCCTAGGCTCTGGCCAGTGTGCCCAATAGCTAAGTTTTAACATGCCAGCCACCTTTCTCCAGCTTATTGATTTCTATTCAGCAATACGCAGCTTACGTCCCCCTCCATCTCAGCTCCAGACAAGCTGCTGTTATAAATCTTGCAAAATCACCAACCCCTGCCATTGTCTGCTTCCAGAGCAGATCTCCTCACTGATCTCATGTGTTATTGCTCAAATGCCCTCTTATAATTGTGCAAATATAGTGAGAACAATGTAGAACAAACCGCTGATGGCTGAATGTGTTAGTAGAACGTTTTGAGCTTTACAGTTGTACTAATACTGCAGTACTGCTTTTTGCCAAAACTGTCACTCAAGGAGGAGTTCCCGCCCACTTTAAACCAGGAAGTGACAGACTGGAAAGCTGTGTGCTGCTCAAGAGACAATTTGGAAATAGCCCTTTTAATCCCTTAGTAGCGAGGCCAAATTTGTCTAATCTGACTTGTCACTTAGTAGCAATAGCTCTGCAATGTTTCAACATGCATATCCCAGTGATTTTTTTTTTTTGTGACACATATTTTATGAGAATGCTAAATTTAGGTCAATATGTTTTGCCTTTTATTTAGAACCATATTAGAAATTTGCAATTTTCAAACTTTATAGCTTTAATCAGACTCTGTTAAACATCTGGAAGCCGTAGTTACTATTGACAGCAGCATCTAAGGGGTTAAACGGCTATGATTGGTGCCTACACCGATCGTGACTGGTGCACAGCATTTTCACGCATTGGGAAATGCTATTCACTTATATTTGTCATATTGGTGGTTACTAAGAGATTAAGTGTACATCTAATATATAAAGCTGAGTGTGTATGTATGTCCGCTAAAGAAATCCGCACCATCACATTTACAATCACGAAATTTTGCACAGACGTCTCATGTGACTCGGGGAACGTCAGACTATGTTTTGACGGGAAAATGTAACCCTGCACTTTACTTACACTCCAAAATCCTGCCTCCATTAAACTGAATGGAGGTGGAAGCTACAGGCTATTAATGGCAACTGTCAGTGGTTGCTTTAGGAACAAAATAAACTGTTAGCATAAGAAGCTTATGTGTGAGGTAATATGTCAGTGGTGAGACGGATAGAGTGAGACAGAAAAAGACAGACACAGACAGACTGGGAAAGACACAGGCGCGGGCAGGCAGAGAGACACAGTTGCTATCCCGGGCAATGCCCGGGTACTACAGCTAGTCCAGATATAAAAATGCTTTCTATAAGTCAAGAGTACAAGCTAAGGTAAGAAATTTCTTATCTGCCTTATTACAGAAAAATAGTTTCTTCTTACCTGCTCTCTCAGACTTGGCTCCTTTTTGAGTTATCCTTTTACACATCACAGGAAAGTGGAGCTACTGCTCCCCTATTTCTCTGTAGCACCCCTTCAGATGCAGCCGCAGCATAAATATTATTCAGCAGGAGCAGTCTCTTTATAATTCCACCTCCGGGATAAGGTGGTAAACCCATGAGAAGATGCACTGTCTCGATATCTCTCCAATCGCCCCTCCTACCTCTCGTGTTTTCATGGACTTCCATGAATAGTAGCTGGAACCTAAAGGCCCCGTCACACTAAGCAACATCGCTGCTAACGAACAACTTTTGTGACGTAGCAGCGATGTTGCTAGTGATGTCGCCGTGTGTGACATCCAGCAACAACCTGGCCCCTGCTGTGAGGTCGTTGGTTGTTGCTGAATGTCCTGGGCCATTTTTTAGTTGTTGCTGTCCCGCTGTGAAGCACAGATTGCTGTGTGTGACAGCGAGACAGCAACAACTAAATGTGCAGGCAGCAGGAGCCGGCTTCTGCGGAGGCTGGTAACCACAGTAAACATCAGGTAACCAAGAAGCCCTGTCCTTGATTACCCGATATTTACCTTTGTTACCAGCCTCCGCCGCTCTCACTGTCAGTACCGGCTCCTGCTCTGTGCACATGTAGCTGCAGGACACATCGGGTTAATTAACCCGATGTGTGCTGTAGCTAGGAGAGCAAGGAGCCAGCGCTAAGCATTGTGCGCTGCTCCCTGCTCTGTGCACATTTAGCTGCAGTACACATCGGGTAATTAACCCGATGTGTGCTGTAACTAGGAGAGCAAGGAGCCAGCGCTCAGTGTGCGCTGCTCCCTGCTCTCTGCACGTGTAGCTGGGTGCGCTGGTAACCAAGGTAAATATCGGGTTGGTTACCCGATATTTACCTTAGTTACCAAGCGCAGCATCTTCCACGCGGCGCTGGGGGCTGGTCACTGGTTGCTGGTGAGCTCACCAGCAACTTGTGTAGCGACGCTCCAGCGATCCCTGCCAGGTCAGGTTGCTGGTGGGATCGCTGGAGCGTCGCAGTGTGACATCTCACCAGCAACCTCCTAGCAACTTACCAGCGATCCCTATCGTTGTTGGGATCACTGGTAAGTTGCTTAGTGTGACTGGACCATAATCTCTCAATGATCGGACCATGTTATCTCTGGAGATGAATCTAACCATTAAATTCAGATTAATAAGGATGTGGAGGAGAGGATGCATTTTTCTGTAGTAAGACAAGTTTGTGTTTATTTTTGCTTGTGCTACTGATTTATGTAACATATTTTTTATAATTGGAGGTACATTTTCAATGTGTTCTGTTTAGCATGTAAAATATGTCTCTAGTTCACATATCGCTGATCTGATGTTTTATATATGGTGATAAAAATTCAGTATGTGCAAACTTGTATGTAATGAGTTGTGTGCTTATAATATGCTTAACATTGTAGGGAGCTCTCGGATTTTGATAAGGACGGAGCGTTGACGTTGGATGAATTCTGTGCTGCTTTTCATCTCGTAGTCGCTCGAAAAAACGGATATGATTTACCTGAGAAACTACCTGAAAGCTTAATGCCTAAGCTCATAGACTTAGATGATACTGCAGGTACTTTTTAACCTTTTGTTTTTTAACCCCTTAACAACATATGATGTACGGGTACGTCATATACCGGCTCCCTGACTTTGATGCAGCTCGAGTGCCGGGCCCACTTCTTTCTGATTTAATCAGCCATCAAGTGCCTTTTAACAGCCTCGTGAGCTCCGCTTACATGACAGCCAAGCCCCAACTCTCACAGCCAGGGGCATTCCCCGTGTCCTCTCTAGGTGTGACATTCCCCGTGCCAAAGATATCATGCACCGCATTTAGAAGGGTGGGGTGATGTGTACTCCCTCTTTTATCCAATTTCGACCCCCATGGCGTCATTGTGAAGGCCTGATCGTTGCCATGGTAACCCGAGTTCGTCATGTCTTCCTCCGGGTCACCCAGCTACAAAAATCCTCGGAGGGTGGTGGGGGGGTTGTCTTCAGAAGCACAAACTAGGCACAATATACAGGCACTACAATGTGCTGGGCAGGTCCAGAGCTTATTTGCAATTTTTAATTCTGCAACATTCATTGTGTTTTACTCCATGGGTGTTTTCCAGAGACTAAATCTTCACCTCACCCATGGATTAATTCCCAGAGGGGTGTAATTTCCAAAATTAGGTCAGTTGAGAGGGTTTCTGTTGTTCTTGAGCTTAGGGGCTTTGCAGATGCTGTCAACAAACTATTCTAGGAAAATCTGTACTCCAAAATTCAATTGGTGCTCCTTCCCTCTCGAGCCCTCCCATGCGACTGTACAGTCACGTGGGGTATTGTCACATTCAGGAGAATTTGTGTAACACATTATGGGGCCTTCTTTTATTCCCCTTGTGAAAATTGGAAATCTGGGGTTAAAACATTTTAGTGGTAAAAATGTAATTTTTTTTTTTTCACCCCCAATAGTATAAAATTCTGAGAAACCTGTGGTGTCAATATGCTCACTGCACCCCCAGATGAATTCATTGAGGGATGCAGTTTGTAAAATGGGGTCAAGTGGATTTCTGCTGTTCTGGTATCTCAGGGTATTTTCACAAATAAACTCAATATGTCTCGAAAAAACAGTCTCAGAATCACAGGGATCCGTTGAAGTGTTTCAGAGTTATTAATTCATGATGCTGGTTAGAATTTAAAAAAAAAAAAAAATGGCCTAATCATGAAGGGAAAACACGCATCGGAGTGAAGGGGTTAAAGATTGCCCAGTTGTACATTTTTGGGTTGGAGATGAGCTTAAAATTAACTCCCAAAACGTTTTACCAGGTTTTAAATTTTCTTCATCAAGTAGCTGTGCAGGTAAAAGTCTGCATTTTGCAAGACAGCCATGAATTTTGTAAAGAACATTGCTTGATCACATGCTCCGAAGTGTCCTCTGCTTGGCCAGCCAGTAAGAGCCTTGAAGATGAGAGAATGACCTTGTCCCTTTGTCACTTCATCTCAACCCTATTCAGAACTCGTGGACCCTTTTTACACAGGAGGTTTCTGGTGAAGGAAAACTGTACACCCCTCTAAACAGTGTCTTGTAGGCTGTGATTGGTGCTGCCCAAAAAGTTGATCGTTAACAGATTTAGAACTGGCAGACTCCATGGATGGAATTCTGGCTTATGTTTGTTACTGAAAACATGGGTGGCTTTCTCAGTCACTGATACCTCTCCCCTCTCTGCCAGTCCTTTCACTAGCTTCCCATTGCCCAATGACTCCAATTCAAAACCCTAACCATGACCTACAAAGCCATCCACAACCTGTTTCCTCCTTACATATGTGACCTAGTCTCCCGGTACTTAGCCACACGTAACCTCAGATTGTTAAAAGATCTTCTCTACTCCCCTCTTATCACCTCCTCCCACAATCACATACAAGATTTCTCCAGTGCATCTCCCATACTTTGCAACTCTCTACCCCAACATATCAGACTCTCACCTACCTCTTCCGATATAGTTATATTTAAAAGGAAACCAATCTAGTAAAGGGAATCTGTCAGAAGGATCAACCCTCCTTAAACTGTATGTAGGGCATGCAGGTCATAGGAAGTTGAATAAAATGAATACCTTGATATCAGCAATTCTATGTCTAATTCTAAAGAGAGCCACATGTGTTTTTAATATGTAAATGAGCTGTTATTATCTATGGGCGGGACAGATTTCCCTGAAAATTTGCCTCCTATGCTTATTTGAAATGACTAGTGTGAGACATGTAATAACTGATGGCTTTCTCTTCTTATCGACATGTCTCACACTGGTAATGACCCTTTCCTTTAAAATAATCTCTGGCGGGAGACCTGTTTCCAGTCCATTGATCTTAACAGATAATTTATAATTTATATATTAAAAAACATGGATTTTTTTTTCTGGAATAAGACATCGGATCACAGATATAAAGGTAAAATTTTATTTATCTTTAATGAAATGGTGTTGGGAAAACACTTTGGTTCGGATTCATCAAGTCTAGTGTTTCCGCTGCTCTTGATGAGGCAGTGTGCTGGAGTCAAACGCTTCTGATTAATGAAGTGCACACGTCTTCATGGATCTAGAGCGTCTGACGAGCGGCATGCCACCTCCATCTGCTCCATCAGAAGTGTCTCTCCAGTCAGATACTGGAGTGAGATCCTTGGCTTATGGAATGCCACTGCTCGTTATAGATGAGAAGGTTTGTGGCATACCACCCTCGTCCCCCTAGAGTTCTGCCCTTTTGTCAGAGCTGGGAAAAAGTGTTGTGAAAATGACAAGTCAAATATTTGATGAATCGGGCCCTTTAGCTTTGATTTATTGACTACATCTAAGAGCAGATGGCATTTACCGTTCTCTAGAAGGGACAGCTCGGGCTGCTTATGTCTGAAGAAGCCCTGAAGACACCATTGAGAATCGCTGGCCTAGCACCAAGATTTTGTAATATAATATCCTTTCTTCGGCGCTCCATTGGGAGACCCAGACGATTACGATTGGGGTGTATAGCTACTGCCTCCGGAGGCCACACAAAGCATTACACTAAAAAGTGTAAGGCCCCTCCCCTTCTGGCTATACACCCCCAGTGGGATCACTGGCTCACCAGTTTTTTGCTTTGTGCGAAGGAGGTCAGACATCCACGCATAGCTCCACTGTTTAGTCAGCAGTAGCTGCTGACTATGTCGGATGGAAGAAAAGAGGGCCCATATAGGGCCCCCAGCATGCTCCCTTCTTACCCCACTTGTGGTTTGTAAGGTTGAGGTACCCATTGCGGGTACGGAGGCTGGAGCCCACATGCTGCTTTCCTTCCCCATCCCCCTGAGGGGCTCTGTGGAAGTGGGATCTTACCGGCCCCCAAGCCCTGAGGCCGGGCTCCATCCACAGACCCAGTGAACCTGATGGATACGGAGCTGTGTACCGTTCAGGGACAAGGCCCTGCAACTTTCAGGTACTCTGTGTCCCCGTACAGGCGGGCACGCACACACCAGACTTGCTGGGTGTGTTAGTGCGCCGGGGACAGTAGCGCTATACGCTGGGGTTTTGAGTCACAGCAGCTTAGCTGTGTGACTTCATGTGCTGGGAACTACCGCGCCGGCCACTCTCGGAGCGGCGGCGCGGCTGGGACTTGTAGTGCGCCGGGGACTTAGCGCCGACCGCGCTTTTACGGCGGCGGCGCTTATAAATTTAGTCCCCGGCTTTTGCGGCCTAGCTCCGCTTCGTTCCCGCCCCCTCCCTGTCAATCAGGGAAGGGGAGAGACGCTGTACGATTACTCAGCGCCGAGGGCTGGGGCCTTATTTACATGCTCCAGCCCTCTCACTAGGCACAGTGGGACGCAGGTTTCCCGCTTTTGGTCTGGCACGCCCAGGGCCCGCCCCCCCCTTCCACAGGACGCCGGCAGCCATTCCTGCATGCAGTCTGGCTGGAGGACGGACACAGGCTCTGGGAGACCCAGACTAGGGATTTCTGGCGACCACACACCCGCGTTTAGCGGGCGGTAAGCAGCACATTAGTGCTGGCCCCACTAGTGCCACAGTGTGTATTGGTATATTTTTTCCTGTACCTGATATATATATATATATATATATATATATATATATATTTTCTGCACTGTACGGTCGCTTCTTGGCTGTATACCCTTTATTGCTCTGGGAAGACAACAACATGTCATCCACAAAACGCAAGGGTGCCAAGGCACGGGCTGTTTACACTGCTTGTACAGCATGTGGGGCTAATCTACCAGCAGGCTCCAACGACTCTCATTGTGTGCAATGTTCAGTCCCAGTGGCACTTCGTCAGCCAGAGCCTATGGTGGTGGTAGCCCAGGCAGAGACGCCTGTGAACCCTGCCCCGGTGACGGGGACAGAATTTGCAGTCTTTGCTGATAAAATGTCCGTGACTATGACAAAAATCCTGGAGACCTTGCAGTCCAGGCCAGTTGCTCAGACCATGGACACTGCTGTGCCGATGTTCCCCGGTCCCCCTCAGTTGGAACTAATCCGTACTTCAAGGGGGTCCCAGGCATCACAGGCTGAGGGCTCTGACTCCGATGACAGTCCCAGGCCGCCTAAGCGAGCTCGCTGGGAGAGACCCTCCACGTCATCACGCGGGTCAGGGTCTCAGCGAGAAGGGTCTCTATATGATGAGACAGAGGTGGGTGATCAGGAGTCTAGCCCTGACACCGCACTCAATTTGGATACGCCAGATGGTGACGCCATGGTAAATGACCTTATAGCGGCCATCAATAGGCTGTTGGATATTTCTCCCCCAGCCCCTTCAGCAGAGGAGGCAGCTGCCCAGCAGGAGAAATTCCATTTCCTGTATCCCAAGCGTAAATTGAGCACTTTTCTGGACCACTCTGACTTCAGAGCATCAATCCAGAAACACCATGCTTATCCGGACAAGCGTTTTTCCAAACGTCTTAAGGATACACGTTATCCTTTTCCCCCTGACGTGGTCAAACGCTGGACCCAGTGTCCAAAAGTGGACCCTCCAATATCCAGGCTTGCAGCTAGATCCATAGTTGCAGTGGAGGATGGGGCTTCACTTAAAGATGCCAATGACAGACAGATGGACCTTTGGTTGAAATCTGTCTATGAAGCTATTGGCGCGTCGTTTGCTCCAGCATTCGCGGCCGTGTGGGCGCTCCAAGCTATTTCAGCTGGTTTGGCACAGGTGGACTCTTTCATACGTCCAGCAGTGCCGCAAGTGGCGTCCTTAACTACACAAATGACCGCGTTTGCGACCTACGCTATTAATGCGGTACTGGACTCTACGAGCCGTACAGCAATGGCATCCGCCAACTCTGTAGTTTTGCGCAGAGCCTTGTGGTTAAAAGAATGGAAAGCAGATTCTGCTTCTAAAAAATGTTTAACCAGTTTGCCATTATCTGGAGACAGACTGTTTGGTGAGCAATTGGCGGAAATCATTAAACAGTCCAAGGGTAAAGACTCTTCCTTACCCCAGCCCAGATGAAGCAAACCTCAACAGAGGAAGTGGCAGTCAAAGTTTCGGTCCTTTCGAGGCTCGGGCAAGCCCCAATTCTCCTCGTCCAAAGGGACTCAGAAAGAGCAAAGGAGCTCTGATTCCTGGCGGGCTCACTCACGCCCCAAGAAAACAACCGGAGGTACCGCTTCCAAGGCGGCTGCCTCATGACTTTCGGCCGCCTCCCTCCGCATCCTCGGTCGGTGGCAGGCTCTCCCGCTTTTGCGACATTTGGCTGCCACAGGTCAAAGACCGGTGGGTAACAGACATTTTGTCTCACGGGTACAGGATAGAGTTCAGTTCTCGTCCTCCGCCTCGGTTCTTCAGAACTTCCCCACATCCCGACCGAGCAGATGCCCTTCTGCAGGCGGTGAATTCTCTAAGAGCAGAAGGAGTGGTGGTCCCTGTTCCTCTTCAGGAACAAGGACAAGGTTTTTACTCCAATCTCTTTGTGGTGCCAAAAAAGGACGGCTCATTCCGTCCTGTTCTGGACTTAAAACTGCTCAACAAGCATGTGAACGCCAGGCGGTTCCGGATGGAATCCCTCCGCTCAGTCATTGCCTCAATGTCTCAAGGAGATTTCCTAGCATCAATAGACATCAAAGATGCTTATCTCCACGTGCCGATTGCTACAGAGCACCAACGCTTTCTACGCTTCGTGATAGGAGACGACCATCTTCAGTTCGTAGCTCTGCCATTTGGTCTGGCGACAGCCCCACGGGTGTTCACCAAGGTCATGGCGGCAGTGGTAGCAGTCTTGCACTCTCAGGGACACTCTGTGATCCCTTACTTGGACGATCTACTTGTCAAGGCACCCTCTCAGGAGGCATGCCAACTCAGCCTGAATGTTGCACTGGAGACTCTCCAGACGTTCGGGTGGATCATCAACTTCTCAAAGTCAAATCTGTCACCGACCCAATCACTAACGTATCTTGGCATGGAGTTTCATACTCTCTCAGCGATAGTGAAGCTTCCGCTGGACAAGCAGAGGTCACTACAGACTGGGGTGCAGGCTCTCCTTCAAAGTCAGTCGCACTCCTTAAGACGCCTCATGCACTTCCTCGGGAAGATGGTGGCGGCAATGGAGGCGGTTCCGTTTGCGCAGTTTCATCTGCGCCCACTTCAATGGGACATTCTCCGCCAATGGGACGGGAAGTCAACATCCCTGGACAGGAAAGTCTCCCTTTCCCAGACGGCCAAAGACTCTCTGCAGTGGTGGCTTCTTCCCACCTCATTATCACAGGGAAGATCCTTCCTACCACCGTCCTGGGCGGTGGTCACGACGGACGCGAGTCTGTCAGGGTGGGGAGCAGTTTTTCTCCACCACAGGGCTCAGGGTACGTGGACTCAGCAGGAGTCCACCCTTCAGATCAATGTTCTGGAGATCAGAGCAGTGTATCTTGCCCTACTAGCCTTCCAGCAGTGGCTGGAAGGAAAGCAGATCCGAATTCAGTCGGACAACTCCACAGCGGTGGCATACATCAACCACCAAGGGGGGACACGCAGTTGGCAAGCCTTCCAGGAAGTCCGGCGGATTTTGATGTGGGTGGAAGCCACGGCCTCCACCATATCCGCAGTTCACATCCCCGGAGTAGACAACTGGGAAGCAGACTTCCTCAGTCGCCAGGGCATGGACGCAGGGGAATGGTCCCTTCACCCGGACGTGTTTCAGGAAATCTGTCGACGCTGGGGAAGGCCGGACGTCGACCTAATGGCGTCACGGCACAACAACAAGGTCCCAACCTTCATGGCACGGTCTCGCGATCACAGAGCTCTGGCGGCAGACGCCTTAGTGCAAGATTGGTCGCAGTTCCGGCTCCCTTATGTGTTTCCACCTCTGGCACTCTTGCCCAGAGTGCTACGCAAGATCAGATCCGACTGCAGCCGCGTCTTACTCGTCGCCCCAGACTGGCCAAGGAGGGCGTGGTATCCGGATCTGTGGCATCTCACGGTCGGCCAACCGTGGGCACTACCAGACCGACCAGACTTACTGTCCCAAGGGCCGTTTTTCCATCGGAATTCTGCGGCCCTGAACCTGACTGTGTGGCCATTGAGTCCTGGATCCTAGCGTCTTCAGGATTATCTCAAGGGGTCGTTGCCACCATGAGACAGGCTAGGAAGCCCACGTCCGCTAAGATATACCACAGAACGTGGAGGATATTCTTATCCTGGTGCTCTGCTCAGGGAGTGTCTCCCTGGCCATTTGCCTTGCCTACCTTTCTTTCTTTCCTGCAATCTGGGTTAGAAAAAGGTTTGTCGCTCGGCTCCCTTAAAGGGCAAGTCTCGGCGCTATCCGTCTTTTTTCAGAAGCGTCTAGCACGACTCTCTAAGGTGCGCACGTTCCTGCAGGGGGTTTGCCATATCGTACCCCCGTACAAGCGACCGTTAGATCCATGGGATCTGAACAGGGTGCTAGTTGCCCTCCAGAAGCCGCCCTTCGAGCCTCTGAGGGAGGTTTCACTTTCTAGACTGTCACAGAAAGTGGCTTTTCTGGTAGCGATCACATCTCTTCGGAGAGTGTCTGAGCTAGCAGCGCTGTCATCCAAGGCTCCCTTCCTGGTCTTCCACCAGGACAAGGTAGTGCTGCGCCCCATTCAGGAGTTTCTCCCGAAGGTGGTATCCTCTTTTCATCTTAATCAGGATATCTCTTTGCCTTCTTTTTGTCCTCATGCAGTTCATCGGTATGAGAAGGATTTACATTTGTTAGATCTGGTGCGAGCACTCAGAATCTACATTTCCCGCACGGCGCCCCTGCGCCGTTCGGATGCACTCTTTGTCCTTGTCGCTGGTAAGCGCAAGGGGTCGCAGGCTTCTAAAGCCACCCTGGCTCGATGGATCAAAGAACCAATTCTTGAGGCCTACCGTTCTGCTGGGCTTCCGGTTCCATCAGGGCTGAAGGCCCATTCTACCAGAGCCGTGGGTGCGTCCTGGGCATTGCGTCACCAGGCTACGGCTCAACAGGTGTGCCAGGCAGCTACCTGGTCGAGTCTGCACACTTTCACCAAACATTATCAGGTGCATACCTATGCTTCGCCGGACGCCAGCCTAGGTAGAAGAGTCCTGCAGGCGGCAGTTGCCTCCCCGTAGGGGAGGGCTGTCTTAGCAGCTCTAACATGAGGTATTCTTTACCCACCCAGGGACAGCTTTTGGACGTCCCAATCGTCTGGGTCTCCCAATGGAGCGCCGAAGAAGAAGGGAATTTTGTTACTTACCGTAAATTCCTTTTCTTCTAGCTCCTATTGGGAGACCCAGCACCCGCCCTGTTGTCCTTCGGGATTTTTGGTTGTTTTTCGGGTACACATGTTGTTCATGTTGAATGGTTTTCAGTTCTCCGATGTTACTTCGGAGTGAATTTGTTTAAACCAGTTATTGGCTTTCCTCCTTCTTGCTTTTGCACTAAAACTGGTGAGCCAGTGATCCCACTGGGGGTGTATAGCCAGAAGGGGAGGGGCCTTACACTTTTTAGTGTAATGCTTTGTGTGGCCTCCGGAGGCAGTAGCTATACACCCCAATCGTAATCGTCTGGGTCTCCCAATAGGAGCTAGAAGAAAAGGAATTTACGGTAAGTAACAAAATTCCCTTCTTTTACCACTAAGGGACAATTTGGGGCAGCATGTGGCTCCCTAACCACTGGCTGAGGAGTGCTGCAGTCAATGAAGAGTTTTGAATTTGTTCTGTTTTCTAACTAATCCCTTTTTGAAAGCTTTATGCTTTTTGTTTTTCAGCTGGAGAACAATCCGGTGAGGTAGGATATTCAAGTTCTCCTGCTGACCCTCCTCCAAGTAAATCACCCTCTATGCCATCTTTGAATCAGACATGGCCAGAAATGAACCAAAGTAGTGAGGTAAGAATATGTATCAGATATGGCTTCTCCGTTTGGGATTCCATTAATTAATCTATACCGATATTTTCCAAATTGTGCACTGTAGAGTGTTATGCCATGTCCCACCAGGAAAAAAAACTTCTAAAGCAGTAGGGTCCTACAGCTGTTACTGGAGTGTCTTATTTTTATTTTATTCCTTAAAATAACTTATTTTAACTACCAAAGCTTTATTAGTTTCAGGGTATGTTCACATGTTGCTTTTTTTTTTTTCTTTTGGGCTGCTTTTTTTTTCATGAGTTTTGTGCAAATTAGAAGCTGCTTTTTTCCAGTAGCAGCAAAACCTATGAGATTCCAGAAATCTCATATAGAACGAGGTAGATATAGAGATATCTCTATTACACACACTTGCTTTTTTTTCCTAACTGAAAACTGCTGCATTTTTTTTAAAGAAGCGGCTTTTTCACCATTGAAAGCAATGCATGCAAAAACGTAACTGCGTTTTTGCTGAATTAAACAAACTTTAAATAAACATGTCCTGTAGACAATTGACACACCAAAAATACATTTAAAAAATGCCACAAACCTGCTTTTTTGAAGAAGCTGTTTTTGCTGCAGAAAAAAAGCGGTGAAAAGGAAGCTGTGTGTGCACATACCCAAAATGCTAGACTGTTTGACAATTGTTGAATATGCAGTCTTTGCAAAGTAAAGACCATGGGAATATAGAATTTAAATATCCATACTTATACCCATACTTCTGTGCCAGTGCAATTAGAGCTTAAAGAGAATTTTTCAACAGGTTTTTGCTACCTCATTGGGGAACAGCATGATCTAGGCAGAGAATAGAAATCCAATTTCTTTGTCGCTCTATTGGGAGACCCAGACAATTGGGTTGTATAGGCTATGCCTCCGGAGGCCGCACAAAGTACTACACTTAAAAGTGTTAAGCCCCTCCCCTTCTGCCTATACACCCCCCGTGCTCCCACGGGCTCCTCAGTTTTTTGCTTTGTGCGAAGGAGGTCAGACACGCACAGCACAGCTCCACAGATTGGTCAGCAGCAGCTGCTGACCATGTCGAATGGAAGACAAGTGGGCCCATATAGGGCCCCCAGCATGCTCCCTTCTCACCCCACTCTTGTCGGCGGTGTTGTTAAGGTTGAGGTATCCATTGCGGGTACGGAGGCTGGAGCCCACATGCTGCTTTCCTTCCCCATCCCCCTCAGGGCTCTGGGCGAAGTGGGATCTTATCGGTCTCCAGGCACTGAGACCGTGCTTCATCCACAACTCCTGTGGAGACTGCTGGATAGGAGCCGGGTACCGTTCAGGGACATGGCCCTGCTACGTGAAGGTACTCTGTATCCCTGTGGGGACCGCGCACGGCAACACCTCAGCTTTGCTGGGTGTGCTAGTGCACCGGGCCGCGGCGCTGACCGGGTTAAATGTGCCATTACACACTCAGCGTCGCTGAGTGTGTTTATATGTAGGGGCTACCGCGCTAACCGCCGCTGCCATGGGAAACTGCGGCGCGGCTGGGACTTGTAGTTCGCCGGGGACTTCGGCGTGTACCGCGCTTTTACGGCGGACACGCTTATACTCGAGTCCCCGGCTTACTTGCGGCCTAGTTTTCCCTTTCTCCCACCCTCAGCCCTGACAGGCAGGGGGAAGGGCGGGACGCTGCACGGAACGAGCAGCACTGAGGGCTGGAGTATGATTTGCATACTCCACCCCCCCTCACTGTGCACAGTGCGGGCACCAGTTCCCGCACTTTCTCGGCCACGCCCACGGCTCCCTCCTCTCGTCAGGACGCCGCAGCCATTCCGGTCAGCTCCTCCGACGCTGCAGAGAGGGATTAACCCTGGGAGACTCAGACACGGTCTCTGGTGGCCTCACAACCGTTTTAAAGCGGGTGGTAAGCAGCACCTGTTGGTGCTAGCCCCATGGTGCTGTAGTGTATTGATACATGATTTGTTTATAGTATATACTCTACACTGTATGAGCACAGTCCATTCTGGCTATATACCCTATTGTGTTACACAGGGAAAACAATAGCATGGCGCCCACAAAAGGCAGGGGTGCCAAAACACAGGCTTATTATGCTGCCTGCGCCGCATGTATGACCCCACTACCGGCAGGTTCCACTGACCCTCATTGTGTGCACTGTTCGGCCCCTGTGGCACTTATTCAGCCAGAGCCTCTGCTAAGAGGGGCCCAGGGGGAGCCACCTGTTGACACTGTCCAGGTGACGGGGACTGAGTTTGCAAAACTCTCTGAGACTATGGCTAAGATACTAGAAGCCTTGCAGTCCAGGCCGGTATCTCAGCAAAGGGACTCTGTTGAATCATTGTCCCCTGACCCCCCTCAGTTGGTCCAACAATGTCCTCCCGGGGTATCTCATACATCCCAGGCTGAGGGTTATGACTTAGACCCCAGCCCCAGACCGAATAAGCGGGCTCGCTTAGAATTTCCCTCGACATCATATTGTTCAGGGTCTCAGCGGGGGGAATCTCTGGTTGATGATGCGGAGACAGCTGATCAGGATTCTGATCCTGAGGGCGCTCTCAATCTTAATACTCCAGACGGGGACGCCATAGTGAACGATCTTATTGCGTCCATCAATCAAATGCTGGATATCTCTCCCTCAGCTCCTCCGGCGGAGGAGTCAGTGTCTCAGCAGGAGAAATTCCGTTTCAGGTTCCCCAAGCGTACACAGAGTATGTTTCTAGACCACTCTGATTTCAGAGAGGCAGTCCAGAATCACCATGCTTGTCCAGATAAGCGTTTTTCTAAGCGCCTTAAGGATACACGTTATCCTTTTCCCCCTGACGTGGTTAAAGGTTGGACTCAGTGTCCCAAAGTGGATCCTCCAATCTCCAGACTGGCGGCTAGATCCATACTTGCAGTGGAAGATGGGGCCTCGCTCAAAGATGCCACTGACAGGCAGATGGAGCTCTGGTTGAAATCCATCTATGAAGCTATCGGAGCTTCTTTTGCCCCAGCATTCGCAGCCGTATGGGCGCTACAAGCTATCTCAGCAGGTCAGGCGCAAATTGAAGCGGCTGCGCCACAAGTGGCATCCATTACCACCCAGACCTCGGCAATTGCGTCTTACGCTATTAATGCTGTCCTGGACTCTGCGAGCCGTACGGCGGTTGCGGCCGCCAATTCGGTGGTACTCCGCAGGGCCTTGTGGCTACGGGAATGGAAGGCAGATTCTGCTTCCAAAAAGCGCTTAACCAGTTTGCCAATTTCTGGCGACAGGCTGTTTGGCGAGCGTCTGGATGAAATCATCAAACAATCCAAGGGAAAGGATACATCCTTACCCCAGCCCAAACAGAACATACCCCAACAGAGGAGAGGGCAGTCGAGGTTTCGGTCCTTTCGGGGCGCGGGCAGGTCCCAATTCTCCTCGTCCAAAGGGTCTCAGAAGGAACAAAGGAACTCTGATGCATGGCGGTCTAAGTCACGTCCTAAAAAGACCACCGGAGGCGCCGCTAACAAAGCGGCTTCCTCATGACTTTCGACCTCCTCTAGTAGCATCCTCGGTCGGTGGCAGGCTCTCCCGCTTCTGCGACACCTGGCTGCCACAAATA
This sequence comes from Anomaloglossus baeobatrachus, assembly GCF_048569485.1. Classification (NCBI taxonomy): domain Eukaryota; kingdom Metazoa; phylum Chordata; class Amphibia; order Anura; family Aromobatidae; genus Anomaloglossus; species Anomaloglossus baeobatrachus. Next base: position 266,247,075 of record NC_134355.1, read on the forward strand.
AAAGACCGCTGGGTGAGAGACATTCTGTCTCACGGTTACAAGATAGAGTTCACCTCTCGTCCCCCGACTCGATTCTTCAGGTCATCCCCGCCTCCCGAGCGAGCCGAGGCTCTTCTGCAGGCGCTGGGCACTCTGAAGGCGGAAGGAGTGGTGGTCCCTGTTCCTCTTTAGCAACAGAGCCACGGTTTTTACTCCAACTTGTTTGTGGTCCCAAAGAAGGACGGGTCTTTCCGCCCGGTCCTGGACCTGAAACTGCTCAACAAACACGTAAAAACCAGACGGTTCAGGATGGAATCCCTCCGCTCCGTCATCGCCTCAATGTCCCAAGGAGATTTCCTTGCATCGATCGATATCAAAGATGCTTATCTCCACGTACCGATTGCTCCAGAGCACCAGCGCTTCTTGCGCTTCGCCATAGGAAACGAACACCTGCAATTTGTGGCACTGCCGTTCGGCCTGTCAACAGCCCCACGGGTTTTTACCAAGGTGATGGCTACTGTAGTAGCGCTCCTACACTCGCAGGGTCACTCGGTGATTCCGTATTTGGACGATCTGCTGATCAAGGCACCCTCTCAAGAGGCATGCCAACGCAGCCTCGACGCTACCCTGGAGACTCTCCAGGGTTTCGGGTGGATCATCAATTTTCCAAAGTCAAATCTGACACCGGCCCAATCGCTGACATATCTTGGCATGGAGTTTCATACCCTCTCAGCGATAGTGAAGCTTCCGCTGATCAAGCAGCAGTCACTATAGAAAGGGGTACAATCTCTCCTTCAAGCCCAGTCACACCCCTTGAGGCGCCTCATGCACTTCCTGGGGAAGATGGTGGCAGCAATGGAGGCAGTCCCTTTCGCGCAGTTTCACCTGCGTCCCCTTCAATGGGACATCTTACGCAAATGGGACAGGAAGCCGACGTCCCTCGACAGGACCGTCTCCCTCTCTCAGGCGACCAAAGCTTCCCTTCGGTGGTGGCTTCTTCCCACTTCATTATCGAAGGGGAAATCCTTCCTACCCCCATCCTGGGAAGTAGTCACGACGGACGCGAGTCTGTCAGGGTGGGGAGCGGTTTTTCTCCACCACAGGGCTCAGGGTACGTGGACCCAGCAAGAGTCCTCGCTTCAGATCAATGTTCTGGAAATACGGGCAGTGTATCTTGCCCTGAAAGCGTTCCAGCAGTGGTTGAAGGGCAAGCAGATCCGAATTCAGTCGGACAACTCCACAGCGGTGGCATACATCAACCACCAAGGCGGCACACGCAGCCGGCAAGCCTTCCAGGAAGTCCGGCGGATTTTGATGTGGGTGGAAGCCACGGCCTCCACCATATCCGCAGTTCACATCCCAGGCGTGGAAAACTGGGAAGCAGATTATCTCAGTCGCCAGGGCATGGACGCAGGGGAATGGTCCCTTCACCCGGACGTGTTCCAGGAGATCTGTTGCCGCTGGGGGGTGCCGGACGTCGACCTCATGGCGTCCCGGCACAACAACAAGGTACCAATGTTCATGGCACGGTCTCAAGATCCCAGAGCTCTGGCGGCAGACGCCTTAGTTCAGGATTGGTCGCAGTTTCAGCTCCCTTATGCGTTTCCTCCGCTGGCACTGTTGCCCAGAGTGTTACGCAAGATCAGGGCCGAATGCCGCCGCGTCATCCTCGTCGCTCCAGACTGGCCGAGGCGGTCGTGGTACCCGGATCTGTGGCATCTCACGGTCGGCCAACCGTGGGCACTACCAGACCGACCAGACTTGCTATCTCAAGGGCCGTTTTTCCATCTGAATTCTGCGGCCCTCAACCTGACTGTGTGGCCATTGAGTCCTGGATCCTAGCGTCTTCAGGGTTATCTCAAGACGTCATTGCCACTATGAGACAAGCTAGGAAACCAACGTCCGCAAAAATCTACCACAGGACGTGGAAAATTTTCCTGTCGTGGTGTTCTGCTCAGGGTATTTCTCCCTGGCCTTTTGCCTTGCCCGCTTTTCTGTCCTTCCTTCAATCTGGACTGGAAAAGGGTTTGTCGCTCGGCTCTCTTAAGGGACAAGTCTCAGCGCTCTCTGTGTTTTTTCCAGAAGCGCCTAGCCAGACTTCCACAGGTACGCACGTTCCTGCAGGGGGTTTGTCACATCGTCCCTCCTTACAAGCGGCCGTTAGAACCCTGGGATCTGAACAGGGTGCTGATGGTTCTTCAGAAACCACCATTCGAGCCAATGAGGGATATTTCTCTCTCACGCCTTTCGCAGAAAGTGGTTTTTCTAGTAGCAGTCACTTCACTTCGGAGAGTGTCTGAGCTAGCAGCGCTTTCATGCAAAACCCCTTTCCTGGTGTTTCACCAGGACAAGGTGGTTCTACGTCCGGTTCCGGAATTTCTCCCTAAGGTGGTATCCCCCTTTCATCTCAATCAGGATATCTCCTTACCTTCTTTTTGTCCTCATCCAGTTCACCAATGTGAAAAGGATTTGCACTTGTTAGATCTGGTGAGAGCACTCAGAATCTACATTTCTCGTACGGCGCCCCTGCGCCGCTCGGATGCACTCTTTGTCCTTGTCGCTGGCCAGCGTAAAGGGTCACAGGCTTCCAAATCAACCCTGGCTCGGTGGATCAAGGAGCCAATTATCGAAGCTTACCGTTCGGCTGGGCTTCCGGTTCCCTCAGGGCTGAAGGCCCATTCTACCAGAGCCGTGGGCGCGTCCTGGGCTTTGAGGCACCAGGCTACGGCTCAGCAGGTGTGTCAGGCGGCTACCTGGTCGAGTCTGCACACTTTCACGAAGCACTATCAAGTGCATACCTATGCTTCGGCGGATGCCAGCCTAGGTAGACGAGTCCTTCAGGCGGCGGTTGCCCACCTGTAGGAAGAGGCCGTTTTACGGCTCTCTTACGAGGTATTATTTTACCCACCCAGGGACTGCTTTTGGACGTCCCAATTGTCTGGGTCTCCCAATAGAGCGACAAAGAAGGGAATTTTGTTTACTTACCGTAAATTCCTTTTCTTCTAGCTCTAATTGGGAGACCCAGCACCCGCCCCTGTTTTTTTGTATACACGTGTTGTTCATGTTGAATGGTTTCAGTTCTCCGATATTCCTTCGGATTGAAGTTACTTTAAACCAGTTTATAATTCTTTTTCCTCCTTCTTGCTTTTGCACCAAAACTGAGGAGCCCGTGGGAGCACGGGGGGTGTATAGGCAGAAGGGGAGGGGCTTAACACTTTTAAGTGTAGTACTTTGTGCGGCCTCCGGAGGCATAGCCTATACAACCCAATTGTCTGGGTCTCCCAATTAGAGCTAGAAGAAAAGGAATTTACGGTAAGTAAACAAAATTCCCTTCATTGTCTGTTAGTTTACTGGCTGCAGCCATTCTGATATCTGCATTTTAGGTTTAGGGGTGCTTCACACACAGCGATATCGCTGCTGAGATCGCTGCTGAGTCACGGTTTTTGTGACACAGCAGTGACCTCATTAGCGATCTCGCTGTGTGTGACACTGAGCAGCGATCTGGCCCCTGCTGTGAGATCGCTGCTCGTTACACACAGCCCTGGTTCGTTTTTTTATTGTTGCTCTCCCGCTGTGACGCACAGATCGCTGTGTGTGACAGCGAGTGAGCGACGAAATGAAGCGAGCAGGGAGCAGGAGCCGGCATCTGTCAGCTGCGGTAAGCTGTAACCAGGGTAAACATCGGGTAACCAAGGTGGTTACCCGATATTTACCTTCGTTACCAGCCTCCGCCGCTGTCACGCTGCCAGTGCCAGCTCCCAGCTCTCTGCACATGTAGCTGCAGTACACATCAGGTAATTAACCTGATGTGTACTGTGGCTAGGAGAGCAGGGAGCCAGTGCTAAGCAGTGTGCGCGGCTCCCTGCTCTCTGCACATGTAGCGACATTATGATCGCTGCTGCGTCGCTGTGTTTGACAGCTAAGCAGCGATCATAACAGCGACATACAAGGTCGCTGTTGCGTCACAGAAAATGGTGACGTAACAGCGACGTCGCTGTCGCTATGTGTAAACCCAGCCTTAGTCATGTAGCAGTTCAGGGAGCTATCTCTGCCCCATCAGGCTTTCTATAGAGATTGTACATTGACTGTGAGGCATTGATCACAGCAGGGGGTGTTTTAGACTTCTTTGCCGGCATCTGGCAGCTGAGGTAAGCTGTAACTAAGATAAACATCGGGTAACCAAGGTGGTTACCTGATATTTACCTTAGTTACCAGCCTCTGCCGCTCTCACGCTGCCTGTGCTGCCGGCTCCGGCTCTCTGCACATGTAGCTGCATTACACATTGGGATAATTAACCCGATGTGTACTGTAGCTAGGAGAGCAAAGCTAAGCGGTGTGCACTGATAACTAAGGTAAACATCGGGTAACCATACCCGATGTTTACCTTAGTTACCAGTGTCCGCAGCTTCCAGACGCCGGCTCCGTGCAAGCGCAGCGTCGCTTGCACGTCGCTGCTGGCTGGGGGCTGTTCACTGGTCGCTGGTGAGATCTGCCTGTTTGACAGCTCACCTGTGACCATGTAGCAATGCAGCAGCGATCCTGACCAGGTCAGATCGCTGGTCGGATCGCTGCTGCATCGCTAAAGTGTGAAGGTACCCTAAGACTGCAAATTGTCCATGTTGTGGGAGGGGAAACATTTTCCTTAAAGGGAATGAGGCAGCAGGTTTTAGCATTTAATCTGAGAGCAGTATAATTAGAACACCAGCGACCATGTAGCGACGCAGCAGCGATCCTGACCAGGTCAGCTCGCTGGTGTGATCGCTGCTGCGTCGCTAAAGTGTGACTGTACCCTAAGAATGCTTCCAGAAACCTGGAAAGCCAAAAGACATGTGGTCTTGGTTTCTGTTAAGGTCCATAGGAGTAGACTATGTCAAGGCTGAGGGAAGAAATGGCTACGATAGGTGTGAACAAAGCCTGGGAGACAGCAGCCATTACATCACTTACTCTATTATATGCTTTAACCTGTTCAGTACTTGCTCTGGCCATGTTGGATAAGGGAAAAATAGCATAAAGCTGCAATACATAAAATCAATGAAGCCACAAACTATATATAAGAAGTGCAATTTCCAAAGAGGTATGTAAAATTAAAATAAGAGCCAAGTAGAAGTAGTGGAAATTACAACCACTGATAGCGGTCACGTCATATAGCAGGCTGTGAGAGGGAGGGGGCTCCCTCTCACCCCCCCCCCATCGGCACCCCTGTGACACGACACAGCGCTCTATTTCGCCTGGTGACGTGGATGATGTTTGTGTCATCCAGATAACTAGGCAAAATCTTACACCTGCTCAGAGGCCTCGACGTTTCACACATGCACACTTATGTATTGGGCTCTGCCCGCAGTAGGGCAGAGCAAAGTGCGCCTGCAATAGCCGGCAATGTCTTTGCGCAGGCGCGAGACTTCATTCGGCTCTGTGGATGATGCTGGAGGCGTCATCCACGTCAATCAAAACAAGAACATGACTATCTGTGCAGAGAGGAGGGACAGGAGCAGCACCAAGGATTTACATACAGTGCCGGAGATTTTCAAAAGGTATTTTAGGGGGTGTACAGGGGGAGTCGGGGACAACATGCACCTTTTATGAAATGCAGCCGAAGAGCTGCTGGAGGTGGTAATTTTGGATTATACATGAAAAATCTGGAGACCTTTCCCATTTAAATTATAATTAAACGTATTGTATTCATGAAAAAATTAATACAGAACGGACATGTGACTGAAGCCTTAAAGGGGTAGTTCTATCTCCAAAACCTATCCCAATAAGTAGTAGTAGCAGGAACCCCCAATTAGAAGTATAGTATAGTTCTCCTCATTAGTAATTGCCCAGGACCCCCACTGGTGAACAAACAAATATAATATTATTCTTGTAATAAAGATAAGCCACAAAAGTATACCATCTCTGGGTCGGGAAAAATCCAGAGGTTATTTAAACCACACTGGAGACGCGTTTCGAGCACATGGCTCTTAGACCAAGGTCTAAGCCTACAATAGGCTCTGGTTGCAGTTCATAACTGAAGTTTCCTGGCAGCTAAAAAAGTTAGAATAGAGCAGAGCACTTTATTAAAAAGAGAAGACAGCCCCCCAAAAAAATTAAAGATTGGTGTGTTTGTGTATACATATTTGTGTGTGTGTGTGCTCGTGGATACATGCATGTGTGTAATATACATGTTTGTATCACATACTGTGTGTATGTAGCATGCACATTTATAAATCCCAGCAGCGCAGAGGAGTTCATAGATGTAAACATGTCAGCAATCGCTCAATGAACCCACAAAATGCTGTTTATTCATGGGGCGATTGGATTATTTATGGTGGAACAACAATCATTGTTCTCAGCAGGGCATCGCCCAATGTAATCTGCAGATGTGCCGCCGATGACACGATACTGTATGGGGACAGATATGGGCTACCAGTGATCATTGTGTGCCCATCATTCCTCGTCAATCTGTGTACACAGGTCAGGAAGCAAGCACCGAGGGACATGAATATTGTCGATAGTTGTCATTTAACAATCAGAACTCAGCACATGTGAATGCAGCCTAAATCTTTGAGTGTGATGGTGCAGAATGTGAGCATTTACGTCCTCTTTAATCTTTTGCCCTGTGCCCCCCTTTGTGTAAAACCGGCCCTGCTCACGCAAACACAGGGAAGACTTACACATTGATGATGATTTCCTTGGAGGGGCCCCTTGAGCTCTTGCTGGAACATAGTATATAAAAATATATATCAATATAAAATCTACATGGTTTATGGAGGCACTCTTGAGTTACCTCCATTTGATCTGCGCTCTATGGGTCCACACACTGGACAATTGCTCATTTCACTGCTTGAACCACGATTTGCCCGCAATGTGTGAACTTGCAAATAGTAACAAATGATTTTGGTGGATCTTTTATTATACTGTGTACATGCCAAAGCTCCAGATGTTTCATGTTTTTAACCTTTCCCAGAGAAGATACCCAGTGCTGTAAAAAGAAAACTTTATTTTCAATGAGCAGATGTAGAATGTTTTTATAGTAATGTGATATTTTTCTGATACCCTCCTATAATTGCCCTGTAATATAGAAAATATACATGTTTTGTGTCTAGCAATTCTGTGTTTGATAAAGAACTTGTGCAAAGTGTTATTGATTCTTATGCCTAACTGTGGAAAGACCCCTTATCGGTTGTACAAGTATCCCACCTAACCATGGCACTTGTATAGCCAGACCTATATATGTGACATGATGGTTCCTGCAGTCCATGGGTGTGCTTATGCTTTATACTCCTAATGACTCTGTCCTGGGTGATTGTGCATGCTTCCCACTTATTCAATAAAATAATGAAATGTGTGTCCAGTGACCTAATGTGATACCACCCCTCCTTCCAACACAGCCCTTTGCCAAACTTGCACATTTATCATACAGTGCCTTAAAGCAAATCTGCCAGCTGGTTTTTGCTACCTTATCTGCGCAAAGTATGATGTAGGCAAACAGAGCCTAAATCCAACAATGTATCACAAAGATTGACAAACGCTGCACCTAGTAAATTGAGATTTTTGCTTTAGCAAAACAGCAGAGCTGAGAAGCTGCCCTGCCCACACCAGGCTCTCTGTCTACAATGCCTATAGACAGAGAGGTGCTAATCACAGCTGGGGGAGTGCCGGACTAGCTGACCTCTAGGTAACCCAGTCCGGCAATGATAATCTGATCAAGCGAAATCAAACATTGCAGGTAAACAGCACACAGTGTGATAAGAGACACATCACTGAAATCTGTGTTCACCCCCTACAGCATGCTGACTTCATATTACCTAGCAAAAACCTGCTGACTGGTTCCTTTTAAGGAGTTGTCCACCTTTTGGGGACCATTTCCTTTAGTTCTAGTTATGTATTTTTGGCCAAAAATAAAATAGTTAAACTGGATTTCATATGTAATCTTGCAGCGTTCGTCTCCTATAGCCTTGTGTTACACTGGCTATTGCTGGCTGCTTTATGGGTTACCTGACAGTCCAGCTCCATTTCCCGGTGTAATGGGAGAGTTCCCAAATGTATCTGTCTTTCTCTGAAATCCTTTCTGGCTTTTTCCAGGCACATTGCACTTTGTAGTCTGTGGTCATAAATCAGCAAATGGTGTAAATGTATACTTTAATGGAAACTAATTGCAAGATTTTGTTTTTTAGCCACAAATACATGCATTTAAGTGATCCAAAACCTGTCCCTGGAGATGGATAATATATAATGTAGCTCTTGTGGCCACTACACACACATGTTGTGCCATATTGGCCCTGTAACTCGCCTCACATGATGGCAGGCCCACCATCTTGATGTCACGTACATGTTTCATTATTTTTGTAGATGTGGTTGGTTTGCTTTGTTCTGATCATGTCATCCTATATATTGCATGATACATAACCTTGCCCTGGCTGGAGGCCAGTCTTTCGGCTATTCTTCTGCACCACTAAGTGTTGAAGAAAGCCCTGTTCAGATATCGTTCTATGTGTCCTTATTTTATTGCACAGTTCTTGTTAACCTGTCCCATTAATCAGCGTGATATCAATCAGTTTAATCCTTGCCGAAAAAATGGATTGCACTGACTGCTATCTTATGCCAATTACAAAAATAAAACTCCAATTCTGCTTTCCAGTGTGGGAAATAGTGTGCTCTGTCTGTATTAGCCCACGCTACCTGTATAATTGGCACAGAAGTGGCAGTGGAAGCCATGAATGAGGGTTTGTTTCTGCTCAATCTCTTCCTCTCCTCTTACCATGCTGACTTGTGTCTCCTCTGTCTGTTCAGCAGTGGGAGACATTTAGCGAACGCTCTTCAAGCTCACAAACTCTGACCCAATTTGATTCTAACATTGCACCAGCTGATCCTGTAAGTCAATCACATAGCTCGCTTGTTTGATATTAATCAATGTATTAACACGGGTTTCACTACAGTGGAGCTCTGCAATTCTTTGTTTGCATGTTTCAATGACTGCTTCTAATGGTGGATAAGCCTGATCTATAGAAAAAGCTTTTATATTCTCACTTCTGCTAGGATGGGAGCACTATAGGCTTCTGTGACTTTAGACCAGCATAGTATTCATGAGTGGCATTGAAGATGTACAGTAAATGCTTTTATATAGTGTCCACCCATATCCTGTCCACCGCCATTAACTTGAGAACGGCAAAAGCTATAGGCATAGCAGTGGTGTCTAGGTATAGTAAGTAGCCATGTACTACGCAATCAAACCACCTATAGTGCCACCTGGTGGAAAACAACAAAATTAGCATTTTTATCTCAAACTGAACGAGATGGAGAAAAAGAAGTGAATTACACAGTTGTAGGGCATCATCAATTCAATACGAATCGACACCTTGCATACAGAAATGCTATGATTAGAACGTGTAAACCTCACAAAGCTGTGGACGTGAAGTGATACCTCATGGAGACCTTCCTACAAGTCATTAGGTATGGTGGCTGTGTGGGGTGGCCTCCACGCTGACCTGACCCCATTAAACGTCTTTCTGTGAGGTCACATCAAACAGCAGGTGTATGCGACCCCTCCACCAACAATGCAGGACCCCACGACAACGTATCACAGATGCTTGTGCAAACGTGTCACCTACCATATTGCACAACGTGCAGCAAGATACAGTATGCTGTCCAGAGTCCAGATGTGCATTGCAGCTGACGGGGGCCACTTTGAGCATGAAAGTTAAATGAGCGCCATATGCGTGACCAGCATTCAATGTTTTGGAGGGGTCATGGGTTTCATATCATAGCATTTCTGTATGCGAGGTATTGATTCGTATTGAATTGATGATGCCCTACAACTTCGTAATTCACTTTTTTCTCTATCTCTCTCTATCCGCTTTCCTTGATAAAAAATGCTAACTCCGTTGTTTTCCACCAGGTGGTGCTATAGGTGGTTTCATTGCATAGCGCATGGCTATTTTACTATACCTAGACACCACTCCTATGCCTATAGCTGCCGCTGTTCTCAAGTTAATGGCGGTGGACAGGATATGGGTGGACACACTGTATAGTATTATTGTCCAAGTCATTAAACTGTAACCCTAGTACGGCTTCTTTTATTGTTTTCGTTTTAAGAGTGCCCATTGCTTATGGGTACGAACATATTGACATTAATACCCATCTACAACAGATCTAATTGACAGATTTATTACCCCGTTTAAACAGATGTAACTGTCTGAACTGCACATTTCATATGTGGTCCAGGATTTCCCCTTATAGACATGTACGTGTCCATAGAAGCCAATATTATGCATGAGTTGAATGCATAAACTGTATGTAGTGCTTCCAATAAAGAGTCAATTCATACAACCTGCTGGAGAACGCCTTTACTGCTTCATATTAATGTTCATGTATCATGTTATAGTGGAAATCTTTACATTGTCATTTCTTTTTCCAATATGTTATTTTTTCAATTTGTGTAGCAAAATGTTACAAAGAATCTGGGCTTGTAGCTAATGACAATCTTAGAGATTATCCAAACCTTTCTTTTTATCATATAACCTTAATGTGCTGTAAAAATAAAGTATAAATTGTGTCCTATGGAGCCACCATCCTGCTGGCCAGATCACTCACTTCATCTCCTCCCTTTACCACTTTACATGAGGTTTTTATGTTACATGCATTTCTAAAAAAAAAAAAAAAATGCCAATCCTTTTTGGGGTTTTTTTAATGTTACAATCTTTATTTAAAAGGAAAATTGGTAATCCTTCAATTGCCACACTAGCCACTGTTACTGATACGTCTATATACAGCTGATATCACATGAGCCACCAATCACTATAGGCAATATCACAGCTTCCTCTGCCTTCACTTTTGCACATGCTCATTAGGCACTTCAGTTACAAAAGTCACAATGCTCGGATCACAATCTATATACATGTTTCCTGAAACAATAGGAAGTTAGTCTTAAAAAGTCCCTGCAAGATTTTTTTGATTGTGACATTTTAAAAAAAAAAAAGCCAACATTTAAAAAAAAAAAAAAAATTAAAAGGACCTTTCACAAATTTTTTTCATGTTGAACTGAACACACAATGACTAGGCTGCAGAGTCAAACACATTTTTTAAAAAAATTTATTTAGCCTCTCTATTGCAGCGATATTAAAAATCAAAGTATTTGGCACCTAATGAGTTAACACCCATTTGGATTCAACAAGTTACCAGTTTTCTCTTCTCCCTGTATTATGCTGTCCAATCATAAGCAAGCAGTAATACAGTGGAGAAAGAACACGCCCCCTCCGTAGCTTACAGCAGGCTTATAGGCATGTGAGATGTAGTCACACTCATGTCTGCTGTGCTCAAGCAACTTGTAATCACTCAGCAGTGAGATCAGGCAGTCAGTACATGTGTCTGTTCCTGGCTACCTTGGCATGACACAAATAATAAACTTCCCTGATCTCACTGCACAGTGATTAAAATTTGAGAACAACAGAAGTGTTATTGACACCTGTGGACAGGCAGTGTGCAGCACAGTACAACAGGGGTGATGGTGCTATGAGATGAGGAAAGCTGACTGAAGGGTTTGTAATGTGACCCAGCTAAACATAGCTGTGCTGCCCTGTCCCCACAGGGATCTTATCTGAGATGCTAGACAGCTCTATTGTCTAATCAAGGAGGAGGGTAGACCAGGAAATCAGGCCTGTCTGTCCTACAGATCACACGCTGAGACATCTGCTCTAAACTGGTGAGGGTTTGCTCCTTTTCTGTTGTGTGTCGTCCTGCTTATAATTGGTAAGCATTAGAATTTGAGATGTATACTCCCATTTGGACTATGGGGTTTGTTTTTTATAAAAAAGTGAGTTTTATTCCACTATGCAGCCACTACTGTATTGTGTCAAGTTCAACATGAAGAATTTGGTGAAACATCCTCTTTAGCACAAGCACCTGATTTACACAATAGGTGATTTTCTGATGACCCATTAATTTGAACTTTTCAGAGTGATTGTTGTGTGTGTATACAAGCATATACATCAGCAACAATCAGCCTGACAGGTAGGCCTTAATTAAAGGGATACAACTATTAATAAAAGCCAATTGAAAAGGTAAAAATATTGAATCTCCTTTGATTCATTAAAGTATGTAAAGAATGGTTTATACTTGGAAATGTGCGCAAGGAGGCACAACACACCAACAGGAGGAGATATCACAGGAACATAAAGTTGTGCTCTAAAATATATATATACACATATATAATTATAAAAAATCCACACTTAGAACATCACACGAGAATACTGAAAGAAGGCAGCATTGTGACCGTGTACCCATAAGGGTAAACAAACCTGTGGGTAGCTACTACTGAAATGGCGCCAGGATCCCAACACATGTTTCACTATATTCTTGTGTGATGTACTAAGTGTGCTTTCTTTATATGTGTATATATATTTCTGTCATCCATCTCCTCCTGTTGGTGTGTGCTGCCCCCTTATGCACATTTCCTTGTATAAACCTTTCTTATTTATTTTAATGAATAAAAATGTTTTCAATATTTTCCCTTTTCAAATGGCTATTTATCAATAGGTGGTATATACATTGTATAGCCATATAGATCACTGTCTGCCAGGTTTGGGAGAGTGCGTACAGGAGGCATATACAGGCTGAACATTTGTCCACAATCCCATCTGTCTTTTTGGACTGTACCTTTTGTATTCATCTGATTTAAAGGGAACCGGTCATGTTAAAAGTGCTGTGAAATCTACAGGCAGACTGAGCTGAGCCAGTTGATACATATTTTTATGGGAAAAGATTCAGCATGATTTAATATTTTTTTTATTCTCTAAATGGTCCTCTAGTTTTGCACTTTGGAGTACAGTCCGTGGTCCTCCTTGGTGATTTTTAAGTCCTCTATATATGCAATGTTTTACAAGAGGCTGTCACGCTGGCCACTGGACTCCTAAGCTCAGAACTAACAGGTTTAAGAATAAGTAGCCGGTTACACTGAATCCTTCCATGAAAAGGTATTCCACTCGGTTCATCTTTGCTTTCAAACCTGGCGTCTGCAGACACGACTACCTTTTCCATATAAACTAGTTAGTTTGCTGTAGACTTCAGTAATAATCAGTGTTGCTGAACAGATTTAGATCCTCCTGTTCTTCTCATGCACACTGTGTAAATCTTAGGAGACTCCTTTTATCTCCCTTTATTTCCATGATCAATGTGCAAGCTTCTTAATTTATTGCTCCTTGTAGCACTAATTAGATGGCTTCTACAAGCTCTTACAGTGACTGAGCTTGGAGTGCTGGTATGGTGCCACCACCTCCCTGTGCTTCATCAGCTGCCATTTGTACAGCCTCCAGATGTATTGAGCCGTGGACATGCAGCTTCCAAGAAGCATGGCACAATTTATTTCCTATTAGATTTGCACTGAGACTTAGAGGAAATAAAACCCTCTACATATGAAATACACACAAACTACTTGCAAAAAGTAAGGATTATTTGGCTTTCCGGTGAAATTTATAGAAAATGTAATAAGTTCCAGCTACAGTGATATTTTGTAATGAAAGTGGATAATTTAAGTAAAAGCGTGCAATGGGGATTTCCTCATCTCTAGCTATTTACTGAAACAAAAGAAAACCGTAGTAGTGGTTATACCCCCCCTTACTAAAAAAAAAAATGTCCCGGTCCGTCTTACTTGTCATGTGACCTTGAGCATCAATTACAGCTTGATATCGACGTGTCATGGCTTTCACAAGTGGAGTTATTGCCTGTTTAGGCATGACCTCTATTTGGTGACCTGGCTAATTCCCTAGTTTTTCTATGTGATTTAGGTCTGGAGAAGTGCAAGCCACTCTATTTGAGGTACCCCAGTCTCCAGGAAACATTCCCTAATGATGCTACCTGAATGAGCTGGAGCATTGTCGTCCATGAAGCTGAAATTAGACCTGTTCATGCAATAAATAGACTAATGATGTTATTCAAGTAGTAGGGGGTTGTCACTGTACCATTCACAAAGTATAGTTCAGTTCTGTATTGACTTGACACATGCCCACACTCTAATACCACTGCCACCAAAAGATCGTCTGTTAACAATAGTGGCTGATGTATAGCGCTTTCCTTGACGTCTCCAATATCATTGGCGGCAATCATTTCTGCTCAGCGTGAATTGACTTTTTCATCAGTGAACAGTACTAAGGCCCATTGGTCCCTCGTCCAGCAAGACGGTGACACCTGTGCCTGATGTGGTCAGGAATCCTTGAAGGTCATTTATAACACAGACCACGCTGATATAAACTGTTTAGAACGGTCCGATATGACACTTGTGTGCCTTTCTCCTCCCTTAAATGTGCCTGTAGTTGTGTGGCATTCATAATCTAGTTCCGAAGGACATTGTTCACAATGAAGCGATCATCAGTAGGGCCAAAAGATTTCCACTTTTATGCCTTTCTGTGTCTCTTCCAGTCTCTGTATCTCTGTTGCAACCTGCTGGTGACACTCTAAACTCAGTGGATACTTCCGTCTGAGAACATCTTCCTGCTTGAAGCCTCACAATGGAGAGGCACTGTTGGTGGTTAGGTGTCAGCTTGGTCTTATGAGATCAAAATGTGAATAGTATGAGGATGAGGACTGTTTAAATATCAATTCTAATTGAAGCCTGAAATGTATTGGGAGATTCATGGATCAAACACCTGTTGTGAATTTTGCCATTAAGCTCCTTGTTAGGGAACAGTATGTTGTGAAAAAGTCCTGAAACGTACAGTTGGATGTGAGCATTTAAAAGATTAGAGAAGGTCACATTAAGATCCCCTGAAAGGGTTAGAGGGCATTATAGGATCATCCTGAAATTTCACCCGAAAGCCAAATATCCCTAACTTTGTGAGTAGTGTATACGTGTGTATGGGCGCAATTATGGCTTGGCATAACAGAGTAAAGCAGGAGGATTTAGTTGCTTAATTTAGGTTTGGAAGAATGAATGCTGGAAAGATTAGAATTTTTATCTAAAAAGGATAAACATTAAATGAACCTAATTTAAGTGCTTGAATTCCATCACAATCCAGCGATGGCCAGCAACTTGTGGCATGTGTGACCATTTTGGTTACTGTATCTTGTGGTTTCCAAATCCTACCATATATGTAACCATTTAATGGCTGCACTCTTGTAATATATTCCCCAATGATGCCCTGTAAGTCCATCAGAATAAGGAAGCACTTGAATCATTTTACTCATGTGCTGTGTGTATTTTCACATTAAGAATCTTCTCTTTTCTTGGCAGGATACTGCTATAGTCCATCCAGTCCCAATCCGGATGACGCCAAGTAAAATTCACCTGCAGGAAATGGAGCTTAAAAGAACTGGAAGTGGTGAGCGTCCCAAACACCGCAATGTTTACACCAAAATAAGTACTCTTAAAACTCTTCATAGGACAACCATTTTTGTGTTTTTTAGTTTTGTGGTTTGAGTTTGGGTTTGGCTTTGGTTTTGTTTTGTTTTTTTTTGTATTTTCCATCAATACGACGCGTTGATTTTTTTCTATTACAGCATTTAGAGGGATGGAAGGCTGGTGTTTGTGATCCTTGCTCCCGACATAATGTTTTGCTTGTAACCAGCCTCTTAAGGCATAATTCAGACTGTAACTTGTCTAGTTTTACCAGGCTTGTTTCCAAATAATCAAGTTATCCCTCATCCATAGGGCAGATGATAACTTGCTGATCACTGAGGGTCTGGCTGCTTTGCAGCCCCATTCTGAACTGCTAGGTGTACATTTGCAGTCTCCTCTTCATTCATTGTCTATGGGACTGCTGAGTACAGATCTTTGGCAGTCCCCTTAAGCGGGCTTTACACGCTGCGATTTTGCTACAGCGATCTCGTTTGGGTCATGGATTTTGTGACGCACTTCCGGCCGCTGTAGCGATGTCGTAGCGTGTGACTCCTAGGAGCAATTTTGGATCGTTGCAAAAACGTACAAAATCGCTCCTCGTTGACATGGGGGTCCGCTCCCAATTATCGCTGCTGTTGCTGAGGCGAAGTTGATCCTCGTCCCTGCGGCAGCACACATCACTACGTCTGATGCCGCAGGAACGAGGATCATCTCCTTACCTGCTTCCGGCCACAATGCGGAAGGAAGGAGGTGGGCGGGATGTTAGGTCCCGCTCATCTCCGCCCCTCTGCTATCATTGGGCGGCCGCTTAGTGACGTTGCTGTGACGCCAAACGGACCGCCCCCTTAGAAAGGGGTCACAGCGACGTCTAAGGCCATGTAAGTACGTGTGACGGGGGTGCGCGTTTTTGTGCACGACGGACAGCGTTATGCCCGTTGCGCACAAACGATGGGGGCGAGTCTCATGCTAGCGGTATCGGGCCGGATATCGCAGCATGTAAAGCCACCCTTAGTCGATGAATAGAATGAAGGCTATGCTGAAGATGAAGCTGCAGAGCCCTGTTCTCAGGATCGCTGGGAGTCCCAAGGCTCAGGCCCCCTCTGCAATCAGTAGATTATCACATATCCAATGGAGTGGGAATGACTTAATTTTTATTTTTATTTTTTTTTAATAACCCTTTAACAATAAACGCCCTTACTCGTTGTGCCCATTTTGCATTCTTTTCCCAGACCAATAATGGCATTTTCAGGTCCGTGCAGAAAATCACACACGTGATCTGTTCCATTGAATTGGTCAGTGATCAGTCTGAACGCTGTCCAATCTATACGGATTCTTGCCCGTGATCACCTTTCATGTGGCCAGGGCCTTGGTTGTGTTATGGTGGCTGCTGTTAGATTAATTTCCTGGACTTGTCATTAGGTGTAAAGCAATGCAGAACGCTTTATTTGTGTTGATGCTATTTTTTTTGCCATTTGCTGTCAGGTAGGGTCATCATTTTGTAATCTCGCCATTCTGTCCTAAGAGGGCACCCTGGCTGTATATGGAGGTGGTCAGGTGAAGCGTTCAGGGAAAGGAAGGAACCATAAACGTTTCAGGCTATTTACACATTTTATCTGCATTTTCTAGATTCTGCCAACCCCACAAGTCCTATACAAGTAAAGCCTCAAGAACTTCCAGAAGAAAGCTCATCTGTCATATTTGTTCCTGGCAATCCCGTTGGTAAGTAGCCATACTATAATCATTCTACTAACCTTTTTGGAAATGTAGGTTTCTCTATTTAGTGCAAGACAAGAGATTGAAGCCATGAGCAGACAGTGTAGATTTTCTATATGCTGAATGAATATGTATTAGTCAGTATGAACCCAAGTTTTCATTATTTTTAGTTTTTGTTGTATATGATCTAAGTACTGCTAGTAATGAATACTATTCCAGACAGTAATGGGGCAATAGATCTGCCAACTGTCAGGAGATGCAAATCACCATTTAATGCAGATTTTAGGGTAGTTGCAGATTTTTCTTTACCAAAAATCAGTGTGTTGGGAGCATAAAATAGGCATGTTTTTGGTGCTTTCTATGTGCATTTTGTCTTTTTTTTATTTTTTTTTTTTATTTTTTTTTATTCCCATTTTCTTTGTCGCTCCATTGGGAGACCCAGACAATTGGGTGTATAGCTATTGCCTCTGGAGGCCACACAAAGTATTACACTTAAAAGTGTAAGGCCCCTCCCCTTCTGGCTATACACCCCCAGTGGGATCACTGGCTCACCAGTTTTGTGCTTTGTGCGAAGGAGGCAACACATCCACGCATAGCTCCACTTTTTAGTCAGCAGCAGCTGCTGACTATGTCGGATGGAAGAAAAGAGGACACATATAGTGTCCCCAGCATGCTCCCTTCTCACCCCACTGTATGTCGGAGGTGTTTGTAAGGTTGAGGTACCCATTGCGGGTACGGCGGCAGGAGCCCACATGCTGATTCCTTCCCCATCCCTTTTTACAGGGCTCTGGGTGAAGTGGGATTTACCGGTCTCCAGGCACTGAGACCGTGCTCCATCTACAGCCCCTGGAGAAGATGCTGGATGGAGCGGAGTACATCAGGGACATGGCCCTGCTTCCTCAAGGTACTCTGTGTCCCCGTGCATTTGGCGCTCACACCGCAGCATGCTGGGTGTTGTAGTGCGCCGGGGGACATCAGCGCTGCGGCACCTGTGCCATGGCCTCATTCAGCTTCGCTGAAGCAGGCTCACTTATGGGAACTGGTCGCGCCGGCCGCTGGGACTGCGGCGCGGCTGGCACTTGTAGTGCGCCGGGGACTTCAGCGCGGCCTGCGCTTTTACGGCGGCCGCGCTGATAACTAGAGTCCCCGGCTTTTGCGGCCTGCTTCCGTTCGTTCCCGCCCCCAGACCTGCCAGTCAGGAGAGGGGCGGGACGCTGGCCACTTCCAGGAATCGGTCGCGCCGGCCGCTGGCAGCGGCGCGGCTGGCACTTGTGGTGCGCCGGGGACTTCAGCGCGGCCCGCGCTTTTACGGCGGCCGCGCTGATAACTCGAGTCCCCGGCTTCTGGGCCTAGTCTCCCTTCGTTACCGCCCACAGCCCTGACAGTCAGGGTAGGGGCGTGACGCTGCATAGAGCAGCGCTGAGAGCTGGAGTATGTTTTGCATACTCCACCCCTCTCACTGTGTGCACTGTGAATCCGGATTCCCGCACTTTCTCAGGCACGCCCACGGCTTCCTTCTCTACAAGGACGCTGGCAGCCATTAGTGTCAGTTTCTGTACGATACAGAGACAAGTGTGGAAGACCCTGGCATTCTGATAGTCACACAATCGCTGTAACAGGCGTTAAGCAGCACCTGTGGTGCTAACCCCACTAGTGCAGAAGTGCACTTATAGATATGCTTGTACTATATACATTGCACTGTTTGGTCGCACGTTGTATATACCCTCCTGGATTATGCGGAGGAGTTATCAGCATATTCTCTGTGTAAAACAAAGGTGCAGAACCACATGTTTTTCTATACAGCTGGTACAGCATGTACGGCTATACGGCCGGCACATAGACTCCCATTATATGCACTAATGGCCAGGGGATGAGGACGGTGTCTGCAGTATTTACTGACAGTTTTTCTGAGACTATGGCTATGATACTAGAAGCCTAGCAGTCCGGACATGTCTCTCACAATATGGGCACTGTTGAATCATTGATCCATGGCCCCCCTCAGTGTGAATAACTAACAGCTCCGGGAATGTCACACGCATCCCAGAGTCACGGCTCTGCACGGACGTCAGTCCCAGACAGCCTAAGTGGGCTCGCTATGAGCGGCCTCGGTTTCATCAGGGTCCTAACAGAAGGACTCGCTGTGTAATGAGGCGGAAGTAGCGGCTCAGGATTCTGATCCTGAGACCGCTCTCAATCTGGATACACCTGATTGTGACGCCATAGTAAATAATCTTATAGCGTCCATCTATAGAATGTGGGTTATTTCTCACAGCTCCTCCAGTGGAGGAGTCAGCTTCACGTATTTTTCTGGACCACTCTGCCTTCAGAGAGGCAGTCCAGGAACACCACGCTTATCCAGATATGCGCTTCTCCAAACGGCTTAGGATACACGTTATCCCTGTCCCCTGACTTGGTCAAGGACTGGACCCAATGTCCCGAGCGGCATCCTCCAATCTCCAGGCTTGTAGCTAGATCCATAGTTGCAGTGGGAGATGGAACTGCAAACTCAAAGATGCCACTGACAGACAGATGGATCTCTGGTCGAAAGCCATCTATGAAGCTGTCGGCGTTGGCTCCGGCATTCTCTCCCTTGGGGCACTCCAAGCTATTTCAGCTTGTCTTACACAGATTGACACGGTTACACGTACATCTGTGCCGCAGGTGGCATCCTTAACCTCTCAAATGTCTGCATTTGTTTTTACGCGATTCAGGTTGTCCTGGACTCTGCGAACCGTGCGGCGGTAGCCTCCGCTACTCCGTGTTTTTAAGCAGAGCCTGGTCTACTCGTTAACTGAATGGAAGGCAGATCTGCTTCCAAAAAAAAAAAAAAAAAAAAAAAAAAAGGTTGCCTAACCAGTTGCCTTTTTCTGCTGACCGACTGTTTGGTGAGCGTTGGATGTAACCATTAAACAGTCCAGGGGTAAGGATTCATCCTTTCCTCAGCCCGGACACAACAAACCCCAACAGAGCAAGAGGCAGTCGGGGTTTTCGGCCTTTTCGAGGCTCGGGCAGGTCCCATTTTTCCTCGTCCAATGTGGACTCAAAAGGATCAGAGGAGCTAAGATTCTTAGCGGGCTCAGTCTCGCCCAAAAAAGCGACAGTCTGAAAACCCGCTTCCAAGGCGGCTTCCTCATGACTTGCGGCCTCGGTCGGTAGCAGGCTCTCCCGCCTTGGCGATATTTAGCTGCCATAGGTCAATGACCATTGAGTGTGAGACATTCTGTCTCACGGGTACAGGATAGAGCTCACTTCTCGTCCCCCAACTCGATTCTTCAGAATTTCTCCACCTCCCGGCCGGGCCGCTGCTCTTCTGCAAACAGGGTGCACTCTATAGGCAGAAAGAGTGATGACCCCCGTTCCTCTTCAGGAACAAGGTCACGGTTTACCCCAAATTCTTTGCGGTACCTATAACAACGGGCCGTTCCGTCCCGTTCTGGATCTAAAAATGCTCAGCAAGCTCGTGGACACCAGGCGGTTCCGGATGGAATCCCTCCGCCATGTCATCGCCTCAAGGTCCCAAGGATATTTCCTAGCATCGTTAGGCATCAAGGATGCTTATCCACACGTGCCGATTGATCCAGAGCACTAGCGTTTCTACGCTTCGTTATAGGAGACGAACACCTTCTGTTCGTAGCTCTACCTTCCGGCTAGCGACAGTCCAACTGGTCTTCGCCAAGGTCAGGGCAGCAGTAGTCACAGTCCTGCACTCTCAGGGTCACTCTGTGGTCCCGTATTTAGACGATCTACTTGTCAAGGCACTCTCTTAGGAAACATGCCAACACTGCCCGAACGTTGCGCTGGAGACTCTCTAGAGTTTTGGGTGGATCATCAACTTTTTAAAGTCAGATCCGACCCCGACCCTATCGATAACATATCTAGGCATAGAGTTTCTTACTCTCTCAGCGATAGTGAAGCTGCCGCTAGACAAACAGCATTCACTACGGGCTGCAAGCTCTTCTTTAAGAACCAGTCGCACACATTGAGACGCCTCATGCACTTCCTACGTAAGATGGTAGCAATGGAGGCAGTTCCTTTCGCGCAGTTTTACTGCGTCCACTACAATGGGACATTCTCCGCCAATGGGACGAGGAGTCGACGTCCCTCAACAGAGTCGTCGTTCTTTCTCAGGCGGCCAAGGAATCTCTACGGTGGTGGCTTCTTCTCACCTCTTGGTCAAAAAGAAGGTCCTTCCTATCCCCGTCCTGGGCGATAGTTACGACAGACGCGAGTCTATCAGGGTGGGGAGCAGTTTTTCTCCACTACAGCGCTCAGGGTACGTGGACTCAGCAAGAGTCCACTCTTCAGATCAATGTTCTTGAACACAGAGCAGTGTATCTTGCCCTACAAACCTTCCAACAGCGGCTGGAAAGCAAGCATATCCGACTTCAGTCGGACAGCTCCACAGCGGTGGCATACATCAACCACCAAGGAAGAACGCGCAACCGGCAAGCCTTCCAGGAAGTCCGGCAGGTTCTGATGTGGGTGGATGACACGGCATCCACCATATCCACAATTCACATCCCAAGTGTGGAAACTAGGAAGCTGACTTCCTAAGTCGCTGAGGTGTGGCCGAAAGAGTATGGTCTCCTCACCCGGACGGGTTTCAGGAGATCTGGCGCCGCTGACAGAGGCCGGACGTCGATCTAATGGCGTCACGGCACAACAACAATGTGCCAGCTTCATGGCACGGTTTCACAATCATCGAGCTCTGGCGGCAAACGCCTTAGTTCAGCATTGGTCGCAGTTCCAGCTCCCTTAGGTGCCACCTCTGGCATTGTTGCCCAGAGTACTGCGCTAGATCAAGACCGACTGCGGCCGCGCCATCCTCGTCGCTACAAATTGGCCGAGGATGTTGTGGTACTCGGTTCTGTGGTGCCTCACGGTAGGCTAACCGGGGGCCCTACCAGACCAATCAGACTGGCTGTCTCAAGGGCCATTCTTCCATTTGAATTCTACGGCCCTCAACCGGATGGTGTGGCATTGAGTCCTGGAACCTAGTGTCGTCAGGATTACCTCTGGACGTGGTTGCCACCATGAGACAGGCTAGCATACCAACGTCCGCCAAGATTGACCACAGGACGTGGAAGATGTTCTTATCTCGGTGCTCGGCGCAGGGTGTTTCTCCCTGGCCGGTTGCATCGTCTATGTTTCCTTCCTTCCTGCAATCTAGGTAGGAAAATGGGTTGTCGCTCAGTTCCCTTTAGGGACAAGTCTCAGCGCTATCTGTATTTTTTCAGAAACGACGACTTCCTCAGGTACGCACGTTCCTACGGGGAGTTTGTCTTCTCAGCACTCCGTACAAAGGGCCGTTAGAGCCCTGAGATCTGAACAAGGTTCTAATTGCTCTCCAGATGCCGCCTTTCGAGCCTTTGAAGGATGTCTCCCTTCCCGTTTTTCACGGGAAGTGGCCTTCTAGTAACGGTCTCGTCTCTTAGGAGAGTTTCCGAGCTAGCAACGCTCTCATACAAACTTCCTTCCTGGTCCTTCACCAGGACAGGGTAGTTCTGCGTCCGGTTCCGGAATTTCTCCCTAAGGTGGTATCCCATTTTCATATCAATCAGGATATCACCTCAACCTTCTTTGTGTCCTCGTCCAGTCCATCAATTTCAGAAAGATTTGCATCTGTTGGTTCTGGTGAGAGCACTCAGGTTCTACTTCCCGCATGGCGCTCCTGCGCCACCCGGATGCACTCTTTGTCCTTGTCGCTGGTCGGCGTAAACAGTCGCAAGCTTCCAGATCCACCCTTGCTCGGGGGATCGAGGAACCAATTCTTGAAACCTACAGTTCTACTGGGCTTCTGGTTCTCTCAAGGCCGAAGGCCCATTCTACCAGAGCCGTGGGTGCATCCTGGGCATTACGGCACCAGGCTACGGCTCAGCAGGTGTGTCAGGCACCCACCTGGTCGAGTCTACTTACTTTTACCAAGCATTATCAGATGCATACCTACGCTTCGGCAGACGCCAGCCTAGGTAGATAAGTCATTCAGGCGGCGGTTGGCCACCTGTAGGAGAGGGCCGTTTGACGGCCCTATCATGAGGTATTCTTTTACCCACCCAGGGATTGCTTTTGGACATCCCAATTGTCTGGGTCTCCCAATGGAGCGACAAAGAAGAAGGGAATTTTGTTTACTTACCGTAAATTCCTTTTCTTCTAGCTCCAATTGGGAGACCCAGCACCCGCCCTGTTTTCTCGGGGTTTTTCTGTTTTTTCGGGTACACATGTTGTTCATGTGGTATGGTTCAGTTCTCCGATGTTTCCTCGGATTGAATTGGTCTTTAAACCAGTTATTGGCTTTCCTCCTTCTTGCTTTGGCACTAAAACTGGTGAGCCAGTGATCCCACTGGGGGTGTATAGCCAGAAGGGGAGGGGCCTTACACTTTTAAGTGTAATACTTTGTGTGGCCTCCAGAGGCAATAGCTATACACCCAATTGTCTGGGTCTCCCAATTGGAGCTAGAAGAAAAGGAATTTACGGTAAGTAAACAAAATTCCCTTCTTCTCCCTTTTTATTTGGGTGAAAAACTGTTGAAAGAATTGCATAATTGAAAAATTCACTATTATTCAAACCCACAAGGAAAATATAAGCGGCATGTGCACCAGATTTCAGAAATCTCACTCACTTTGCTGATACTTTAAAGGGCAGCATTTTTAATGTTGAAAAATGTGTGACAAGTGCAACATGAACAATCCCTTAGGTCTAAGAGTAGAAAAATCAGAACCAGTTAAAGGAAATCTTTCACCAGGTTTTTGCCACCTAATCTGAGACCAGCATAACGTAGGGGCAGAGACCCTGATTCCAGCGATGCATCACTTTGCTTAGTGCAGTTTTGATAATCTACTGCTGATCAATGATTTTATCATTACAGGACTACTTGGCTTGCTGCCAGGTAGTCCAGCATATTCATGAGCTCTGTATAACTGCTAGAGCTGCAGCAGTGAAAAGTGATTTTATCATGACCACAAACCGCTCAGTAAGTGAAACATTGCTGGAATCGGGGTCTCTGTCTCTACATTATGCTGCTCTCAGATGGGGGACAAAAACCTGGTGACAGATTCCCTTTAAAGAAGAAAGTTCCCCAAAGGGGTATTTTGCTTCTTCCATGTAGTTGCAGCCCTGGTCTATTGGTCGTGCCTTAGAGAAGCAGAAAATACAGAACATTTACCCGCTACTTTCTTTTGGGAAGCCGTTCCCAGAATCTGTTGGTGTCTCCCCTCAGCAGCAAGCACTGCATAATTATTGCTTTTGGTCCATATAAAGTTGTGAGATGGAGTGTAAACATTGTTTTGCCTATTTTGCAATGATCCATAGTTGCAGCCTGTATGCTATCTCAGTCTCTGCTGGTTATTACTAAAAGCTATCAGTAGTCAGACACATTACTAACAGTGCAGTGCGGTAGTGATACTGTCAGGGTATGTTATTTATTAACCTATTTCCAGCAGGCATGGGGGAAGTGATATAACCCCCTTTGTGTTCTGGTTTTTCAGCGGATGGTTACAGCAGTTCAGACAGTTATAACTCTGACCCTGAAGAGATTGGAAATGTGGACACAAGGCAGCGGTGAGTACTAGCTCGTTCTGTCCCGCGTTTGGACTCCTGTGTAATTCTATTTCTAGTTTGCTTAAAGAATGGCCTTGTTTTCTTCAAATTGAGTATAGTATAGAGGCTGAACATTGTTCCTTCCCAGACAATTTATTTTGCTGTTTAAATCCCTTCCCGTCATTAGATTTACTGACATGTTGTATTTTACAGTAAGTTCCCACATAGGTGCGTACCAGTACGTCCTGGTGATCATGCAGGCTGAAAAGCTGTGCTCTGTGATCACAAAGTGACTGATAGCCAAGCTCCTGCTATAATAGCCAGGCCTGGTATCTGCACTGTGGCTGGCTGTTTAACGATGTAAATGCTGTGATCAATAGCAATTACAGCATTTATAAGGTTGGCCCTCTCAACTCATTGGCACCCCTTCGACACAATCATGGGGAATCTGATGGTTATCACAATGACTTCTGTGTCTACCAGCCGGTTTTCTGTTTTCTTTTGTTTTCTCTTACTGGCTCACAAAAAGTGGACTGAAACGTGATAGTCGAATGGAAAGGAAAATGGCATCACTGAAACCATTGACCACAGTTTTGTTTACCTCTGTAAAGATGGCTACCATAAGAATAAAGGTCATACAGAGTCCACGACATGCGTAACGACAGTTACCTCTTTTATGGTAGCGCCCAGGGCATAGAAGACTGTTGTCGGACTGCGACCCTATACTTAATACCGGAGAACTCCCTGCTGTCATCTGGATGCGCCCCCTGGACTGTCCAGATCACAGTAGAGGGAGGAGATCAGCGCCATTTTTGTTGGGCACACAGTGTATGCCGTGTGCTCCACTTTCCTCCTGTCACCTGCCGGGATGTGAGTACGGGCCGCCGCCCCTCCCCCCACCCCCTCTAGCGTCTCCAATGACACCCCCTCCCCCCACTCTACCCTGCCCGCTCCCCCTAACCCGCGGGCATACATACATGCAGCAGTGTGTGTGTGTGTGTGTGTGTGTGTGCAGCAAGCGAATGTGCATGTGGCAGAGCATTAGAGCATTGCTTGCTTGCGGGCGGGCATGAAGCGCAGACTGTACGTCATTACACGTCTCATACTGGTAACCCCCCGCCCCCTTTCCTTTCCAATGAGATCTGAAGCACTTTGGGATAATGAAGAAACAATTTGGTCATAATCAGACCCATTAAAAAAAAAATGTATAAAGGCAATAAAAACATCATATTTCCCCAAAATATCAATAAAAACATTGACTCGGACTGCAAAAAAACCCATTTCACTTCATATCCCGAAAATTGAAACGGTTCTGGCTTTTGGAAATCCTGATACAAGCAAAAAAAGTAGAGATATAATTAATTTATTTTTAAACAAATTACTGAATTCGTTTTCACTATTTAAAATAAAAATGATGCATCCGTGTAGTTGTACTGACCTGGAGAAGCCTATTGAACAAATAATAAGTAAATTAAAAAAAAAATTGCCCTTTTTTTTTTTTTCATTTCGCATATTTGGATTTATTTTTTTTTTATTTCTTTAGTGCGTCATATGATAAAATGGATGATATTGGAAATACAATTTGTCCTGCAAAAAATCAAGTCTCCACGTCTGTCAACAGAAAAATAAAAAAAGTTATGGCTCTTGGAAGAAGTGGAGGAAAAAAAAAAATTGTACGGGCTGGGAAGGAGTTAAAGGGGTGTTCTCACTGTATTAAATTGTTTTAAAGAGAACCTGTCAGTACAATTTTGTAATATACAGTAAATACACGGCTCTAATGGGGCTGTAATACTGATTAATACTTTTGTGGAAGAAATTCTGTTGTTCTTCTGCAATCGGCATTTGACGTTTCCAATTAATTAGGTCTTCCCCGATCGATCTGTGATTTCCCAGCCCTTCTGTCTGCCTCCAGTCTCTGAATGACAGGCCACTGCTGAGATTTAGAACAGGAGACAGATCAGTCACAGACTGGAGGCAGTGTGAAGCTGGAGACGAGTGGGTTAGAATCTGCTCGACCAAACGATCCAATGATGAACAGGAGACACCACCTTCATCAGGACAAGCCATTGATTGGGATTTATCCTGATGAAGTGGTGTCACTTCAAAACGCGTTTACAAACTGCAGTTCTTCATTCTTGTCTTTTTGTTCATTATTGGACAATTTGGCAGTGCAGATTTTAACCCACTGTCCTCCAGCTTCACACTGAGCTCATGTCGTGGATTTGCAGGAGCCTTCCTTAAAGTGATTTACAGGAGCGGTGCATTTTTACAACCACACCACAGCTGCCTTTTTTTGTCTCCCTGGTTTTCTCAGTTAGGACGCTATTTGCGCTGATTGTTTTTCGAGTTTCCTCTTTTATATTAAATGTTGGAGGCATGCAGAGGGGCTGGAGAATCAGACAGGGAAGTGAAATCCCATCCACTGTGCACTGGAATCTAATAGTGATGAGCAAGTACTACCATGGTCAGGTGCTCTGTACTCGTAATGAGCATTTGGACACCCCTACAGGCGCGACTCATACCCAAGTATAATGAAGGTGAATGGGAAACGCAAGCATTTTAATAGAAGAAATAAAAAAAACATGCATTGGTGCTTTAAATATAGTGTTGTATAAAATGTGTGAGCAGCTGAGAATCTGGGAGCCACAAGCAGCAACATTACCACAAAGCGTAGGGCTCATTTAGGCTTTTTTTTTTTTTCTCCAAGTGAATTAATGGAGAAGACACAGAGGGATGTAATGCTGTATGGCTCTTCTTTGTCACAGCAGGATGATTTTGCCTCTGACAGGAACACAATCAGTCAGTGTTTTGCACAGTGTGCTGTATACCAGTTATTCTTTTACATTGCATACTTTCAATTCCATCTATGAGCTCTTTGTTGTGCCCTTTAGTCACCTTAGTCACAGCACTCTAAGAACTTATTGCTGACAAATTTCATCTTTAGATCTCAGTTAATCTTTTGGATGAGACGAACAAGTCAACCTTTGGATGACGTGGGACTAGCAGAGATGGAGGATACAATTTAAAAAGCCTAACTGTGTTTGTGGCACTGTCAACTGTGGTGGTAGTGGCACACTGTGTAAGGGCAAATCCAGAGGTGGGCACCAGGTTAGGTTAGCGGTCAGGAATCACGTGATATTTCCAAGACCTCTATCAGCCAAACAATTTTTCAGGGGTGGATGTGCTTCTTCCCCAGTCAGCTCGTGAGCACGTGATGCCACAACTGCTATTGGTGGAGGATGTTCAACAGCGCCTTATAAAGCTTTGGTCATTGGGCTAGCGAGTCCCACATGCTGGCATCTTGGGTGTGGGAGTGCTTTTCAATGCGGTCGGCCAATGGAATCTTGTAGTGTTCAGTCCTTTTGTAGGAGTACTATAACTCTCTGTTAGCACATACAGTGAGATTACCATGCTCGATTGGGAAAAGGACGCTCGCCAGCAATATGAGCAAGACACAGGCATTCCTCCTACTTCTCATCTCGCTGGTCTTTGTGTGAACAAGAACGCATCCTCAAGTAGTACCTGGTCAGTCACTTTATCATCCTCAATCAAAACTGTTTGTGCTACTCGGACAACTCCACTTTCTCAGGCACAGCGTCAGTCTCCATCCCTGGGTTGTCAGCGTATGCTTTTTCCTCACAACAGTCATCCACTTGTGTGCCAAGTCAACTCTCGCCTGGTCAAATTGGTGGTGCAGTCGCATGTTATAGAAAACTGCTGGAGCGTGTTCAGCACCACTTGTAAATACCATTATTTGTTGCAGAAAGAGGTGTCCATCTAAGTGGTGAAAAAATCAGACATTTGAGAGTGGGGGTGAACTTGTCTTCATTTTTTTGCGACCCATGATCTTTCCAGTTTGTGGAGCTGTGGAAGGGCTTATTTTTTGCAGAGCAAGACTGATTTTATTGATACTATGTTATGATAGATGTGACATTTTGATCACTTTTTACAGCCTTTTTTTTCTGTTTTATGATGTTTACAGATCAGGTTAACTATTTTTATAGCTAGGACTTTTCTGAATATGGCAATAGCACGTGCATATTTTTTATTTCTTTGTCGCTCCATGGGAGACCCAGACAATTGTTTTTTGACAATTGGGTGTATAGGCTATGCCTCCGGAGGCCGCACAAAGTATTACACTAAAAGTGTAAAGCCCCTCCCCTTCTGCCTATACACCCCCCGTGCTCCCACGGGCTCCTCAGTTTTTTGCTTTGTGCGAAGGAGGCAGACATGCACGCATAGCTCCACAGCTTAGTCAGCAGCAGCTGCTGACTATGTCGGATGGAAGAAAAGAGGGCCCTTACAGGGCCCCCAGCATGCTCCCTTCTCACCCCACTCTTGTCGGCGGTGTTGTTAAGGTTGAGGTATCCATTGCGGGTACGGAGGCTGGAGCCCACATGCTGTTTTCCTTCCCCATCCCCCTTAGGGCTCTGGGTGAAGTGGGATCCTATCGGTCTCCAGGCACTGAGGCCGTGCTCCATCCACAGCTCCTGAGGACCCTGCTGGATAGGAGCCGAGTATCGTTCAGGGACATGGCCCTGCTACTTGGAGGTACTCTGTGTCCCCGTGGGGACCGCGCACAGCAACACTTCAGCATTGCTGGGTGTGCTAGTGCACCGGGGACTGCGGCGCTGACCGCGTTTGTGCTATTACACACTGCAGCGTCGCTGAGTGTGTGAGTGTAGGGGGACTGCCGCGCTGCCCGCCGCTGCCATTACTATTACTGCGGCGCGGCTGGGACTGTTAGTGCGCCGGGGACTTCAGCGCCGACCGCGCTTTTACGGCGGCCGCGCTCATAACTCGAGTCCCCGGCTTTTTGCGGCCTAGTCTCGTTCTTCCCGCCCCCAGCCCTGCCAGTCAGGGGAAGGGCGGGACGCTGTACAGCACAGCAGCACTGAGGGCTGGAGCATGCTTTGCATACTCCACCCCCCTCACTGTGCACAGTGGGGCACCAGTTCCCGCACTTTCTGGGTCACGCCCACGGCTCCCTCCTCTCCTTAGGACGCCGGCAGCCATTCCTCAGCTCCTCTGACGCTGCAGAGGACAGACAAGCGCTGGGGGACTCAGACAGGGATTCTGCTGGCCACACAACCGCTTTAAGCGGGCGGTAAGCAGCACCTCAGGTGCTGGCTCCACTTGTGCAGTAGTGTAAAGATATTTATAGGCTATACCTTACACTGTATGGTGCACGGTTGTTTCTGGCTATATACCCTATTGTGTTGCTCAGGTGCCAAAACACAGGCTTACTATGCTGCCTGCGCCGCATGTACGGCCTCACTACCGGCAGGCTCCACTGACCCTCATTGTGTGCACTGCTCGGCCCCCGTGGCACTTACTCAGCCGGAGCCTCTGCTAAGGGAGGCCCAGGGGGAACCACCTGCTAACACTGTCCAGGTGACAGGGACGGAGGTTACAGTTTTTACTGAAAGGCTTTCTGAGACTATGGCTAAGATACTAGAAGCTTTGCAGTCCAGACCGGTATCTCAAACCAGGGACACTGTGGATTCATTGCCACCTAGTTCCCCTCAGTCGGAACAACCATGTCCTCCCGGGGTGTCTCATAGATCCCAGGGTGAGGTCTCTGACACGGACCGCAGCCCCAGACCGCTTAAGCGAGCTCGCTTGGAAATTCCTTCGACATCATCACATTGGTCAGGGTCTCAGCGGGAGGACTCTCTGTATGGTGAAGCGGAGGTAGCTGATCAGGATGCTAATTCTGAGGCTGCGCTCAACCTTGATACTCCTGATGGGGATGCCATAGTGAATGATCTTATCGCGTCCATAAATCAAATGTTGGATATTTCTCCCTCTGCTCCTCCAGTAGAGGAGTCAGCTTCTCAGCAGGAGAAATTCCGTTTTAGATTCCCCAAACGTACGAGTATGTTTCTGGACCACTCTGACTTCAGAGAGGCAGTCCAGAAACACCGGGCTTGCCCAGATAAGCGTTTTTCTAAGCGCCTTAAGGATACACGTTATCCCTTCCCCCCCTGACGTGGTCAAGGGCTGGACTCAGTGTCCCAAGGTGGATCCTCCAATCTCCAGACTGGCGGCTAGATCCATAGTTGCAGTGGAAGATGGGGTTTCGCTCAAGGATGCCACTGACAGACAGATGGAGCTCTGGTTGAAATCCATCTATGAAGCTATCGGCGCGTCTTTTGCTCCAGCATTCGCAGCCGTATGGGCGCTCCAAGCTATTGCAGCGGGTCAAGCGCAAATTGACGCACTTACACGCACGTCTGCGCCGCAAGTGGCGTCTATAACCTCTCAAACGTCGGCATTTGCGTCCTACGCTATTAATGCTGTCCTGGACTCTGCGAGCCGTACGGCGGCTGCAGCCGACAATTCGGTGGCAATACGCAGGGCCTTGTGGCTTGGAAGGCAGATTCAGCTTCTAAAAAGTGCTTAACCGGTTTGCCATTTTCTGGCGACCGTTTGTTTGGTGAGAGGCTGGATGAAATCATCAAACAATCCAAGGGAAAGGAAACATCCTTACCCCAGGCCAAACCAAGATTACTCCAACAGAGAAAGGGACAGTCGAGGTTTCGGTCCTTTCGGAGCGCGGGCAGGTCCCAATTCTCCTCGTCCAAAGGTCCTCAGAAGGATCAGAGGAACTCCGATCCATGGCGGTCTAAGGCACGCCCTAAAAAGACCGCCGGAGGTGCCGCCACCAAGGCGGCTTCCTCATGACTTACGGCCCCCTCACACCACATCCTCGGTCGGTGGCAGGCTCTCCCGCTTTTCCGACATTTGGCTGCCACAGGTAAAAGACCGTTGGGTGAGAGACATTCTGTCTCACGGTTACAGGATCGAGTTCAACTCTCGTCCTCCGACTCGATTTTTCAGAACATCCCCGCCTCCCGAGCGAGCCGATGCTCTTCTTCAGGCGGTGTGCACTCTGAAGGCAGAAGGAGTGGTGATCCCTGTTCCTCTTCAGCAACAGGGTCACGGTTTTTACTCCAACCTGTTTGTGGTCCCAAAGAAGGACGGATCCTTCCGTCCTGTCCTGGACCTAAAACTGCTCAACAAACATGTAAAAGCCAGGCGGTTCAGGATGGAATCCCTCCGCCCCGTCATCGCCTCAATGTCCCAAGGAGATTTCCTTGCATCGATCGATATCAAAGATGCTTATCTCCACGTACCGATTGCTCCAGAGCATCAGCGCTTCCTGCGCTTTGCCATAGGAGACTAACACCTGCAGTTCATGGCACTGCCGTTCGGCCTGGCGACAGCCCCACGGGTTTTCACCAAGGTCATGGCTGCAGTAGTTGCGGTCCTCCACTCTCAGGGTCACTCGGTGATCCCTTACTTAGACGATCTGCTGGTCAAGGCTCCCTCTCCAGAGGCATGCCAGCACAGCCTCACCGCTACTCTGGAGACTCTCCAGAGTTTCGGGTGGATCATCAATTTGCCAAAGTCAAATCTGACACCGGCCCAATCGCTGACATATCTTGGCATGGAGTTTCATACCCTCTCAGCGATAGTGAAGCTTCCGCTGAACAAGCAGCGTTCACTACAGACGGGGGTGCAATCTCTTCTTCAAGGTCAGTCACACCCCTTGAGGCGCCTCATGCACTTCCTGGGGAAGATGGTGGCAGCAATAGAGGCAGTCCCTTTCGCGCAGTTTCACCTGCGTCCTCTTCAATGGGACATCCTACGCAAATGGGACAGGGAGCCGACGTCCCTCGACAGGAACGTCTCCCTCTCTCAGGCAACCAAAGCTTCCCTTCGGTGGTGGTTTCACCCCACTTCATTATCGAAGGGGAAATCCTTCCTACCCCCATCCTGGGCGGTGGTCACGACGGACGCGAGTCTGTCAGGGTGGGGAGCAGTCTTTCTCCACCACAGGGCTCAGGGTACGTGAACTCGGCAGGAGTCCTCACTTCAGATCAATGTTCTGGAGATCAGGGCAGTGTATCTAGCCCTAAAAGCGTTCCAGCAATGGCTGGAAGGCAAGCAGATCCGAATTCAGTCGGACAACTCCACAGCGGTGGCTTACATCAACCACCAAGGAGGAACACGCAGTCGGGAAGCCTTTCAGGAAGTCCGGCGGATTTTGAGGTGGGTGGAAGCCATGGCCTCCACCATCTCCGCAGTACACATCCCGGGCGTGGAAAACTGGGAAGCAGATTTTCTCAGTCGCCAGGGCATGGACGCAGGGGAATGGTCCCTTCACCCGGACGTGCTTCAGGAGATCTGTTGCCGCTGGGGGATGCCGGACGTCGACCTAATGGCGTCCCGGCACAACAACAAGGTCACGGCATTCATGGCTCGTTCTCACGATCACAGAGCTCTGGCGGCAGACGCCTTAGTTCAGGATTGGTCGCAGTTCAACTCCCTTATGTGTTTCCTCCGCTGGCACTGTTGCCCAGAGTGTTACGCAAGATCAGGGCCGACTGCCGCCGCGCCATCCTCGTCGCTCCAGACTGGCCGAGGAGGTCGTGGTACCCGGATCTGTGGCATCTCACGGTCGGCCAACCGTGGGCACTACCAGACCGACCAGACTTGCTGTCTCAAGGGCCGTTTTTTCCATCTGAATTCTGCGGCCCTCAACCTGACTGTGTGGCCATTGAGTCCTGGATCCTAGCGTCTTCAGGATTATCTCAAGAGGTCATTGCCACTATGAGACAGGCTAGGAAACAAACGTCCGCCAAGATCTACCACAGGACGTGGAAAATATTCCTGTCATGGTGCTCTGATCAGGGTTTTTTATCCCTGGCCATTTGCCTTGCCCACCTTTCTGTCCTTTCTTCAGTCCGGATTGGAAAAGGGTTTGTCGCTTGGCTCCCTTAAGGGACAAGTCTCTGCGCTCTCTGTGTTTTTTCAGAAGCGCTTGGCCAGACTTTCACAGGTACGCACGTTCCTGCAGGGGGTTTGTCACATCGTCCCTCCTTACAAGCGGCCGTTAGAACCCTAGGATCTGAACAGGGTGCTGATGGTTCTTCAGAAACCACCGTTCGAGCCAATGAGGGATATCTCTCTCTCACGCCTTTTGCAGAAAGTGGTTTTCCTAGTAGCAGTCACTTCACTTCGGAGAGTGTCTGAGCTAGCAGCATTGTCATGCAAAGCCCCTTTCCTGGTGTTTCACCAGGACAAGGTGGTTCTGCGTCCGGTTCCGAAATTTCTACCTAAGGTGGTATCCCCGTTTCATCTCAATCAGGATATCTCCTTACCCTCTTTTTGCCCTCATCCAATTCACCAATGTGAAAAGGATTTGCACTTGTTAGATCTGGTGAGAGCACTCAGACTCTACATTTCCCGGACGGCGCCCCTGCGCCGCTCGGATGCACCCTTTGTCCTTGTCGCTGGCCAGCGTAAAGGGTCACAGGCTTCCAAATCAACCCTGGCTCGGTGGATCAAGGAACCAATTATCGAAGCTTACCGTTCTGCTGGGCTTCCGGTTCCCTCAGGGCTGAGGGCCCATTCTACCAGAGCCGTAGGTGCGTCCTGGGCTTTGAGGCACCAGGCTACGGCTCAGCAGGTGTGTCAGGCGGCTACCTGGTCGAGCCTGCACACTTTCACGAAACACTATCAGGTTGCATACCTATGCTTCGGCGGATGCCAGCCTAGGTAGGCGAGTCCTTCAGGCGGCGGTTGCCCACCTGTAGGAAGGAGCCGTTACGGCTCTATTATGAGGTATTATTTACCCACCCAGGGACTGCTTTTGGACGTCCCAATTGTCTGGGTCTCCCATGGAGCGACAAAGAAGGGAATTTTGTTTACTTACCGTAAATTCCTATTCTTCTAGCTCCAATTGGGAGACCCAGCACCCGCCCCTGTTTTTTTGTATACACGTGTTGTTCATGTTGAATGGTTTCAGTTCTCCGAAATTCCTTCGGATTGAATTTACTTTAAACCAATTTATAACTTTTCCTCCTTCTTGCTTTTGCACCAAAACTGAGGAGCCCGTGGGAGCACGGGGGGTGTATAGGCAGAAGGGGAGGGGCCTAACACTTTTAGTGTAATACTTTGTGCGGCCTCCGGAGGCATAGCCTATACACCCAATTGTCAAAAAACAATTGTCTGGGTCTCCCAATTGGAGCTAGAAGAAAAGGAATTTACGGTAAGTAAACAAAATTCCCTTCTTTTACTGGCTGATATAGGAGATGATTTGAAGTATTGTTTGTTTAATATTTTTTAAAAAAACATTATTTTTTTATTTTTACTTTTCATTTAATCTATTAGTCCCCTTACTGAACTTGAACTTAAAATCATCTGATTGCCTGTACTATATACAGCAATAAAGGGTGTTATCAGAAATGGAAAATTAATATTCATGTATTTTTTTGCATGTACACAAGTATAGTATTAAGAAGTATATTCACGTGTTCATGTAGAGGACCTATTGGGAAGACCCTTGGCAGAGGAGCAACACAACATAAAAAGGAAATAGATCTGGTCAGATGTGTAGACATTTTTTATATAGAAGCCCAGCAAAACGCACTGCACATGGTAAATAAAAAAAACAAAAGAATAATTGTGAAATTGCATTTCCAAAAACAAGTCTTCAAATGGCTATCTTAACAGAAAAAGAAAAGAGTTATGGCTCTTGGAAGAAAGGGAGGAAAATCAGCAGGTGGTGAAGGGGTTATGTGGAAAAAAAATCAATTTCAAAAAGAACCTTTTTTGCTTGTCTTAATTCTGAGACTTGTCGCATGTTAATGTTTTTGAGTCCAGGGCACAGTGATGGTTTATTGTTTGCGCCCTGAGCTGCCGTTTTTATGGATACCATTTCTGATCACCTCTTATTGCATTTTATTGCAATTCTGTGGTGGTCAAAAAACCCAATTCTGGTTCTTCAGTTTATTGTTCGGATTATATTTTTATATTTGAATCGGACTTCTGCGAGAGTAGCAATACCACAATATTTCTTAATTGTTTTAGTGGTGGTGATTTGAACTTTTAGTGTTTTTGTTTGTAAACTTTTTTTTTTTTTTTTTTTCTGTATTCATTAATCCCATTAGGGGGCTTGAACTTGTGATCACTTTTTGCTAAAGATAGGAATGCTAAATGTTGCTTTCCGAGATTGACAGCGGCATATAACAGGTTAA
Organism: Anomaloglossus baeobatrachus; assembly: GCF_048569485.1. Lineage (NCBI taxonomy): Eukaryota > Metazoa > Chordata > Amphibia > Anura > Aromobatidae > Anomaloglossus > Anomaloglossus baeobatrachus. Next base: position 266,282,658 of record NC_134355.1, read on the forward strand.
CAGCCGCAGCTCATTTTGTAGTAAGTCTGTTGACATTGGCTTTTAAGTATGAGCGGGGAAAGAACAATGTCCCTGAGGTTGGCTGTGCAGAATCCTGAAGACATGCGCTCCTTTAGAGCCGGACCAGGACACCACATCTTCTGTTCTCCTACCCTCACACTGCCATCACAGGCCTGTAACCTTGGACCTGTTGGTCAGGTTTTCCTTTGACTTCTATCTAACCACTGCCTTGGTTTCCCTGTAACAGTATAGTATCAATAAAACACACATTAAAAAAAAAACCCTGAAATAAGCCACAATGTTCCTAGCAGTAAACAGAAGAGTTGCCTAAGAATCAGATGTTGAAATCATTTTTCTACCTGTGTCCTGTGATATTTAACCAACGCCCTACAAGACACTTGTTTCTATGGCAACTTGGCTCGCTAAAGTCAGTTCCACCTACTATGTAGTTTATCTAGATGACTTCAGTGATGAGGAGTAGGTTGCACGGTGCAGATGCAGCAGCCCACCTCCCCTTCTGTGTCTCGCAGCTAGTCAGCGTTGGTGTGTAGGTAGGCTCGGTCTGTGGCTGCTCGGTTCATTAGGACTCATACATAGAAGCAAGAAATGTACAAACTGAAGAGGTGAATCAGTGGTGAGTTACTGTGACCGAGTGTCTTAGCTCTGTGATTTCTCGTTTGAAGTGTCATTGCTTTTCTTGTAGGTCCCATTCTGGCACTTCTCCAGACAGTACAGCACCACCACCCCCTCCACCAAGACCACACGCGTCCCATTCTCGCTCCTCATCCTTAGATATGAACAGAACGTTTGCCGTTACAACAGGTGAGGACTTCTGCAAGTTGCCAAGTGAATGTAGAAAGTTTCTAGTAAAGTGTGGTGTTCTGAGAAGAACAGATAATGTGAACTAGAACTGAAGTGTTTTGTTAAGATAGTATTGTGCACCTTCCTAAAGATACTGTATGATAATTCATCCTCTGATGACTTGGATGTGGTGGCATTACAGGTCAGCAAGACGAGGACATTTGCAGAGTTTTATGCTTGTGAGACATTTATTGGTTTCTAGACCTACTCCATTTATACATTTGGTTTCCTTTTAAAAGGAACATTTGTAAATATTAAATTAAATGATCACGGCCCTTAATTCCGGCATAATGCATGACCTAAAGATAAGCGGATCGCCTCCACGATGTTTGTATATGTGGTAAGTGATAGTGCCACCACTGTCACTTGTCGTTCTTCACCGTCATACTACATTATGGAGCAGTGAAGCGGCATCGGCAGCAGTCTCACTGGACAGGTTGTAATGACTCCTAAAAAAGGGTGTCCGATGAGAAAATCACCGCTTATATAAATGCTGACCCATTGCACGTCATACATGCATTAGATTAATGCAACAACATTAGATATAGGTATAAGAATAGAACAAAACCGAACACACCCCAGGTGTAGAGTGCAGAAAATGGGAAGCCTTCAATGGTGTAAAGTGGAGGGGTCACCATTTGAGTAAAGTAGGGAGATAATAGCTCTTTTATTAGCGATTGTTTGCAGCATGTGTATTATGCACACATAACTTTACAGGTCACTCTTTATCTACACTCTGCAGCGCACACTCGTGTACAACACTGCTACTTGTTCAGTGAGTGCACACTCAGCTCTCCTAGACACACAGCACTGCTACATGCACACACAGCTCTGCTACATCATGAAATCAAACACACAGTATGCACATTCCCATATTTTTTTTCTTCCAGGCATGGGACTAGTCGCATAACTGGAAGGTCCTTTAGCTTGTCACAATCTGAAGCATCCATACAGGTTCTGGTTGCTTCCCCTCCTGCCCTGCCCCTGTCAGACTGATCAGTATTGGAGCGGAGGAGGGAGAGGAGTTTTCCGTTATCATGAGGACACTTTTGTCAGTGTTCCACTCCACCATAGAAAGACTATAAGGCCCTGTGCGCATTAGAAAGGATTTTTCTCAAGAAATTTCTTGAGTGAAAGATTAGCGCACCTGCGTTTTTGATGCATTTTTCCCGCAGGTTGGTCCCTGCGTTTTTACCATTCTCTACGGCAAAAAGCAAAGGTACCTGCGGAGAAGTGACATGCTCATTCTTTTTCTCAAGAAATTCTGCAGAAAGAATTTTCTTGTGAAAAAAACGCAGTGTGCGCACAGCTATTTTTTCCCCCCATAGGTTATGCTGGGTGATGTCTGCAGAAAGGTTACAATCATTTTCTCAAGAACTTTCTGCAGCAAAAACACGGGTAAAAACGCAGTGTGTGCACAGGGCCGAAGACGTACACCCTTTATAGCATATTTTTTTTTGTATTGCTAAAAAAGGACCTCTTAAAGTTCCAAAAGTGTATTGACTTGTGTTCTTTATGGTGATATACATGTATGGTAATAAGGGACGATGGGAAGAGATGGAAACTGCTCAGTCTCCGATCAAGTGACTACTCATGCCACACTGGGTGTGATGTGACATCAAATAAGTGGTCATATTTTCTTCTTTTATAACAGGACAGCCCCAGACTGCCACAGTAACACATCCACCTGCAGTTCCTCCCCGGCCTTTGCCTACTCAGGTATGTGCCAGTATAGGCTTCTGTTTTTACTGTGTCTTCAGGTCCTCTAGACCCTCAGCTAAAATTAGGACGTTCAAAACAATGCATGCCAAAGGCTGATTATAGCCCAGCACGTTAGTAGTACAGGTATTCGTCTGCCCACCTATTCGTGCTCATTCTGTGTTGGTGAGTAACCATCTTGTGGTTCTGGTCACTAGGTAGTATAAACACCACCTCTATTTGTAGAAAAATAATGCCTTGCAAGGTCCTATCCTTACTGTGACTACTCACGTATTGGAAAACTTTATTTAGGTCATATAATTGTAGAGCAAGTCAATAGGACCATTTACGTCAAGTGCTATTACAGTCATCCAAAAATTTTCCAGGAAGAGACAACTCCTAATTCGTTGTCGGTAATAAAACTTGTCAAAGGTATGATGACAGGGTAGACATTGTCAAATGGGTATCCCATGTGTGATTTGTAAGATGCCATATACAAATCTAACAGCTAATGTAATGAATCTGTGAACTGTGTATTAAATCTAGGTTTACACAGTCCGGTATGCAGATATTGGTACTGGTTATTAGGAAAAATCCTTTAGTGGATAACAAATGAAAAATGTGTGAAAGACTGAATTGTCTCCTCTTAATACGCACTGCTGGCTTTGGGTTAGAAAACGCCTACAAACCGATGGCTCAGGGCTAATGGGGCATTATAACATTTCCCCTTCTGATTTGTCATATACAGTTTTATGAGTTTAGGAGCATGCGGTTTACTCTACAGTCATGAGAACGACTAAGTACACCCTCTGAATTCTTTGGTTTGTAAAACGAAAAATGTTCAATAACATATGTACCCCCCAAAAACCAAATAAATATAGACATAAATTAGAATGGAGTATAAAAAGTTTGTTCAATGACCTTGCCATATCACATCCAATAATAGGACAGAGAAAACGAAGTCAGAGTAGCGGTAGCCTTACCTAGCAAGAACATTAATGCAAGTTAAGCTTTACACATGTAAAACCTCTCCTCAAACTGAATAGACTTACAATAATATACAATTAACTACACGAATCATTCAAACATTAATTCTATGGTTTTAAAGGGTACCCTTCACATGGGAAAATGCTATTAACCTGCAGAAACGGGGTTAATCTGCAGGTTAATAGTGTTATGACCCCCCCTGCCAGGAGGAAATTAATCCTACCAGCAGTGTTCTGGCTTCAGTCATGGAGGTGGCGCCGCTGCAGGTTGTCACTGGCTGAACCCAGAACACTACCGGGAGGATTAAAGTTAATTTCCTCCTGGCAGCAGGCTTTAATGTGCAGACGCTGGGCTTCTTCAGAATGCTAATAATCTGCAGATTAACCCCATATTTGCAGGTCATTAGCATCTTTCCACATGACGGGATCACTAAGTATCAAAACCTAATTTAAAACAAATCTGTTCCTCACATTAGTCTGGAAGAAATTTGGTCCATTCTTATTTACAAGGTTGCAATGGCTCATTGACAATTGTGGGCATTCATTTTCTTTTACAGCATTTCATATTGTTGATTTATTCACTTTGTGCTATTGCAACATCGTGATTTCTGTTTTTCAGCCATTCTGATGTAGATTTTGTGCTTGTACCAATTTTGGCCAGGCTTTTTTGCTTTTTTATAGTTGCCTCACATTTGACTGTGGAATACTTTGTATAAAGGGGAGTTCATTGACTCCGTGACGACATGGTGCCTAGATTCTATGGCTGCAAAACGAGCCCAAATTGTCACCCCCTTTACCACTGTTCTTGATGGTTTTAGCATATCAAGCTGATCATCTCCTACTCTATAGTTCCTGTGAACAGATTAGATAGCCTTTTAAACATGATAGGTTACATTTATGTACGGAGGGGAGTTGCTACTGCTAATGAAATGACTTTGATTTTTTTTTGTCAGTGTGACCACCTGTATAAAAGCAGAGGTTTTGTCAGTTTGCTGGTCATGAAGACCTGTTATCACAATATCAAGGCGTAAACGCAGCCACAATCTTCAAGAAGCAATGATTGCTGCCCATCAATCTGAGAAGGGTTATAACCATTTGCTAACCATCTTGAGTCCATCAATGTACAAGTGGAGTGATTGTTCACAAGGGAAAACATGCGTAGATCAGACTGCATGTAGAACATAATAGGGTCCCTTTATTTTTCACACTGCTTCTGAATTTGTGCCTTGAATAATGCCAGTGTACTTTATCATGTCGTGTTCATCTGAGGTTAGATAAACCTAATTTTAATGCTTTTAAGGACCAGGGTTTTATGTCCTGAAATGTGGAACCATAGCATTAAAAGGGTGCAGTTAGTTTTTTCTCATGACTGTATTTCCTCGTTCTCTAGGAAATATCTTTGTGATTTCTATTCCACTACAATCTTGAGAACAGTACTAGATAAAGGGAAATTGTGCAGCATGTTTCCGTAGTTGTAAGGCTGCGCGTGAGATTGCATCTTGTTGGGCTTCTAGTGGCTGAATACAAAGCCTTGCTTCATCATGTCCTTGTCCGTGGTCCTTGCAGACGTCTGGCTCACACGTGCATCGCTCTGTGGACGCTGAAGGTCTTTTATCTCATTCGAGTACATCTCCTCCACAAATTCCAGAGCAGCCAAATTTTGCAGACTTCAGTCAGTTTGAAGTATTTGCATCATGTGTGACAGAAGAGCAAGCCGAGGATCCTGAGAAGCCAGAAGTTGTACAGGTGCGTAGGCCTCGCTTTATCAGAAGGTATGTCACGTTACACAGAGCTAGCTGGAGCTCCCTTTTACACTTTATGCCAGAGGCATTTTATTCTAATTCCATTCCTGATGGCTAATATGCCGAGTTAATGTGTTTGTTGTGTGGGCCACATATTTATGATGCTGTATTCAAAGATGCTTGGTTTTTTTTTTTTGTTTTTTTTTTTAACTTCGTTTTATTAACACCAAAGTCAAGTGCTACAGATTGAATCATATATAACATTACATCAACAATATCTACAGATGTCCATCAGGCAATACAATACAAAATCTTCATTATCTGTACCTCTATCCATATTGTTGCCTACATGCTTCTGTATCGGCGTACCAGGATATACTTATATATAACATACCGAAAACCTTACTCAGTGTGGTCTGATTATCCAACTCAGAGTAAAAATAACTACCAACTATTTACAATCTAACTGTCCCACTGGAACATGCGTTACCAACAAGCACTGAGAAGGGATCTGTTGTCTTTCATTATGATCACCTTTAGGCCTCCATTAATGTGCCAGGGGAGGAGTTCCACAGGTCCCAAACCTTTGTTGAATTTTTCCGGGCGCCCTCTAATAGATTATACCACCCGTTCGTATGGTATGAATCTAATGTGAGCCCCCAGAGTCAGATCCGAGCCACCCATCCATTTTAATGCTATTAATTTCCTAGCCATGAATAGTCTCTGATTAGTATTTTCATATAACGATCTCCCACTTCCTGATCCATTCCCCCGAATAGACATGACCTAAAGGTTCACATGGGACAGGTATTGATATAATATGATGATAGTAAGGAGGTCACCTCTTGCCAGAAAGATAATATAACCGGGCAGCTCCATACCATGTGTGAAAAATTCACTTCCAGGCAATGACATAGTGGACATTTCGGCGTGTGCAACCATCCCATATTAAAGAGCTGCATTTCTTGATACACGGCATTACATGTAGCTCTTCAGTGTCCCGGAAATATGTGAACCATTTCTGTACATCCATTGTTTAATATGTTATGCATATAATAAACTTTGGATTATTGTAGCCTTTTAAGATCTCTAATACTTGCCTCAATAGGCCGAGCAGCCATCAGCTGATGGGACCCGTAGTGCCAAGATAAATGGACGTGTTGAAGATAAAGCCGTCGCTGCTGTTCCTGCAAATCCAGTGAGTATGCGTCTGTATACTTTCACAGTGGGTTTTATTGGTTCGCGAGATGGATAACAGAACCAAAATATAAATTCACAGCATAGAACAATCAAACAAAACAATCAGCGGCACACAGGTATTCCGTACATTGAGAGTGGTCTGCTGTTCAAGTTTGTGAATCCATGTATTCCAACTAATGAAAAAGCTTGTGAATTTATTTAGAGGAAGGACAATAGATCTTTCATACAGGCAGTGTTTATTCTATTAGTGATTTCAGCAAGTGTCAGAGCCTCGGGTTTTTTCCAATAATAAGCGATCTTCTTTGATGCATTGGATTATAATACTTTTGTAAATAAGGAGAAATACATCTACATTTAGCATTATTAGGGCTTGTTCAGCTGTTAGGGATTCTGTAATTACAGATTCTGGATGTGTACTATGAGAGCTGGGGGTCTGATGAAGACCCCATAGCTGTCATCTTGTTGCTCCAGTGATGCTCAGCCATAACGGAATTCCAAAAGAGACTAAAATTGTCACTAAATCCTGCAATACTGTGGTAGGACAGTATATAGTATGAGCGATCATAGGGGGCCAGAAAAAGGAAACAAAATTTAAAATATACCTTTTAGGCTAAGTTCACATTTCCGTTGTTTTGTATCAGTCACATGCGTCGCTTGACGCATGTGACTGATGCGCTGTTCAACGCTGTACAACGGATGACAAAGAACAGAATTCTTTGTCGGATTCCGTTGTGTGCGGGGGGCGGAGTTCGGGGGGGTGGGGAGCCGAGCGGGGCCGTGGCACTGAGGACGTCAGTGCCGCAGGGACTGCAGGACAGGTGAGTGTGTGTGTGTGTGTGTGTATACACATGCTGAATGCGGGTGGGGGCGGAGCCGAGCGGGGGGCGGGGCCAGGCGCTGAGTATGTCAGTGGCAGTGCTGCGGTCTGCATGGCTGGGGACAGGTGAGTGTATCTGTGAGTGAGTGTGTGTGCATGTATGTATGTATGTATGTGTGTGCACATGCGGAGTGCGGGAGGGGGCGGAGCCGAGCGGGGAAGTGTCGGCCTCCCTGCACACGTAACCAGACTAAATATCGGGTAGCAAAGCACCCGATATTTACCTTGGTTACCCGATATTTACCTTGGTTACGGGCCTACACCGCTTAGCGCTGGCTCCTTGCACCGTAACCAGGGTAAATATCGGGTAACCAACCAAAGCTGGTGACGTGTGCAGGGAGCCAGAGAGCATGCGCAGCGAAATCCGACGGATCTCGCTGCTCAAAAAACATTACATGCTGCGTTCCTCCCGCCCGGCGGTCAGTCGTTCCACGACTGATCAGTCGGACGGAGGGTGCAACGCAGCATCATCAGTCACAATCCGCTGCTCATACAAGTCTATGGGAGCAACGAGACAAGTTTACAAGAGCAGCGGATTGTGACTGATACATTTTAGCGGAAATGTGAACTTAGCCTTATTTATCACACATGTAAAAATGAACGCCCTTTCTCCCTATTAAAATATAAAGTAAAAAATATTTTTGGTATCGCAGTGTTCATAAAGGTACAATCTATTAAAATATGGAATTAATTACCTAATCGGAAAAAGAGAAAAAAAAAACTAATCTACCAGAATTGCAGGCTTTTTTTGGTCACCTCACCTCCCTAAAAATGTAGTAATAGGCAACCAAAGCATCATATGAAAACTTAAAGAAGTTGTTCAACCATAATATCAAACTTTTTTAAGCTAATCTGTGCTGTATTGTAATCTAAAACATCCCTACATTAATTATGAATTATCACTTTTTTTTCTCTGCACCCACTTTATTTAGCTGCAGCTCAAGAAAACTTGACATCTACCTTTGCTTGACTACCGAACTTCACAGTCAGAGCTGGCACCGCCCTGTCAAGAACCCACTTTCTACACACTCATTGGCTGTCAGTACTCTACCCAACACTGAAATCTCATCACTCCAGCATTGGAAATAACAGCCCCACAAAGCGCTGTGCACCTTCCCCCCCCCCCCTTCCCACCCCCTCCACCACACACACATAGCGCTCTACAGCCCATTACAGCATTATGTGCCCCCACCGTGTAGTGAGTAAATACATACCTCTCCTCGGTCCCCGCCACTGCTTCTCGTTCATTCGCTATATGTGCTCTGCACATCTCAGCATAGTAGGGACGTCACAGCTGTGCTGAGCTGTCAGAGCACAACCACCAGTGGGACTAATGAGAGAGAGTGCTGCGCCAGCTCACGGGCCCCATAGCAGTGACCGGGAGGGTGCGGAGGAGAGTATGGAATGTGGGGATTGTGCAGAGGAAGGGTGTGCAGGGACTCCGACGCCCTGTACATGCCCAGCAGGGCGGCTACATGACATTGGCTATGATGCCAGTCTACAAGCTCCTGACCCTGTCGACGTGACATCACAGGAAGTAGCAAAATCTCGGCAAGAGCAGTCAGATGCCTGCCCTGACCCTGGGGAGAGGGGCTGACAGCAGCGCAGGTAGGTAATTGTGATCTACCTACCTGCCTTTATGTAGCCCAATAATGAAATAAACAAAAATAAGCTGGATAACCCCTTTAATTGGTGTCAATAAAGCTGTTGTCTCACCTTTCTAAAAAAAACAAGGTCTCATTCAGCCGCATAAACAAAAAATACAAACGATTGGTCTTGGAAAATGGTGACCCAAAGCAAAAAGAAATAATTTTTTTTTTTTACCATCACTTAAATAGAAAATTGCTGAATGTTTGGTATTGCCATAATCTGATGGATCTGGACAATCATTCTAGGTAATTTTTCCACACAATGAACTCTAGGGAAAAATAAAACTCAAACAATGGCAGAATTACTTATTTATTTTTTTTTCACCTTTTCATCACACTTTGGAATTTTCCGGCATTTCAGTATGGTTTAGTATAGTATATGATAAAATGAATAGTGTTATTCAAAACTCCAAATCGTCCTGCAAAAACAAGCACAAGTCTATAAACAGAAAAATAGTGTGTGGCTCTTGATAGAAGGTATGGAAAAACAGCGCAAAAAGAAAACATCTACAGGTCCTTTAAAAAATGTATTGAACATTTTCGATAAAAAATAAGTAGAGGCATATTCCCAGAAGTGTTTTTCCATAGAGACCCAATGGCCTTCTTATCGCATGTCAGGCAGTAGTTCCACAATACTATTGTATAATTGAAGGCCTGCCTTCGCCTCCTTTAGACATATGAAGGTACAGACACTCCAATTGAACTCTTGCTTTTTTGTTCCTCCAGACACTCTTTGGATTAAAAATATTTCATGAGATGATGAATAGGTAGATTTCTAAAAGCCTATAATATTGATATAATAACTAGTGATGGTGATAGGCGAGAACTAAAATGCTCGAGTACTCGAATCATGCAGATCGGACACTCAGATGGGCTCAAGTAAGGCTAGTTTCACACTTGCGTTCAGCGCATTCCCTCACTATGCAGAATAGCGCAGTCCGTTAACGGCCTGCGCTATTCTCCATAGAGTTGTATGGACGACGCACTGTAACGCAAGTGTCTGCGTTGCATCCGCTGGACGACGCAGCGTCGTTATTTTGACGCTGCGTCGGGCGGATGGAACGCTGCATGTAGCGTTTTTCTGCGCTTGGTGGAGTGTCAAAAAAACGCAACCTGCAGGAATCCGTTAGGCATCCGTTGTTTTTATAATGGGCGCCTATGGTGGCGGATTCCGTTGGATGCGTTAACGGAATCCGTCAAATGACGCATTCTGTCTTTACACACCTGCGCATGCCCAGATGTGTAAAGTCAAGGGAAAAAAACCTATAACTGATTGCGTTATTTTGTACGATCCGTAGCATCCGTTGTGCCACTATATGCAACGCATCCGTTGCATGCGTCACACAACGCAATGCTACGGATCCCATCCAACGCAAGTGTGAAACTAGCCTAACGAGCAGAATGGAAGTCAATGGGAAACTTGAGCATTTTTCCGAAACCCCAACCAGGAAGGCCGGGGTCGAGAGATCTTTGGGAAATTGAGCATATTAAGCATCCGCGCTATACTTGATCCAAGTAATGAGCGTCTCAAGCACGCTCTTACTCGATTATCGCGCAGTGCCAAGCATGCTCACTCATCACTATTAACCATCATATTAAGACTCCATTTGTCCCTGCCAGGAAATGACAGTTTTAAATCCTTCATAGTTAACTTTATAATACAAACTATATCGTTACTTTATCACTGAAAGGGGTAAAATAATTTCAGTGCATTATAATCGGTTTGCTCCATGCCTAAATTGAGGACCTGACACTTAATAGCACTAACTCTACAGCAGCAGGTCTGGTTGAAAATCTCCACCACCTTCATAATTTCAGGATGAGATTGCATCGGGTTTTGAAGAGTGAGAATATCATCAGGTGCAAGAAGGTCTATTTTATGGGATGAGTTTGCAATTTAGGATTCTTTAGGCTTTGTGCCCACGGGGACATTGTCCTGCAGATATATCCGCAAGACATTCCGCAGGTGCTCCCAGAAATCCGCAACAGAACTTTCTCTGTTTCAATGCTGCAGATGCACAGCGGAATGTCGTGCGGATATGGTGCGGGCATTCTGCATTGAGGATACAGTACCATGGCTTCGGCACTTCATCCTCAATGCAGAACAAGTGCTGCAGTGATCGGGGTGCTCATACTTACCTCCATCATGCAGCACCTCGCTTTCCGGCGGCCGGGTCACTGTCAGGCAGCGTCTGGTTCACTGTGCTGGAGGTGGGCGGGCCTGAACTAGCTCTGGTTGTCACATGACCGGAGCTCGTGCAGGCCCCGCCCACCTCTTCCTTCCTGTACCTGGCTGGATCCACCGCGCTGCTGCCGCTACACCGGACGGAGAAGTGACTCGGGTCTCTATCAAGGCAGGTAAGTATATGGGACCCTGCGGAGAAATCCGCAACAATAATTGACATGCTGCAGATTTTTCCGCACGAAAATCCGCACGATTTCCGCTGCGGAAAAATCCGCAGCGTGGGCACAGCATTTCCCAAATGCCATAGAAATGGCTGGGGAGTAGCTGTGCTGCAGATTTCTGGAAAATCCGCAGATTTTCTGCGAAAAATCCGCGGCAAAATCCGCGCATTTTCCGCAGCGTGGGCACATAGCCTTAAGGTACTGTCACACATAACGAGATCGCTAGCGAGATCGCAGCTGAGTCACCGTTTTGGTGACGCAGTTGCGATCCCGTTAGCGATCTCGTTATGTGTGACACTTACCAGCGATCAGGCCCCTGCTGTGAGATCTCTAGTCGTTGCAGAATGGTCCAGGCCGTTTTCTTCAAAGGCGATGTCCTGCTGGGCAGGACACATCGCTGTGTTTGACACTGTGTAACAGGATCACAGTGACTGCTGAGATCGTTATACAGGTCGCTACTGCGATCTGTATTGTTCTGCATCGCTGGTAAGATCTCACTGTGTGACATCTCACCTGCGACCTCCCAGCGACTTATCTGCGATCCCTATCAGGTCGCATCGTTTTTGGGATCGCAGGTAAGTCGTTATGTGGGAAGGTACCTTAAGTGTTAGGGTTGGATCTTGTATATTTTGAAACAGGTTTTTGTAGCGAGAGCAAAGATGATAGGAGAAAGGGGGTGTCTCTGCTTTTCTCGATTTATGTATTGGAAATGGGTCGAAAATAAATCATGATGGGTTGACCCGTATATAAAGCCATTATTAGTTTAACCCCTTCACGACCTTTGACTGATCTTTCCGTCATGGAGCGTGTGCCGTTAAGCCCTGCCGCAAGCAGGATGCAGCGATCGGCACACATCAGCTGTTTTTCAACAGCTGACGTGTGCCTGCATGTTACGAGTGGAATCGCTTTCCACCCGTAACATTAACCCCTTACATCTCGCTGCCAAAGTCTGGCAGCGAGATGTATATACGCGCGGTCACGATTTTTACTTACCGCCGCCCCCACCGGAAGTCACGTGAGTGATCACGTGACTTTCGGTGGTTGCCATGGTAGCACAGGGTCATGTGATGACGCCTGCAGCTATGACTAGTCACTTTCGTTTTCACTTGGCCCGGAGGCCAGTGAAGCAGGAAGTGACCGTATCTGCTGTTTACAGCTGTATAGCTGTGATCAGCAGATAGGGCAGAGCGATCGGATTGCTGATTTGCTATAGCCCCCTAGGGGGACTAATAAAAATAAAAAAAAAGTTTTAAAAAAATAAAAAGAACCTAAAAGTTCAAATCACCCCCCTTTCACCCCCATTGAAAATTAAAGGGTTAAAAAAAATAAATAAATATACACATATTTGGTAATGCCGCGTTCAGAAATGCCCAATCTATCAAAATATAAAATCAATTAATCTGATTGGAATTTTTTTGCCGCTGCGCTATTTTCCAAACGCCAAAATTACGTTTTTTGGTCGCCGCAAGTTTTATGCAAAATGCAATAACAGGCGATCAAAACGTAGCATCTGCACAAAAATGGTACCATTTAAAAATGTCAGCTCAAGACGCAAAAAATAAGCCATCAGTGAGCCATAGATCCCAAAAAATAACGCTACGGGTTTCGCAAAATGGCGCAAAACGTACGCCACTTTTATTGGACAAGCTTGTAAAACATTTTTAACCCCTTAGATACAAGTAAACCTATTCATGTTTGGTGTCTACAAACTCGCACTGACCTCAGGCATCACAATGACGCATCAGTTTTACCATATAGTGAACACGGTGAATAAAATATCCCAAAAACTATTGTGCCATCACACTTTTTTTGCAGTTTTTCCACACTTGGAATTCGTTTGCTGTTTTCCAGTACACCATATGGTAAAACTTATGGTTTCATTTAAAAGTACAACTCATCCCGCAAAAAACAAGCCCTCATATGGCAAGATTGATGGAAAAATAGTTACGGCTCACAGAAGGGGAGCAAAAAACAAAAACTGAAAGTGCCCGGGGGCTGAAGGGGTTAAAAATGTTCACTAAAAGTGCAAATCTAAACAAAACTACTTCTAGATAACTCCAATACAAACCTTTGCATCCAAGTAGAGGAGCAGAAAAGGTGCCCACTATATGAATCAAGTTAACGAATTTTCTCGGACTATTGTTGTTTTGTCTTGATTTTAAAGGGGTTATCCGACTTATTTTTCTTTTTATTTATTACACTATTGGGCTACATTGGGGCAGGTAAGTAGATAGTAGCTACCTATTTGCCCTGCCGTCAGCTCCTCTCCCCTGCTCAGAGCGGTCATATGACCGCTCCTGCCTTCATTTTACAGCTCCCTGTGATGTCACAACAACTGGGCATGCTCTCTTATGCTGCCTTGTCAACGGGCATCACAGCCGACATCATGTAGCCTCCCTACTGGGCGGGTACATGGCGCCGGAGTCACTGCCTCCCCCTCCCCACATTCCATAGTGCAGGTGTCTCACTGCTTGTTTGTTCATACAGCCCCTGATGCTGCTGGCGGCGTGCAGGCAATGGCCCCCTTGCTGAACGCTGCCTGTGCAGGTGCCCGTGCAGTCAGCGCTGTATAGCAGATGACTGATTCCCGGGCGCTCTGCAGATGGGAGTGCTGTATACAGCTATGATCAGCCGCCGGCCAATCAGAGGCCAGCAGTGAATCATTGCAGTAGCTGTATACAGAGTTCGACTCTGCAGAGTGCCCGGTAATCTACATCTGATATAAAGCGCTGTCAGCGGCCTCTGCAGGGCACTGTGCAGTCAGCACTTTATAACAGATGACAGATTCCCGGGCGCTGTGCAGAGCTAAGCTCTGCATACCGCTATAATCAGCTGCTGGTCAGTCAGAGGCCAGCAGCTGATCACTGGAGAAGCTGTATACAGAGCGAGTCCTGCACAGTGCCTGGAAATCAGTCCTCTGCTATAAACCGCTGACTGAACGGCCCCTGCACCAGGAGCGACCAGCAAGGAGGGGCCTGCAGCTGCAAGATGCAGAACACAGGGCACCGAGGGAATGAGGACAGGTGAGAAGGATTTGGTTTGGTTTTTTTTTGTGTGTGAAGAATGGCAGACTAGAGGGCAATTCTACAGGAGAGAGCATTGCTACAAGAAGAGGAGCCCAAGGGGACATTACGATAAGAGGAGGAGCCCAAGGAAAGGGGATATTGCTATAGTATGGGGACAGGGAAAGGGGACACTGCTACATTATATGTGCAGTGGATGTGAGGATCACTGCTCTGTACTACCAATGATTGGATATACAGAGCAGTGATATCTCATCTGTGCAGTACAATCATGTAATAATGGTCAGTGCTGGGGCAGAATACTGACAGGGAATGTGTGTACAGAGGGCTGGCAGAGGGCGGGGATGGACAGTGAGGCCGGGCGGTGCCAGCTGTGACTGAAGTTTGGCATAGGAAGATGTCATGTTAGGTTGAGCTGCATAGAATAAAATGATAAGTCAAGAGAAACAAAAATTAGAACACAATGTAGGGGTGTTTAAGATGACCATACAGCACAGATTAGCTTAAAAAAATTTTGGAGTTTGTCGGACAAATCCTTTAAGAAAGCCTACTTAATAATTATTAATGTGGTGAATAAACTTAGAAAATCTTATTGCTAATATTTTTGAATAACCTACATGTAGATCTAAAATAACTAGGATATGTCTATAGGTTTCCCAGGTTTTGGTAAGGTAATAAGTGCTTAAGGCAACCTGTCGCGTGGGGGAAAAAAAGCTATTAACCTGCAGATATGGGGTTAAACTGCAGGTAAATAGGATTTGAACTAGCTTTGCACCCTCACATTGAACCTTCATCGTCCTGTCAGGTTTCAGTCATGTAGGCAGCGCATCAGCACAGGTTGTCACCGCACTGTCTATGGAGAGCGGTGGCTGTAACCACGTCCACCACACGGACTGATAGCTGGTTCTAATAGTGAGTGGTTGTCAGTCAGTGTGGGGGGTGGTTACAGCTGCAGCTTACATACACAGAATGGTGACTGAACCCACACCGGCACCACCCCCATGACTGAAGCCTGAACGTTGCGGGGAGGAAATTAACTTTAATCCTCCTGGCAGCTGGGTTCGCTGTGCCGGCTCCGGGCAGGTTGCAAACACTCTTAACCTGCAGATTAATCCCATACCTGAAGGTTAATGGCATTTTTTTCAGGTTCCTTTTTAAATACTTTTGTGATTAATTGTTCCTTCAGCAATAAAATCCATAAACATACGTATTAGAACTATTTGTTTTATAATCCTTTAAATAACTTGTTAGGTCCTGCAATTTTGTTATTTTATAAAAAAAAAAGGTTATATTAAAGACTTCAGAGTAGAATGTAAACTATGTAATTGCTCCTGGGACTAATTGGGTAATGAAAAATTATAAAGGCGTTAATGGACCAAATGGAGGAATGTGGCGTTTTTGGGCCTTTGGAAATTGCATAGATTTACCGAATATTTTGCAAAGGTGTTCCATTAGTTTGGGGTTTCTATGCTTGCTTTTGTTTTTAACTGCATGGAAAACTGTTTTATTTTTATTTTTTGCTTGCTTGGTTTAGATTTAATTTTCAATAAAATGTGGACTCTGCTACCTTTTTATTAAGATTTATTTAGTACATTAACTGTGGTGGTTCGGCAGAGGACCGGAGCCACGCTGGAAAGTGGAAAAGACTGCAATTCATAAGGATTCTGAAACTGTTAGCCTGTGTTCACACGCAGTGTTTTTTTTTCTGTAGCCAAAACCTGTCCTCTTGCCAGTAAGAATGCTGCTTGTTTGGGGTACGAATTTACTCCGCCTTTTCTCTAGTACCTGTTTAATAAACTTAGTTGTATTCCCGCAGAAACGCAGCATTCTGTCACTTTCTGATTTCTTACTATAAAAAAAACACAGCTGTCAAAATCCTGACAGAATTGACACGCTGCATATTTTACACTGCAGTTCTCCAATTCGGTCAATAAAAATAAGCGTATCGGAGGTTTCCAAAATCTCCTCGTTTTTGCTGGTATTTTAAAAGGTTGCTTTTCATTTGCATAGAAAAAAAGCTGCAAAAATGCTGCATGGGAACGCAACCTTACACTACACCACATGCATTAAAAAATACCGTTTGGCCTTTTGTTGTCCCAGTTATGCTGGGAGCTTGAAAACTTTCATCCTACTGAATTGGAGTGTTTATTTAGATAATAGCTCTTCCATTTTTCTACTTTTAAATTTACTAGGGAAAAGTAAGCACACCTCTAGCACCACCGCCTAAACCTGTCCGTAGACGGTTAAAATCTGAAGATGAACTCCGACCAGAGGTGGAAGAATCTAATCAGAAACAGGGTACTGTACCGGCAGTACTCGCCCCCCAGCCATCTATCCCAAGGTAAGCTGAATGCACTTGATCTACGTCGATACATTGTATTAGCTTTTCAGAGTAGAAGGATTTATGGTGTATTTCAGGGACTTTTAGACTGGGTGTAATTACATCTACCTTGCAGCAGTGAGAAATATTAGTTCTATACAAGCTCTCGGCCTCTGGATGGAAGCAAGATGGCTGCTGGCAGCAATATAATAATTTGCGTGGAAGGGAAGAAAATTGAAATTTCAAATGTTCACTAAAGGCCCTGTCACACACAGTGATAAATCTGCGGCAGATCTGTGGTTGCAGTGAAATTGTGGACAATCAGTGCCAGGTTTGTGGCTGTGTACAAATGGAACAATATGTCCATGATTTCACTGCAACCACAGATTTATCTCTGCGTGTGACGGGGCCTTTAGTACCCACTATCCCTGGTGCTGTGATACAGATTATATCGATACCTTTTAGTGAAGAAATCCACTTGTTGTTCTTCAATAACCACCATATGATATTTTCTGCTAATTAGGTTTCAGTACACAGGGGTGGACTGTACACTGGGTCTTCTCCTCCCTGTCTGTGATTCCCCAGCCCTCCGCCTGCCTCTGGTCTAAGAAAGACCTCCTCTGTTTGAAATTTCAGCAATTATTAGTTATTCAAAGACCAGAGGCAAAAAGTGGATTTAGTCACCGAAAGTATGAATTTAACTGCCATTAGTCATGTCTTTACAAAATCGTGCTGACAGGTCCTTTTTAAGAGATCTAAACTGTTATGTACCACATAATGGTACCCATAAAAAGTTCAACTCAACACTTCTAAAAACAAGCCCCCTTTCAGGTCTGTCAATGGAAATAGAAGGGGTTTCAAGTTGCTGGTAACATACACTCTGGGGATCTGACAACAGGGTCCCTGCATAGGCCCAGCTTATTTTAGCTGTAGGTCATCGTGCACACTATAACTCCATTCATTCTTATTGGGAACTCCGGAGATGAGGGCGCTGACCTGAGCTGATCGGAGGTCTCATTAGAATGAGAGCACCCCTTTAAACCTACAAGTCCACCCGTATGTCACACAAGTAAATGCTCAAATTCCTTTGGTCAGAATTATTCTTCTGTGTGGAGTTCTAAGTTCTTAACTGAACCCACCCCCAAATGGATACAAATCAGTAATGAATAACGTTTCTACTTTTTGGGTTTTAGATCAGCTGGAAAAGACAAAAAATCAATCCAGGCCTCCATACGACGCAATAAAGAAACAAACACCGTTCTTGCACGGCTGAACAGTGAATTACAGCAGCAGTTAAAGGTAAGCACCTCCTCAGTGATGGAAACAATGGTTTCAGCGCCCCGCCAATTGGAGAAATGCAATTAAGAATCCATGTTCTGACAATTTTATACCGATCTCTGGTGAACAATAGTACTGAGTAAAAGCCATACATTATGGAACTCAAGACAAAACCAGCCGCCTTATGCATTTTAACTCCTATGAATAGGGATGATCGAATACCTCAAATATTCAGCTTTGCGAATATTCGACGAATAACTCGCCGCTATGCGACTATTCAATGCGCAATGTAAGTCTATGGGAAGCCCAAATAGTTCTGAATAGCTATATGGGTTTCCCATAGACTTACATTGCGCATCGGAAATTCGCGAATAGCAGCGACTTATTCGGAAAATATTCGCGAAGCCAAATATTTGAGGTATTTGATCATCCCTACCTATGAATTCTTAATTATAAGAATACTTGCTATGATTAAGGTCTCATGGGAGTTTGAAGCTTTTAAGGCTATGTTCACATCAGGCTCGCCCTTATGCTCAATTTCACCGTCTGGGTTTGTTTCCGAACTCCCGCAAGACAGGATTTGGGTGTCTGTCGGAAATCATTTTTGGCCGTATATGCATATTTAGTTGAGTCAGCAAAATCTAATCTACTACGTCTTGCTGCCTGCCTCAGCTATGGCTGAAAATGAACTACGAGGGAGCTTTCGCACCTACAGTAGTTCCCATTTTATGTATATGGTTTTTGAGAAAAATATTTTATTTCTATTTTTTTTTTCCAATTGGTGCCGAATTAGAGCTTTTTAGTCCTATTTTTCTATTGTTTACCTCTTCCATGAGATGCTCTGTAAATTAACACTTGCTACACTTGTCCTTTTTAGAAAAGTCATATCCTTACTGTTTTGTAGAACTGAAGTGGACCACACGGCCATAGAGCTAAGCATGTGCACACACTGCACGACTTTTCCATATATATGCATGCAGGGAAAGGATTTCTCTTCATGAGGTAAACCGTATCAAAACTCCAGTCCCATTGACCTAGAAAGCTCAGTGCTCATCACTGATGTTTTACTTCTGCTTGATTCCAATACAAAACTATGGCCACAGGCACAACACAAAAATACATATGGTGGTCACACTTCTTAGGCATGAAAGAAATGTCATCATGTATTTTGTTACATTTTGTGACCATGCTTTTTTATATTGGAATAAGGCCCGTTTCACACGTCCGTGAAAAACACTGACGTTTTTCACTGGCGTGTAAAACACGCACATGTCCCCCCGTGTGCCGTGAATCACGGCACACGTGGGTTGTCTAAATGCAATCCGGGCTCCGTTCTCCGTGGCCCGTGATTGCACTTAGAGATTCACTCACCTGCGCCCACTCCCGCTGTCCATGGTGCTGATCTCTCCCACGGTGCAGCATCCGGCCGGCGCTGACCCCCGCAGCAGCTGCTTCCAGGTCGGCTGTGTCGTGCATCATGAATATGCGCGACAGTAATCAGCCGGCACAGAAGGAGCAGGGAGAACGGGCTGCAGAGGACATCGCTGGACGCCGGGTGAGTAAAAATGATTTTTATTTTAAAAGCACGTTTTTTTCTGGCACGTGTTTCACGGACCACACCACTGCGTGGTCCGTGGGACATCAGTGATGCCAGAAAAAAATGGACATGTCTCCGTGCGGCAAACACGGACACGCGGGTACGCCGCACGGAGACACGTGCAGTGACAAATCACTGACATGTGAGCAGACCCATTCATTATAATGGGTCTGCGTATGTCAGTGATTCTGGTACGTGGAAAAGCACAAACGTCCCAGAATCACTGACGTGTGAAAGGGGCCTTAAGCATATTAAAGCATCAGTGGTGAGTGCCACGCTTTCTATCTAATGGGACTGGAGTTTTTGAAAAGTCTATCGCAGAACACCAATATGTCTGACAAGTTTCTGACCAGGGGTTAATTGCTTCACAATTGTATAACCGCAGTGCCAGTGTGTGTTTTTCCGTGTTTGGACGCCTTTCTATAAATTGGGCCACATCTCATGTTTGTGGCAATCCTTATTGGACTGACCAGCAGCACTTCTCAATCACTGATCAGGAAATATTTACCAATCATCGTACATTTAAAGGGAATCTGTCAGCAGGTTTATGCTACCTCATCTGAGAACAGCATGGTGTAGGCAGA
Organism: Anomaloglossus baeobatrachus; assembly: GCF_048569485.1. Lineage (NCBI taxonomy): Eukaryota > Metazoa > Chordata > Amphibia > Anura > Aromobatidae > Anomaloglossus > Anomaloglossus baeobatrachus. The sequence goes on from NC_134355.1 coordinate 266,302,879, forward strand.
GATCCTGAATCCAGCGATATATCACTGTTAGAATGGCTGCACACAGTAATCTGCGTTTTCAGCTTTAGTCATGTAGCAGAGCTGAGAATGCTGCCCCCACCCACACCAGGCTCTCTATAGAGGTTGTAATTTGATAGTGAGGTGTCAGAGGAGGGGGCATGCCGGACTGCCGTCACTTTGTAGTCAGAGCAATAAGGGTCTTGTTGCTTAAACATAGCAAATAAACAACAGATCAGACTGTGACGAGGCTGGAAGCCGTGAATTTTAACCCTTGCAGCATTCTGGCTTCAGCTTACCTATACAAAACCTGCTGACAGATTCCCTTTTTGTAGCCTTTTTACACTGTCTGATCGCTGCAAACGATATGCACTGAGCGATCTGTAATATCTGTAATTGCTCTGCACATGGGCTGCCATTGTTCTCTGAAAAGGAAGTTCTTTTCCACCGGACAACATAATCTGGTCAATGAAGGCGTATGCAGCAACCCTAACGACGATCATTTTTGTCTTGTTTCAGGACGTTCTTGAAGAAAGGATATCTTTGGAAGTTCAACTGGAACAATTGCGACCATTTTCTCACCTTTAAATAAACTCTTCAGTATCCATGAAGCCAGGCCTGCTCTATAATCAGCCCAGAGTCCCAGCTCACCGCAATGATGCGGCTCCATTCCTCTGCCATATCTATGTCCTTGCACTAGTTCAAAGAAGTGAAATAACGGAATTTCTTCACCAAACCGCCCTTGTTTTATTTTTTCCGCATGCACGTCACAACCTACATAACTATTCAAGTAGTTTACATATGGTGGAGAAGCAACGTGGTCTCTAGTACTTAGCAGTCAGGCAAATGCCAAGGAGATTCCTGGTTGCTATACTTTACAAAGTATTTCTGATGATTGCGCCATCTTGTCAAATCTGCCTGACAAAGTATTCCGCTTTCTTTATAAAGCACTATGAATTGTAATCATGCGAGTGAGACTGTTACAGCCCGTGTGATGGTCGTGTCTGGCACCATGCATTCATTCATTCATTTGTATAATAGTGTACGAGAGGGATTGATTCAATAGTATATGGAATTTTACTAACTCCTTACCAAATCACGTTCTAACCTACTAAACCTAATCCAAAGGCGATTCCTCATCCACGGCATATCACATGCATTAGTCTGTTCACTCTCTTCCCTGATTTGCACGTCTTAATCGTCGGCTTGACCAAAGCCTTGTCCGTTGGACACGTTTTCTTTGTTTCCTACACTGCCCTTGTTGATCCTGACAATTCAGTTCTCTCCAGAGCAGTATATTTCTGGGTTCTCTTCCATCTCTCCTAAAGGCCTTACTACTTTGAGCTATAGACAGGCTTTACTAATCGCAGCAATCTCCCGGAGTCTTTCCTGCTCTTCAGGTGGATGTACTGTAATAGGGTTTTGTTCTATATTGTATGATAAACACCTTTTGATCTCATATGTAAATTTGAATTGTAAGCTGACTAACAGCAATTATTGTATTTAATAGCTTATTCTGGCTGTGGGATCATAGATGTTAAAGTGCATGGATGTATCTCGGCAGAATCAGAACTAGCAAAAGTGTGATTTTTACACCAATAAAACAGCACAATATTTTAACCATTCGCATCCTTCTTCCTTTTTGTCTTGCAGTTTTAAAAAATATCATGCACATAAACATGTAAATTAATTGGGATTGTGTTTTAGATAGTATCTTACAGAGGGTCTCTATGGGGTGCTTCACACACAGCGAGCTCGCTGCCGAGATCGCTGCTGAGTCACGCTTTTTGTGACGCAGCAGTGACCTCATTAGCGATCTCGCTGTGTGTGACACTGAGCAGCGATCTGGCCCCTGCTGCGAGATCGCTGCTCGTTACACACAGCCCTGGTTCGTTTTCTTCAAAGCCGCTCTCCTGCTGTGACACACAGATCGCTGTGTGTGACAGCAAGAGAGCGACAAATGAAGCGAGCAGGGAGCAGGAGCCGGCATCTGACAGCTGAGGTAAGCTGTATCCAAGATAAACATCGGGTAACCAAGGTGGTTACCCGATATTTACCTTAGTTACCAGCAGCTCTCACGCTGCCTGTGCTGCCGGCTCCGGCTCTCTGCACATGTAGCTGCTGTACACATCGGGTTAATTAACCCGATGTGTACAGCAGCTAGGAGAGCAAGGAGCCAGCGCTCAGTGTGCGCGGCTCCCTGCTCTCTGCACATGTAGCTGCATTACACATCGGGTTAATTAACCCGATGTGTACTGTAGCTAGGAGAGCAAGGAGCCAGCGCTTAGTGTGCGCGGCTCCCTGCTCCCTGCTCACACTGGTAACTAATGTAAACATCGGGTAACCATACCCGATGTTTACCTTAGTTACCAGTCTCCGCAGCTTCCAGACGGCGGCTCCGTGCAAGCGCAACGTCGCTTGCACGTCGCTGCTGGCTGGGGGCTGGTCACTGGTCGCTGGTGAGATCTGTCTGTTTGACAGCTCACCAGCGACCATGTAGCGATGCAGCAGCGATCCTGACCAGGTCAGATCGCTGGTCGGATCGCTGCTGCATCGCTAAGTGTGAAGGTACCCTAACTTGTCTCTGCCACGCAACTCTTTGTCAGCTGATTGCAAAGTAGGGTTTGTGAAACAGACTAAAAATGGCTTGATGCATTCCATCGTAGGCTGGTACAAGATTGCCATCATGCACGTGTCGATCATCCAGAATGAATACATTATTATTTCTATACAACCATTATATTCCTATAGGACTTTACAAGTCTTTAGAGACATGTATGAACTGTATCAGACATAGCAATATTTTATTTGCCAATTAAACAAGAGTGTATAGTCCTCACTAAATTTCTCCATAGTCTCACAAAAGCTTTTTGTCATAATCAACTCCCATTTAGCATCCCTCATATGTAACACAGACAGACAAACTGAAACTGGCGACTCATGGATGAGGGAGGTGCGGCACTCCTGGAACTACGTCTTATACTGCTTAGCCGGCCAACTTCACTTTCTACATTAGTGGATAGCTGATAAAATCGTAGGGGGGTCTTCAAGGCACCAGTGCAATACTTGGGCTCTTTCTTGCCAATTAAGGCTATGTGCGCACATAGCGTTCTGTCCCTGCAGAAATTTCTGCAGCGATTTGAACAGCACACGTGCGCTTCAAATCGCTGCAGAAAGAGTCCGTAATGAAAAGAAAAAGCCGATTTCATGCGCTCTGAGTGCAGCCCCTCCCATAGACAGAGCGGGGGCTGCATGCTGAGCGCACGGAATAAGTGACATGTCACTTCTTAAAACGCGCGCTTCGGGCAGCAGCCGAAGCGCTGCGCTCTAATGACACGTGCGCACGTCTCCTGCGTAATCTTCATAGATTATGCTGGGGACGCAGAACGCATGCAGTTACGCTGTGGTGCAGATCGCAGCGTAACTGCATGCAAATACGTAACGTGCGTACATAGCCTATGACTTGCAGTTGGATTGTAGTGCCACCAAAAAGATTTTTCAATTTAAAGACATGCGCTGAATACACTTTATGGCATAACCAAGTTCTTCCCAAAATGCTCAGTTTTCGTTACACTTTAAACCCCCGTCACACATAGAGATCGCTAGCGAGATCACTGAAACGTCACAGGTTTTGTGACGTATCAGCGACCTCGCCAATGATATCGCTGTGTGTGATAAGCAGTAGCGAGCGGGCCCCTGCTGCGAGGTCGCTGATCATGACAAAACGACCAGGACCATTTTTTGCTCGTTGGTCTCCCGCTGTGCAGCATGCATCGGCGTGTTTGACGGCGGGGGACCAACGAGCGCCGATTCTGAGTTGCAGGGTGCCGTCGTTACACGGGTCGCTGGTTGCTGATGGCTGGTCACTGGTCGCTGTGGAGATCTGCCTGATTGACAGTTCAACACCTACCATGTAGTGAAATTCCAGCGATCCCTGCCAGGTCGGATTGCTGGTACGTCGCTATGTGTAACGGGACCCTAAAGGGGGCTTTACACGCAACGACATCGCTAACGTCACTAACAAAATTACTCATCTAATCGTTGATCGTTGACATGTCGTTCTAATCCCAAATATTGTTGCAGGACGCAGGTTGTTCGTCGTTCCTGCGGCAGCACACAACGCTATGTGTGACACTGCAGGAACGAGTAACTACATCGTACCTGCGGCCACCGGCAATGAGGAAGTAAGGAGGTGAGCCGGGATGTTACGGCCGCTCATCTCTGCCCCTCCGCTTCTATTGGGCGGCCGCTTAGTGACGCCGCACGAACCTCCCCCTTAGAAAGGAGGCGGTTCGCCGGCCACAGCGACGTCACCAGGCAGGTAAGTACATGTGACGGGTGTTAGCGATGTTGTGCGCCACGGGCAGCGATTTGCCCGTGACGCACAACCGACAGGGGTGGGTGCTTTCACCAGCGACATCACTAGCGATGTAAAGCAGCCTTTAGGGTCAAGAAACTGGCACTGGCATATATCCAGGCTGTTTTTGTTCTTGTTTCCTTTGATCATTGTCAACAGCTTTATCAAATTCCCAGTCACACTTTCCGTAGCTATCTGCAACCAAGACATGTCCTAAATACCGAGTTCCCAGACATTGGAAATTCTCTCAAATACCGTGATTGGGATTCTAATGAGCCATGGACCCAAGGAGTTGATCTTTTTATACACCCAATTACTAAGTAGGAGACGCTCCTCATCCCCGTTGTTGGTAGAGACCGAATGAAGGACAGTAAAGGTCCAGTCACACTAAGCAACTTACCAGCGATCCCAACAACGATAGGGATCGCTGGTAAGTTGCTAGGAGGTTGCTGGTGAGATGTCACACTGCGACGCTCCAGCGATCCCACCAGCAACCTGACCTGGCAGGGATCGCTGGAGCGTCGCTACACGAGTTGCTGGTGAGCTCACCAGTGACCAGCCCCCAGCGCCGCGTGGAAGATGCTGCGCTTGGTAACTAAGGTAAATATCGGGTAACCAACCCGATATTTACCTTGGTTACCAGCGCACGGAGCTACACGTGCAGAGCAGGGAGCAGCGCACACTGAGCGCTGGCTCCCTGCTCTCCTAGCTACAGCACACATCGGGTTAATTAACCCGATGTGTCCTGCAGCTACATGTGCACAGAGCAGGAGCCGGCACTGACCAGTGAGAGCGGCGGAGGCTGGTAACAAAGGTAAATATCGGGTAACCAAGGACAGGGCTTCTTGGTTACCCGATGTTTACAGTGGTTACCAGCCTCCGCAGAAGCCGGCTCCTGCTGCCTGCACATTTAGTTGTTGCTGTCTCGCTGTCGCACACAGCGATCTGTGCTTCACAGCAGGACAGCAACAACTAAAAAATGGCCCAGGACATTCAGCAACAACCAGCGACCTCACAGCAGGGGCCAGGTTGTTGCTGGATGTCACACACAGCGACATCACTAGCAACGTCACAAAAGTTGTTCGTTAGCAGCGATGTTGCTTAGTGTGACGGGGCCTTAAGGCTGGGGCCACACGGGGACTACTGCGATCCACTTGCATGACACTCGGCTCGTGCTGGCAGTACAGCAGAGCCGAGTGTTATGCGTGTGTCCTTGCAACTGAGGTCCGTTCGTGCGAGCAGACCTCAGCTGCGGGGGGCGGGCCGGCACTCAAGAGGGGAGGGAGGGATTTATCTCACTCTCTCCTGCGTAGCCAGCTATTGCCATTCTCGCACTGCACTAGCGGTACACCGGTGTACCGCGAGTGCAGTGCGATTTTTTTTTTTTTTTTTCCTCGCCCCATTCACTTGAATGGGTGCGAGAGAGTCTCACATTACAATCGCAGCATGCTGCGATTGTTTTCTCAGTCCGATTAGGGCTGAGAAAATAATCGCTCATAGGTGCTGACACACAGGCTAGAATTGGTCCGAGGGGAATGCGATGTTTTATCGCACTCCACTCGCACTGTATTTCTCGCCGTGTGGCTTAGGCCTAATACCTTCTAGCAAAGAAGGATTGGTGCAATGCCTTGACCTCCCCAGATATTTTTTTAGCAGCAATTAACAAGATGATCCAAATGTATATACTCAATCAATGCTACCTAACACCTAGGTTATATAAAATGGGTAGATCTGCCACTTCACATTGTCATAGTTGTTGGGAAGAGGTAGCACATTTTTAATTTTGATTCCATTGCATACTTTTGGAAAGAGTTCATAACTATCTTCATAGAGATCATACAATGCCCCTGTACCACTCTGTCGTAAGGTGTGCTTATTAGGAATCCATCATGAGGGGACCTGGCCTCATCACACTCTTATCAGGGAAATGCTGTTTTTGGGTCGCAAGGCTATCGCCATGAGATGGATGGGAAGAAGACCCCTGTGGATTTCACACTGGGTCAGTATGATAAATACTGCAGTTTCCTATGAGAGGGTGATATATAAAAGTAGACTGTCCTCCAAAATTTGACAATTTATGGAAGCCTTGATTTGATTGACGTCTTCAGGCGATGAGGCGTATTCTCTTATTATTTTAAAGTAGGGGATATTTGGTGCCTGCAAAACCAGGCCGCAGCCGATATTAAAGGGTATAATACAATTAAACCATGGAAGTGAAAAACCCAATTAAAATCTAACTTTTAATATCATTAAAAAGTCAGGTGACCAAACAAACGCAAAAACAAATTGGTAGGATACAGCAGATATAATGACAAACACCAGGAGGGAGAATACAGATAAACCACAAACTGGCCCTAGGTAGACCCTAATAACTTCTCCCTACCTAACAAGGGATGGTATGACGCCCTAGGGTTGTAGCGCCCCCATTCACCGATGGGAAACCCTAAGTTGCTCTTTTAGATCATACACAAACAGACACCAAAATTAACATAACAATAGCCCCCATTGCAATTGCAACGGTAGGAGAACGGTAACTTATCCGATAATGATACTCAGAGACTCAATCACGACGGGTTTCCTCCCAAGGATGCTAGGGATTCATCGGGGGACACAGACCAGAGGGTAGACAGTGAATGCATACGCCTCCCTGGGGTACCAAATGGATGATGCAAGATGGTGATACCTAAAGAGCCCGTATAGGCCTGCTATTTATATCTATATCCGGGGTGGGCAATAACCCCTAAACCAGAAGTAAATAATTCATCCATCAGCCCCGAATCCAAAATAGTGCAGTATACAGTGTGTCCACCCATATCCTGTCCACCGCCATTAACTTGAGAACAGTGGCAGCTATAGGAATAGAAGTGGTGTCTAGGTATAGTAAAGTAACCATGCGCTACGCAATGAACCCACCTATAGCGCCACCTGGTGGAAAACTGAGTTAGCATTTTTATCTCAAACGGAACGAGAGCAAGGGGAAAAAAGTGAATTCTGGTCACATTGAATGCTGGTCACGCATATGGCGCTCATTTAACTTTGATGCTCAAAGTGGCCCCCGTCAGCTGCAATGCCCATCTGGACTCTGGACAGCATACTGTATCTTGCTGCACGTTGTGCAATATGGTACGTTTGCACAAGCATCTGTGATACGTCGTCGTAGATCCTGCATTGTTGGAGGGGTCGCATACACCTGCTGTTTGATGTGACCTCACAGAAAGAAGTCTAATGGGGTCAGGTCAGGTGAGCGTGGAGGCCACTCCACGCAGCCACCAAATACCCAATGATTGTAGGAAGGTCTCCATGAGGTATCGCTTCACGTCCGCAGCCTTGTGAGTTTTACACGTTCTTATCCTAGCATTTCTTCATGCAAAATGTCGATTCGTATTGAATTGATGATTCCCTCCGGTGCGCCCCGCATGAGTCAGTCGTTTGGCTCACTCACTTCCAGTGGGCCCTGTTCACAGCGCTGTGGAACGCATTTGCGTTCCACATGTTTCTTCTAATGCTGAACACTATGACCACATCTGGTCACCGCTGTGCAGTGTCTGCAGTTTTTCTAATTTGTAGCAATTTTGCACTATTGGTGTCTCCAATGAGTAATCTGGCCCCAATATTTTTATGGAATTTATATTCTTAACTATTTTGGATGCAGGGCTGATGGATGAATTATTTACTTCCGGTTTCGGGTCATTACCCACCCCGGATATAGATATAAATAGCAGGCCTATACTGAGGCTCTTCAGGTATCATCCTCTTGCACCATCCATTTGGTACCCCAGGGAGGCTTATGCATTTGCTGTCTACTCTCTGGTCTGTGTCCCCTGATGAATCCCTAGCAACCTTAGGAGGAAACGCGTCGGGACTGGGTCTCTGAATGTCATCAGATAAGTTCCCGTTCTCCTACCCTTGCTTTTGCGATGGGGACTATTGTTATGTTAATTTTGGTGTCTGTCTGTGTAGGGTCTAACAGGGATACTTAACTTTCCCGTCGGTGAATGAGGGCGCCACAACCCTAGGGCATCATACCCTCCATTGCTAGGTAGGGAGAGGTTATCAGGGCCTACCTAGAGCCAGTTTGTTGTTTATCTCCATCTCCCTCCTGACGTTTGTCATTATACAGTATCTGCTGTACCATACCAATGCGTTTTTGTGTGTGGTTGGTCACCTGACTTTTTAAATTCATATTATTAAAAGTTAAATTTTAAAAAAATTCACTTCTATGGTATATTTGGTGCCTGACAAGGGTGTCTTATGCTTTTGGTTAAGAAATTATACCCATTGTCAGACCATTAATGAGCAATGAGAAATGCTGTTGCTTCCATTGTTCTATGATGTAATCTTATTTGTATAATCTTTAATAATAATTTTTCATTTTTTTTAAAAAAAAGGAATGAGGGCCCTGCTTGCAAGCTATAAGGAAATAGGGAGGACAGAAAAAGTGAATAGTGCTTGTCATGTATGGTCCAGCCACAACTATAAAAAGGAAAAAAAATGGGGGTATTTGAATAAAGCTGCATGAACAAGTCACTAGTAATGGATACAAAGTGCTACTGAGTGCAAGGATAATGGGGACAGATACATTTATAACTCTGGATACTTGAAATTAAGCAGATTAGGTTAGAATTTGGCTTGGCACAAAAGAAGCCCTGGATAAAGGCGTGAGAGGTTCAGATACTAGTCTTGGGTCATTAGCAGAATGGAAAGCACTGGTATGGTGGAGAAGGATGATGGAGGGGCATGTTGGCTGGTGCGGAATTGTGCATGAGTTATAAGTTTATATTGTACTTTGTAGTGGATGAGCAACCAATGGAATGACTAGCAAAGGTTGGACAGAAATATGACTCTAGCTGTTGCATTCAGAATAGATTGGTATCACTCCAAGTAAACGCTCCCCTCTCCATAATAAGTGAAGAGTTGTAGTAGTCCGGACAGGAATTAATCAGTTCAACCGTAATGATTTTTTTTTTTTTTTTTTTTTGCAGGATCGGGTAAGAAAAGGATGAATTCTCAAAATTGTTTTTGATTTGTATTTAATATGAGTGAGAGTGATTAGATATAAGAGGTGAAGAAACTGGAGCACCCAAAGGAAATACACAAACTGGGAGAACATACAAGCTCCTAATAGATGTTGTCCTTTTTGAGGTTTGAACCCAGGATCCCAGTGGTGCAAGACTGCAGAGGTAATCACTGAGCCATCATATCAGAAATATTAATCATTAGTAGCATGCCTATATGTAGAGTGCACATTTATGCCTCCATGCACATTGAAAGCATTCAGATTCTAAGCGCTCTCTACCCATAGAAATGCTGTCAATGATTAAAGGGGTTATCCGGCTTCTTTTCACTTTTTTTTTTAATTTTTTTATTACCCTATTGGGCTACAGTGACCACTTACCTGCCCTGCTGTCAGCCCCTCTCCCCCGGCTCAGAGTGGTCATGTGACTGCTCCTGCCGCGATTTTGCTGCTTCCGGTCCTTTCATGTCAACATGGGCAGGACCATGTTGACATGCAAATCTGGAACAGCATGTCGCCTCCCTGCTAGGCGGGTACAGTGCGATGAGCCCCGCCCCCTTCCCTGCACCCTCCCACACATTCTCCCGCACCCCGTACTCTGCCCACAACCTCCCCATGCACTGCTGTGGGGTCCGTGACCTGGGGGAGGGGCCTGGCGGCGGTTGCCCATGGTGTCACCGCCAGCTGCTTCTCATCACTGTCCCGCTGTCTGTGCTCTCTTCAGCACAGCGGTGACATCACTACTGTGCTGATATGTCCAGAGCACAGACAGCGTGCGAACGTGCAGGAGCGGTGGGGACCGAGGACGGGTGAGTATGTACTCCCTACATGTGTTCCCTATGGGGGTGGAGGGGTCGGTACAGAGCCTTGTGTGTGTATGTGTGTGTGGTGCAGAGCCGTGTGTGTGTGTGTGTGGTGCAGAGCCCGATGTGGGGCTGTTATTTGCAATGCTGTAGTGATAACAGGTCAGGTGCTGGGGAAGAATACTGACATGGAATGTGTGGGCAGGGGGCGGGGCTGGACTGGACACTGAGGTCGGGCGGTGCCAGCTCTGACTGAGGTTTTGCACAGGAAGTGGTCAGAGCTGGATGTAAACAAGGAGCTGCAGAGAATAAAGGGTGAATTCAAGAGGAACAAAAGTTAGAAAACAAAAAATAACAATGTAGGGGTGTTTTATATGACAATACAGCACAGATTAGCTTACCAAAAATGTTTGTCGGACAAGCCCTTTAATAAATCGGTCACTGGTTAAAAAGGTATATCGGCTCTGCTCACTTTTGTATCGCAACAACACATCTACAGACACCTTGCAGGACATGCACATGTTTAGCAGGTATCGTGGACTGGTCCTATCCCTGTGAATAGAATAAGTGCATGATACCTGATGATGGTACACGCATTTTGGCCAGTATCTGTAGTCATGATGTTAAAAGTGACGGGAAAAAAAGTGCTGGAGAGGATGAAAACTTTGAAAAAATTGAGGTTTTAATGGTTTATCAATCCAGAAAATGCTGTATGTATGAGACAAATATAAGTAACTAGCTGTACTACCCGGCTTCGCCCGGGTTAATAACTGTTGTTAACAAAATAGAATGTATTAACAAAAATTTAATCTGCACACAAAAACCACAAAACAAATAGAAATGTAATTATTAACCCCTTCAGCCCCCGGGCACTTTCCGTTTTTGCGTTTTTGTTTTTTGCTCCTTTTCTTCCAAGAGCCGTAACTTTTTTATTATTCCGTCAATCTTGCCATATGAGGGCTTGTTTTTTGCGGGACGAGTTGTACTTTTAAATGAAATCATAAGTTTTACCATATAGTGTACTGGAAAACGGCAAAAAAATTCCAAGTGCGGAAAAATTGCAAAAAAAGTGGGATCGTACAATAGTTTTTGGGATATTTTATTCACGGTGTTCACTATATGGTAAAACTGATGTCTGGGTGTGATGCCTCAGGTCGGTGCGAGTTTGTAGACACCAAACGTGTATAGGTTTACTTGTATCTAAGGGGTTAAAAAAAATTCACAAGTTTGTCCAATAAAAGTGGCGCACGTTTTGCGCCATTTTCCGAAACACGTAGAGTTCTTATTTTTTGGGATCAATGGCTCAGTGATGGCTTATTTTTTGCGTCTCGAGCTGACGTTTATAATGGTACCATTTTTGCGCAGATGCTACGTTTTGATCGCCTGTTATTGCATTTTGCGCAAAACTTGCGGCGACCAAAAAACGTAATTTTGGCGTTTGGAATTTTTTTGCCACTACGCCGTTTACCAATCAGAATAATTGATTTTATATTTTGATAGATCGGGCATTTCTGAACGCGGCGATACCAAATATGTGTATATTTATTTATTTTTTAACCCTTTAATTTTCAATGGGGGGAAAGGGGGGTGATTTGAACTTTTAGGTTTTTTGTTTTTTTTTTTATTTTTTAAAACTTTTTTTTTTACTTTTTTTTTTTATTTTACTAGTCCCCCTAGGGGGCTATAGCAATCAGCAATCCGATCGCTGATCGCTATCTGCTGATCACAGCAATACCGCTGTAATCAGCAGATTCACTCACTTTGGTTTTCCCTCTGCTCTCGGCCGAGGGAAAATGAAAGTGAAAGATCATAGCAGCAGGCGTCATCACATGACCCTGTGCTACGATGGCAACCACCGATAGTCACGTGATAACACACGTGACTTCCGGTGGGGGCGGCGGTAAGTAACAAACATGGCCGCGCGCATTTAAATCTTGCTGCCAGACTTTGGCAGCAAGATTTAAGGGGTTAATGGCCGCGGGTGGAAGCGATTCCACCCGCGGCTAGCAGGCACACATGTCAGCTGTTGAAAACAGCTGATATGTGTGCCGATCCACGCCGCCTGCCCGCGGCAGGGGGCGGGGCTTAACGGGACACGATCTATGACGGATAGATCCGTCCAAGGTCGTGAAGGGGTTAAAAGGCAAAAACTAAGCTAATAGAAGCATTTCACAACATATATTTCAACACCACAGATATTCCACACAGATTTAACTAAATTGGCCAAGTAATGTGCTCCGTCTGTCTCTTTCGCCGTCTGCCTGTCTTTTTTTTTTTTTTTGTCTGTCTCTATCTCTCTGTTTCTTTCCCCATCTGTCTCTTTCCCAGGTCTCAGATGCACACCAAGATATAGAATAAAAAATTGCCTTTATTATATACCAATATTAAAAACATTTAAAAAATACAAATATACAAGTCACCAGAGGTCAAGGCAAGGATGCCCTGGGCAGAACAGATCACGGTAACAACAATAATCACATGCGTAAATGCATCAATCAAAAGGGAAGTTATTGCTGTGAAAGGAGTGTGCCAATGTATAATACTGCACGCCTAACAATATTGAGTCAAGACAACCAGGGGTATAAGAGTGACAGTTGTATGCAGTATTAGGAGGGAGCAAAAATTAATATGATAATTCAAACAACAGGATCATAAAGGCATGAATTATACAAATAATGAAGAGATGCAATAGTCCAAAATATTCATCATAGATACATCAAAAAAAGGGATTAGCCTAAGTGGACAATTACCATGCCGAGTAACCTGATTGTACTCCCTAAACCTGTATATAAAGGTGCAATGCATATAACCTATATATGTGCCAAAAGAGAGTACTGGCAAGAGACTGCACCAGAGTCTAGTTAGAAGATACAATACCCCAAATGGTTAATAAGGGTTGTGCAGAGAGGCATAGAATGGCACGAGGGAATGCCCAGGGCAGGCAGGCCAACGCGTGTCGCCGCCTAAGCGGCTTCCTCAGGGCAAGTTTTATTCTATATCTTGGTGTGCATCTGATACATGTGCGGTTGCTTTTTTCTTCCTTGCTGCGTTCACCCATTCTACCGCACCAGGTAGCACCCCTTCTTTTTCATTGTTTTTCTTTATTCTAGACTATTGGTGCGCTCTTACCAAATTTTGTATTGCTCTTTCCCAGGTCTGTCTCTTTCCCCGTCTGTCTCCCAGTCTCTGTGTCTTTTACTGTCTGTCTCTTTCCCTGTCTGCCTGTCTCTGTCTCTTTCCTTGTCTGTCTCTATTTCTCGGTCTCTTTCCCCGTCTGTCTCTATCAAGGTCTGTGTCTTTCCCCATCTATCTTTGTCTGTCTCTCTGGCTGTCTCCTCCTTCCCTGTCTGCCTGTCTCAGTCCCTGTCTGCATGTCTGTCTGTCTCTGTCCAGGTCTGTCTCTGTCTCTTTCCAGGTCTGGCTCTGTCTCTTTCCAGGTCTGTCTCTGTCTCTTTCCAGGTCTGTCTCTTTCCAGGTCTGTCTCCCCACCGACATATTATTACCTGACATATAGGCTTCTTATACTATGAATGTCTTTTGTTCCTATAGAAACCAATCACAGCTCCTACTAATAACCTGTAGTTCCAGGCTCCATTTACTTTAATGAAGGCATGTTTTTTGGAGAGTAACTGTAAAGCGCAGGGTTAAATTTTCCTGTCAAAACATAGTCTATGACGTTCCCTGGGTCACATGAGGTGTCTGTGCAAATTTCATGATTGTAAATGCGACGGTGCGGATACACTTTTCGTTTCACTTTTTCCCCATTATGTAGATGGGGCAAAATTGGTAAATTGGAATGCGCAGGGTTAAAATTTCGCCTCACAACATAGCCTATGACACTCTTGGGGTCCAGACGTGTGAGTGTGCAAAATTTTGTGGCTGTAGCTGCGATGGTGCAGATGCCAATCCCGGACATACATACATACATACACACACACACACACACACATACATACATACATACATACATACAGCTTTATATATTAGATTTAAATACTCCTTACAAGAGTACCTAAAAGAATTGATGCTGGTTTAAAGGCATACTGTTGTTGACGACGTAGCTCAAACATCTTGGAGATAGTTGATCTGTGGCTGTAGGCTTGTACAAATTCAAGTCTCCTCATATAAGCCCACTTAGACTCGATGATGATGAGATCAGGACTTTGTGGGGCCATATAATCACTTCCAGGACTCCTTGTTATTTTGACCGAAAATAGTTCTAAATGACATTGAGAGTATGTTTGGGGTCCTTGTCCTGCTTCAGAATAACTTTGGAGTGAATCAGGTGCTTCCCTGATGGTATTTATGGTATCTGTATTTTACAGCATTATGAACCAAATCTCCAACTCCATTTGCTCATACGTAGCCCCAAACTCTACCGAGCTTCACTGCTTCTGGCAGACCCTCATTAGTGTACCGCTCTCCAGCCCCTCGGTAACACAAACTGCCTTCTTTTGCAGTCAAGTATTTACATTTTTCACTTATCAGTCCAGAGTACCTGCTGCCATTTTTCTGCATCTCACTTCCTATGTTTTATGTCAATTGCATGTGGAGGGCCCAGGGCAGAGCCAAAGACACTACCCGCAATTCTGCCCCTTTGCCCCACCCCAATAGCTTAAGGTACCCAAACGTCTAATTAAGGTTAAAAGATGATTGGACCCATGGATGTTCACCTTCGGCCAGACTTTAAAAGAAAAACACAAAGCAGCTAAAAATGTGAAATCTCAACTGTTATGCAAAAACAAAGAAATGTACACGTAATTGGCATCACTATATCTGGGACAGTCTGTGCTAGAAATCTGCCACATTTATCACATACAGTGGGCACCATGAAAAAAAATCTAGCTTTTTTTTCATTAAAAAAAGTGTTTATATATATATATATATATATATATATATATATATATATATATATATAAAAACGTGATCACAATGTTGTGCTTAAAAAAAAAAAAGTGACTAAAAAAAAATCAATTTGCATCACAAAACTCAATCTATGGGCTCGGTTGGCTGAAAAATAATGTTATAACATAACCTGAGGTGTTTGAGCCGTGTGCAGACTGACACAGTGGACAGAATTTTTTGAAAAATGGTATGTATGCTATTCAAGGCATGGGGAAACGGAAGGTATCTTAAAAAATGTTTTTTACCAAAGCTCCCCACCAGGTGAAAAAGTGGCGCTATACAGTGAACGCGCCTTGGAACTCAATCTGCAAGATGCCTGTCTCTTTGCCGGATTGTGCGCTGTTAGTGCGGTTGTTTTATGAGAATGCCAGGAATGCTACAGCTGCAGCAGGGTTACTGAGTGTTCAGTTAAGGCACGGGTGACGACCAGTAATCAGAGAATTTGTGGAGGACCTTGCCCCTGCTGTCGTGAAACAGGGCATGAACAACCCTGCCAGGAACAGCAGTGCATGCAGTGTTTCCAGGCAATTGGGGCTCCCGTACAGCAGTGTGGAAAGTTCTCCGAAAGGTCTTGCGGGCATACCCCTACAAAATTAGCCATCATCAACAACTTCTTCCTCGTGACAATGGTACCCGCATGACATTTGCATTCATGTTTCTTGCAACAGTGGCAATGGATGGCAATTGGCCTTGGAATGTTCTGTGGTGTGACGAAGCGCATTTTTACCTGAATGGAATGGTGAACACACACAACTGTCACATGGACTAATGAAAATCTGCATGTGGTCGAGGGGGCTCTGCTGCATTCGCCAAAGGTAACAGTTTGGTGTGGCTTCACTTCATCATTCATCCTCAAAACTTTCTTTTTCGAAGAAATGAGGCCAACTGGGGTTGCTACCTGTCACGTGACAGCAGCAAGATACCAGACAATGCTGGAAACAGTGATCGTTCCACAGCTCCAGCAACGTCAGTGTCTTCAGACGACAACCTTCAAGCATGATGGAGCACCTCCTCACATCGCAAATTGTGTGAAGAACGTTCTGGCTGCACATTTTCCCAATAACAGGATTTTGAGCTGCTCCTTCCCTAACGCATGGCCACCGCATTCTCCTGATCTCAATCCTTGGAATTTCTGGCTGTGGGGACACTTGAAAGAACATGTTTATCGGGGAAATGACGACACCCTGGCTGACCTCAAAGAGCGCATCACTTTGGAAATGCGCAACATCTCACCAGACATGCTCTGCATAGGATGAACATGATCACAATGCATGATGGCAGCCATATTGAACAGTTATGCTAGTCTGTGGAATAATTGTGACATCTCTAATTAATAGCATACAGTTTTTGGGCTGCTCACTCACTGTACAGCGCCACTTTTTCACCTTTTTTTTTTTTTTTTTTTTTTAAAAGATGCCTTCTGTTTCTCCATGCCTTGAATAGCATACATACCAATTTTCAACCAATTCTGTCCACTGGGTCAGTCTGCACACGGCTCCAAACACCTTGGGTTATTTTATGGCTACCTTTTATACAGTGTGTCCACTCATATCCTGTCCACCGCCATGAACTTGAGAACGGCGGCAGCTATAGGCATAGAAGTGGTGTCTAGGTATAGTAAAGTAGCCATGCGCTATGCAATGAAACCATCTATTGCGCCACCTGGTGGAAAACAACGGAGTTAGCATTTTTATTTTGAAAACAGAACGAGATAGAGAAAAAAAAAGGGAATTACAAAGTTGTAGGGCATCATCAATTCAATACGAATCGACACCTTGCATACAGAAATGCTATGATTAGAGCGTGTAAAACTCACAAGGCTGCGGACATGAAGCGATACCTCATGGAGACCGTCCTACAAGTCATTGGGTATGGTGGCTGCATGGAGTGGCCTCCACGCTCACCTGACCTGACCCCATTAAACTTCTTTCTGTGAGGTCACATCAAACAGCAGGTGTATGCGACCCCTCCACCAACAATGCAGGACCCCACGACAACGTATCACAGATGCTTGTGCAAACGTGTCACCTACCATATTGCACAATGTGCAGCAAGATACAGTATGCTGTACAGAGTCCAGATGTGCATTGCAGCTGACGGGGGCCACTTTGAGCATCAAAGTTAAATAAGCGCCATATGCATGACCAGCATTCAATGTTTTTTTTTTGGGGGGGTGGGGGGGTGTCATGGGTTTCATATCATAGCATTTCTGTACGCGAGGTGTCTATTCGTTTTGAATTGACAATGCCCTGCAACTTTGTAATTCACTTTTTTTCTCTATCTCGTTCCGTTTTCGAAATAAAAATGCTAGCTAATACCTGGTATGTTAAATCATCCATCCTACTTTCCCAATATATGTGGCCTGTTGTCTCTTTGCTTCAATATCTCCCTGGCATGCTCCAGCATCTCAATGTGACCTCTCCCCCCTTTTTCCCCACCTTACTTTTATGACCTTTGTTTATTTTGCCTATGTGAAGCTGCATCTGGCAATTTGAGTGATCAAGGGGTTCTTGTGGCACCCCACCCCTTCACAGCTGCTTGCACTTGTATGTGCATATACTGGGGCAGCTCAAAGTCTGCACCATATAAGTATGATGCATTGAATTAGGCCAGAATTGACCGGAAGGTAACTGGATATATAGTCACAGATAATGTTCGTGTGTCTCTTAACTTTCACCCCTATAATACCACACTTTCTACTGCCCCCTCTGATCTCTACACCCAGTAATGAACTTTTCATCTCTCCCTCCATCCTCCCCACCCATCTCACCTTCCCCTCAGACATTTTCCTCCACATCATACCCAGTGTCTCCAGACACACACGGCCTCTCCTGCTCCCACCTACTAACACTCTCTCTTCTTCTCCTCACTGTTGGGGATATCTCTCCAAATCCTGGTCCTCCTCACCCCATCCCTAGTGTCACTTCAAACCCTCATCCACAACCTAACACAAATTTCCGCACCCTCTCAAACCTCATACACATTCACCCAGCCCTGGCTCCCCCAGTCCCACAGGAGCTCTATGGAACGCTCGCTCTGTCTGCAACAAACTATCCTACATTCATGATCTTTTCATCACTAATAAATTTTCCTTCCTTGGCATCACAGAAACCTGGCTCACCCCCTCTGACACTGCCTCTCCTGCTGCACTTTCTTATGGCGGTCTCCAACTCTCTCACACCCCCCGCCCCAGCAACAAGCATGGTGGAGGAGTTGGTTTGCTCCTGTCCGACCAATGCTCCTTTATACCAATTCCACTACCACCCTCTGTTACTCTCCCATCTTTTGAGGTGCACTCCGTATGCATCTACTCCCCTTCCAACCTCCAACTAGCTGTAATTTACCGCCTTCCAGGGCCAGCCACTGCTTTTTTTGATCATTTCACCACCTGGCTACTACATTTCCTTTCCACCGACATCCCCACCATCATCATGGGTGATTTCAATATCCCCATTGACACTTCCCACTCATCTGTCTCCAAACTTCTAACACTCGCTTCCACCTTCGGCCTCACCCCTAATGGTATATAAAGTGGATAGGACCCTGCGTCACTTACTAGGTGCTCTGGAGAAAAAGTATCACTTATAAGAGGAGAATTCCGGCACACTACGCCCAATAAAGATAACACTCAGAAAAAAGTCTTAAATCAATTCCATTTATTTTTCTAAATTTGCATAGAAAAACTGTCCTTATGAGCATCAAAATTTGCATAGAAAAAAAACTGTCCTTTTTGAGCAAACGTTTCGACCGTATCCGGTCTTCCTCAATCAGGACTTATCTTAGTGCAGGGCGTACTGATGGATATGTACTCAGAAATGCGGCACAATTGATGCAGGAACATAAAGGTAGTGAGTAAAGGGTGTGATTCCACTGGTATATGGCTCCAATGTTCCTGAGGTCAATATCACCACTGGCTATGGGGATGCAGTATAATCGTTACAGGAATACAGGGAATGTAAATTAAGGCGTCATTCCACTGCCATAAGGAAAGAGTAGTCAGAACGGGTGTCACCATAAGGGGATTCCACTAGTTTAAGTCCAGCGCGATTAATTCACAGCCGTGATTGTCAGGCATCCATAAGTACCCAGACTAATAAGTGGTATGTATGTCAGGGGGCAGTACTTCTCTGACTAGACACAACATATAAACCCCCATTGCACAAGCTGTACACCCGGCAGTCCCCAGGAACCCATGATAACACAGAACCCATTCATTCTCATACCAATAAACTGACACAGACACTTGAATATGGTTGGAAAAATTGGCCGTATTGTTTTAATTAAGGGTTACCAAACTTAACCAGATCTCATAAAAACCATAAAAATCATAAAAATACCACTTTAACCTTAAAGATACCATTTTACTGTACTGAATACCAGAATCCACCCATGGCCAATGGGCGATTTTACCCCACTAGGACACTAATGCCTCATTAGTAACCCCCCACACAACCACAGCCATTTTTCCACCATACTCTGAAGTCCAAGATTGAAAATATCAATATCTATGTCCGTCCGATAGATGTACTCCATCAGGCCAATAAAGGCCACCCTCAAAACCCCCTAAATCCACATGCCTAAATGAAAACTCACCCAAGGAATTGAAAACTTTAGCAAAAACCCTATTTATTCTTTTCCTAATGTTTTTCATAAATCCAAAATGAGAACAATTCCAACCAATCCAGGAATGATTTCCGAAAATACAACGGAAGCTGTAGGAAAAAAGGTTCTTAACAAAAATAATGTCCCTTTCAGCCCGAGAGATAAACTCAAGATTCTTCACCCTACTCAAATCATCACCTCCCAGGTGGATTATTAAAAAATCCGGTGACTGATCTCGCCTAGCACTCCTCTTCAGCTCAGCTATCAGGTGCTCCCATCTCATACCTCTACAACTAATCCAAAAAATAATTAACTTGATCATGTGAAAAAGAGAGCTGTTCTGTGTACCTCCGCACAGCAGCCCGCTTCTGGGCCAAATAAATAAACAAACGCCCAACAATCCACACGATCAAGGGTTCTGAAAATAAATATAATTAATTAAACAAAAAATTCGGTCAAACATATAACTTGTACTTACCAGAAGTCCATCTCCCCAACTTCATAATTCTACTTTTTTTTTTTTTTTTTTATTACCAAAGCTAGCTGCTACTGTAGCAGCGCCAATTCTGAATGAATGTGATTACAATTTTAAATTGTTCTCACCGCAACTAACCAAACAGCTCTTTAACTTTGCATTAAATTGGAACCTAGTAGCCGGATCTCCAGACCTGTGCAAAAATAAAGCATTACCAAGATGCGGACAAATCGAAAACCAATGCCTGAGATTCGCAACCAGACAGACCCTTGAACTTCTAATAGTTGATAGCGTAACCAATTACCCTTTTGCCGAGTTGATCAGTTTTTGAACATACAATAAAAATCAAACAATGACCTCTAAATACTTTCACC
This sequence comes from Anomaloglossus baeobatrachus, assembly GCF_048569485.1. NCBI lineage: Eukaryota > Metazoa > Chordata > Amphibia > Anura > Aromobatidae > Anomaloglossus > Anomaloglossus baeobatrachus. The sequence continues at coordinate 266,323,406 of NC_134355.1, forward strand.
TCATTAACCAATAGATCATCTACCACTTTCTTACTTGGCGACACCAACTCGGATATATGCAAAGCTGCGAAAAATGCTATCACAAATGCAGTCCTAAATAAAGCTGCTTCAAAGTCATCCATACAAACCGAACCTAAGGTAACCCATAACTCTTCCAGCAATTCCACCCAAAATGGGACGTCTAACATCAGCCTGCCTGGGGCTTCTCTTAAGCCCTTTCAAAAACTGCCTGATAGGAAAAAACGAAAAACAGAGATTAAAAACCCCACAATTTAAGAAAAAAGGAAACCCCAGACAAAGCTTAGTGTAGTGTTGCATAACTAATACCAAATGACAGCTCAAAGTGAACATATTCCCACACAACAGATAAATTACTACAATAATAATTAAAACCCTTCCCTCACAAAAACTCCTCCATCTTTCCCATGCGGCAGTATATGCTGCCCATGTATTCGAACCTAAAGAATTTTTAATATATACTGGGATTAAATTCCCAACACTACCCACAAGTGCTCTGGACAGGGCAACTCTTTTCTTCCCTCCTGCGCTCCGTCCCTCAGACTGGTCAGCCGCTGCAAGGAAGATAAAAGTGAAACAACCTCTAGCTCCTGAACAGAGACGTCTTCAACCAAATATCATATTTCAAACACTGAAAACCAGCTGTCTCAAAACCTTCGCTGCCCAAAAACATTTTGAAGAAAAGGTATTGATCCCGAAAACAACCCCTTCACTACTAGACCGAAGACTAATCCTCTTATTGGCAAGCGTACTACCAAAGATAGAAACAGAAACAAGAACTGAAAACAAATCCAAAACATCTCTCTTATTATTTAAACCAACCTCAACCCACTTCTCCTGCCAGGTCCCTGTTGACCAAGCCATACCAAAACAAACTAAAAAAACAAAACCACTATCTGTGCACATGCTCAAACCAAGATCCTCTGAAGAACAAAACCGATCCTGAAAACACATAATTCCATTTAGCTCACACAAAAAACTCTGCCAAACCAATAAAACCTCCCTCATTTCAGCCGACACCCGAACATGGGCACCTGCTGAATTCAAACCTTTGATACTCTCATACAACCGTCGGCAGAACACCCTCCCCATAGGGATAAATCTGAGAGCAAAGTTCAACGATCCCAACAGAGATTGTAACTCTCGAAGGGTAACCTTTCTTTTAGCAGAAATTTCCTCTACCAAGCTTTGCAAGCGAGACAATTTTTCCTTTGGAAAGCTGTATTCCATAGCCACAGAATCAATTGAAATTCCTAAAAATTCTATTTTTCTGGCATGAGAATACCATTTTTTCCTTGGCCATGGGAACCACAAAATGTTCCATGACCATTAAAAATTTTTGAACCAATTCCATACATAAATTCGAGCCCCCGAGGCCAATAAACAAAAAATCATCAAGATACTGCAGGACTCCACCAGCAAGTACTGAATCCTGCACTACCCAATAAAGAAATGAAGACAAAGATTTGAAATAAAAACGCGACAATGCGAACCCCATCGGGAGGCATCTCTCGAAATAAAATTCACCATTACAGAGAAAAAAAAAACAACAAAAAAACCACAAGAGAGTTAAACCTTGAAGGGTGTACTGGAAGCAGCCGAAATGCAGACTTGATGTCCGATTTTGCCAGTAGGGCCCCCTGACCAAATTGCCTAAGGAGCTCTACTGCCATATCAAATGACAAATAACTAACTGAAGCTACTCCGGTATCCACCTCGTCATTGAGGGACCCACCATTAGGATATCAAAGGTAAATGACTTTGTGACCAAATGTAGAACTGGTGGAGGAAGGTTGAACTAGATGGACCTAGGTCTTTTTTCAACCTTAGTAACTATGTAACTACTATATGTAAAAATGTGATGGAATACCCTGAAAAAGCCAGTTTCTTTCCTAGGTGCTATCCCTAATGGTGAAATACGAAAATTAACAAAAGGTGGTCCAGGGAAAGGCCCTGCTAACCTACCTAACCGTAGCTCTTTTCCGATGTGTTTAACAACAAAAAACCCTCTGAGGGCTAACACACGGTAAATTCTTAACTAAAACACATCCTAAACCTGTAAAATAAGGAACAAAAAACATGTTTAAGGCTATGTGCGCACTAGAAATGTGAATTTTCTCAAGAAAATTTCTTGAGAAACTTCTGGGAGTGGAAGATTTCCGCACCTGCAGAAAAATCCGCGGCAAAAACGCATGCGGATTTGCCGCGGATTTACCGCGGATTTACCGCAGGTTTGTCCCTGCAATAAATAATAAAGATAATCGATAGACAGATAATGGATAGAGGGAAAGATGGATAGATGAATAGATAGATAGATAGAGGGATAGATAGATAGATGAATAGATAGATAGATAGAGGGATAGATGGATAGATGAATAGATAGATAGATAGAGGGATAGATGGATAGATAGATAGAGGGATAGATGGATAGATAGATAGATAGATAGATAGATGGATAGATAGAGGGATAGATGGATAGATAGATAGATAGAGGGATAGATAGATAGATGAGAAAAACCTATATAATGTTCCACCTCCCTGCATTTTCTAAGCTGGCACCCTTTAGTGACTTTCATGTGGCACTAAAGGGTGCTTAGCCTTGTATTTAGCCATAAAATAAATAAATAATTAAAAAAAACCGACGTGAGGTCCCCCCATATTTTGTAGCCAGCTAGGGTAAAGCAGACGGCTGCAGCCTGCAGACCACCGCTGTCAGCTTCACCTTGGCTGATAATCCAAAACAGTGGGCACCCCACGCTGTTATTTTAAATTATATAAATAATTTAAAACAAAAAACGTGCGGTCCCCCCCATATTGGATCACCAGCCAAGGTAAAGCGGACAGCTGGGGTCTGATATTCTCAGACTAGGGAGGTCCACTGTTATTGGACACTCCCCAGCCTAAAAATAGCAGGCCGCAGCCGCCCCAGAAGTGGCGCATCCATTAGACGTGCCAATCCTGGCGCTTTGCCCCAGCTCATCCCGCGCCCTGGTGCGTTGGCAAACGGGGTAATATATGGGGTTGATGCCAGATGTGTAATGTCACCTGGCATCAAGCCCTGGGGTTGGTGAGGTCAGGCGTCTATCAGATACCCGACATCACCAACCCAGTCAGTAGTAATTAAAAAATAGACAACAAAAAAAGTTTTATTTGAAAAAACACTCCCCACATAGCCTCTTTAACCAATTTATTGAAAAGAACAATCAATCCACGTCCGGCGTAATCCAATAGGGGGGGGGGGGGGTCCCACGGCGATCCATACCATAGTCGCTGTCCCAGTCAATGAAGAACAGAATGTTCCCCATTGGCTGGGAGAGCAATGCAGTGACCTGAGCTAACATCAATAGGTCAGCTCAGGTCACTGCAGGGGATGACGAGCGCTGCCATCAGGAGCATAGATGAGATCATTACCTTCTGTGATCATCTCCTGTACTGCTGACATCAGCGCTGTCACTGACTGCGTTGTCAGAAGTATCGCGAGAGCCCGTGACGTCACCGCTAGTGACAGTCTCGGGCCGCTCGTGAGACGGGCATAGACAGCGCTGACGTCAGGAGGCAGGAGATCGTCACAGCAGGTAATGATCTCACCTCCTGACAGCAGCGATCGTCATCCCCGCGGCTCCCAGCACTGCAGGATGTCAGTGTCTGCCTGCGCTGCCGCGTGACAGGCTGCTGACACTGCGGGCAGACACTGACACCCTGCAGTGCAGGCAGCCGCGAGGCCGGAGCAGGACACAGACTGGCACCTGGAGGTCGCACGGAAGTGCTTTTGTGCGGCGTCCAGGGAGTGTGACGTCTGCTCCGCTTCCTCTTCCTGACATAATGACATCGCTTCCTGCAAAACCGCAGGCAGCGATGATCATTCCCGCAGGTAATTCGCGGCTATTCCGGGGGTATACCGCACATCATTGCTACCTGCGGAATACCCCCGGAATACCCCCGGTACCTGCGGAAATTAATGGACATGCACATTTTCTCAAGAAAGTTTCTCGAGAAAATTTTCTCAAGAAATTTTCTTGAGAAAAATCCGCACAGTGCGCACAGCTATTTTTTTTTCTCATTGAATTTCATGGGAAATGTCTGCACAAAGATTGCAGACATTTCTCAAGAAATTTCCGGGGCAAATCCGCGGGTAAATCCGCAGGTAAAAAGCTCTAGTGCGCACATAGCCTAAAGCCCTCATATATTATTCTGGCTTTCTCCCTGTCTGGGTACCGCTTTAACCATGGCAGCATTTTTCCCAAGCTCACAGGAGTCTGTGCTTTTGAGAGGAAAAAAAAACTCCCAAGGATTATAAACCTGTTGACCCACTGACCCACCCCGTTTAAAACATCTGGCTAAAAGGTGAGAACCACCACAAGATGAGCACTCATGCCTGAACCCGAAATTATTAAGCCACTTACACGTCAATTCATTATTAACAAAACATACTCCTTTTTCAATTGTTGAGTAGGAGCCTGTTTTGCTAAAATACCCCTCTGTGGCAACCTCAAGTTCAGCCATAACCCCACATCCTTCTCACCCCATCTCATCCTGGAATGTACCGGCATCTTGTGCCGGAATGATTCATCGTATATAAGCCAAGCAATGCCCCCAAAAACTACGATAGGATAAATTGAGAAGGCCTGCAGCCAAATGTGAAAGGATTTGAAAACCTTCATCATAACCTCACTCTCACCTTTGGCTTCATGCCCACTCAAACACAATAAAGCCCTACCTGACGGTGACAAAGAAAACCCATCCATATATTCTCTGCTCCAAATCCTCTTTTGTCGCATTGCTCAGATGAAAACCTAAAGGCGAAGCCTGACAAGTTAATGCTTCCTCAAAGCATGTTTGAGGGATGCCCTTAAAGCTACCCTCATGTGCATCAGGCTGTACATGTGTGTGTATGGTGTCTACCCTACTTCCCCCCTGCATGAACTCAGCGCACACGCTGTAAATGAACTCTCTAACACTGATGCTATTACCTACTCCAGTGTTAGTACCGAGGGAATAGGATAGCTCACCAGACTTGCAGGGACGATCACCAGTCGGTTGTCTCCAGCAGCTGGGGAGTGATGGCTGCGCCGGCCGCAGCGGTAGGCCCTGAAGTACATCCCTCCTCACCGCTCTTGCTCCCGGACTCCTCCGAAGACACGGCCTGTAGCGCCGCCGCTGCACACTAGAGCTCTTTTGCAGCAGCGACGGCAAGCTACAGCCCAGACCGAAGTCCTCACCCGCCGGCGGCCTGAAGAACCCATCTTCTTCTGGAGCGGTGGAAGCCAGACATCAGACATCCTGGCCGGCGGTCACCTCGTGATGACGCGACAACCAGCCAGCCTGTGATGCCCAATTCTCGCGATACCACTGGGATTGACTGCGAAGATCTCGCCCGACTGCCTCTTCCTTCACCGCGGGACTGGTCCAGCGATGCCGCCGACTACTTCTTCCAAGCGCTGCTACTCTTCGCTCCAGCCGACCTCCGACCCGTTCTTCCTCCTGACGCCGGCGGTGAGTACACTTCTTTCCTTTTCCTCGACCACAGAGCGAAACCTCCACCGGAGTCGCACCCGAACCAGGAACAGGTACTACAGACACCTCGCCCCGCTCCATACCGCCCGACACTTCAGCGGTACCATCCCAAGGCAGGCCCTCATCGCCGTCTTCCTCTCCAGCTCTCCTGAGAATTTGTTGCAGCCGTGACTTCATGATTCATCACAAATCACTTGATCCTGTTAGCTGTGACTGACACAGCTGACTAAAACCCAGATATTTATACAAACTCTTTCTCACACAAAGTTGACAATAACCATCAATATTTCATAAACACCAGTGCAGTCAGCTGATTGGCTACATGCCAGCTGACTCACGTTACCAGGCAGAAAAATCCTCCTCATATTAACCAAAATAGGGTCCGTGCTATCATGACAATCCCAAAGCTACATGCCATGGGATTTTACATTCCTTTGCACACAGCACGTTATGCCTTATGCCCGTCGGGACCTCTTTCCCATAACCAGAAGGGTTATTGATTTCAGGAGCACTGGAGCCATATACCTGTAGGACTCATATCCCTGACATACTTTTTTTCTATGCAAATTTTGATGCTCATAAGGACAGTTTTTCTATGCAAATTTTGAAAACTAAATGGAATTGATTTAAGACTTTTTTCTTAGTATTATCTTTATTGGGGGTAGTGTGCCGGAGTTCTCCTCTTATAAGTCACCCAATGGCCTTCTGCAGCTACTCACAAAGATGGCCACACGCTGGACCTCATCTTCACTCGCCTCTGTTCCCTATCTAACCTCTCTAACTCACCTCTCCCCCTGTCTGACCACAACCTACTCACATTCTCTTCCCTCTCTTCTCCAAGTACGCAACCCCCCTCCACAAACTTTCACACCCTCGCAGAAATATAAAACACCTTGATTTACACGCCCTTTCTCAGCTCCTTCTCCCTCTCACAGACATTGCATTTCTACACGATGCAGATGCTGCTGCAACTTTATACAACACTACAATCTCTGCAGCTCTCGAATCATCTGCCCCCTCACACACACCAAAACCTGCACAATCAACAGGCAACCCTGGCACACGAGGCAGACTAAAGAACTAAGACGGGCTTCCAGAATTGCTGAGCGCAGATGGAAGAGATCTCATTCCACTGAGCACTTCATTGCATATAAAGAGTCCCTGACCACTTTCAAGTCCACACTCACTGCTGCAAAACAAACCTACTTCTCATCCCTCATATCTTCTCTCTCTCACAACCCTAAACAGATATTCAACACTTTTAATTCTCTCCTCCGTCCTCCAGCACCACCTCCCTCTCCTCTCATCTCAGATGAAGACTTTGCCTCTTTCTTCAAGCAGAAGATTGACAACATCAGAGCAAGCTTTGGCCCACAATCACCACAGCCCCTCATCATAGCTACTCAGCCTTCTTCCCCAAATCCAGCTTCTTCACCATGACAGAAAACAATCTTTCCACTCTACTCTCAAGATCACATCTAACAACCTGTGCACTGGACCCACTCCCATCGCACCTCATCCCCAACATCACCTCATCCCAGCCCTAACCCATCTCTTCAACCTATCACTAACAACTGGTGTATTCCCTTCATGCTTTAAACATGCCTCTATTACACCCATCCTCAAAAAGCCCTCCTTTGACCCATCCTCTGTGTAAAACTATCGCCCCATATCCCTTCTCCCCTATGCCTCAAAACTACTAGAACAGCATGTCCATCTTGAACTGTCCTCATACCTCTCCTCCTGCTCCCTCTTTGACCAGCTACAATCTGGCTTCCGACCGCATCATTCCACTGAAACTGCCCTAACTAAAGTCACTAATGACCTACTAACGGCCAAAGCCAAGCGACACTACTCTATCCTCCTCCTCCTGGACCTGTCCTCTGCCTTCGACACAGTAGACCATTCCCTCCTACTACAGATTCTCTCATCTCTGGGCATCACAGACTTGGCCCTATCTTGGATTTCTTCATACTTAACCGACCGAACTTTCAGAGTCTCCCATTCTCACACCACTTCCTCATCTCGCCCCCTATCTGTCGGTGTCCCCCAAGGCTCAGTTCTTGGACCCCTGCTGTTCTCCATCTACACCTTCGGCCTCGGACAGCTCATAGAGTCCCACGGCTTCCAGTATCATCTCTATGCCGATGACACAAAGATCTACCTCTCTGGACCTGACATTACCTCTCTACTAACCAAAATTCCACAATGTCTGTCTGCTATTTCATCCTTCTTCTCTGCGCGATTCCTAAAACTTAACATGGACAAAACAGAGCTCATTGTCTTTCCTCCTCCTCACTCATCTCCTCCATCAAACTAGATGGTTGCTTACTCTCCCCAGTCTCACAAGCTCGTTGCCTTGGAGTGACCCTCGACTCTGCTCTATCCTTCAAGCCACACATCCAAGCCCTCTTCAACTCATGCCGATTACAACTCAAAAATATCTCCCGGATCCGTGCTTTCCTTAACCAAGAATCAACAAAAACATTAGTGCATGCCCTCATCATCTCCCGCCTCGACTACTGCAACCTCCTGCTCTCTGGCCTCCCTTCCAACACTCTTTCACCCCTCCAATCTATCCTAAACTCTGCGGCCCGCTTAATCCACCTCTCCCCTCGCTACTCCCCAGCCTCGCCACTCTGCCAATCCCTTCACTGGCTTCCCATCACCCAACGACTCCAGTTCAAAACACTAACCATGACTTACAAAGCCATGCACAACCTGTCTCCTCCCTACATCTGTGACCTAGTCTCCCGGTACCTACCTGCACGCAACCTCAGATCCTCACAAGATCTCCTTCTCTGCTCCTCTCTTATCTCCTCTTCCCACAATCGCGTACAAGATTTCTCCCGTGCATCCCCCATACTCTGGAACGCTCTACCTCAGCACATCAGACTCTCCCCTACCGTGGAAAGCTTCAAGAGGAACCTCAAGACCCACCTCTTCCAACAAGCCTACAACCTACAATAGCCCTCAGTCCAGTACACCACTGCGCAACCAGCTCTGTCCTCACCTATTGTACCATCACCCATTCCCTGTAGACTGTGAGCCCTCGCGGGCAGGTTCCTCTCTCCTCCTATACCAGTCTGTTTTGTACTGTTAATGATTGTTGTACGTATACCCTCTTTCACTTGTAAAGCACCATGGAATAAATGACGCTATAATAATAAATAATAATAATAATAACTCCTCTGTCATCCATCATGGAAATATATTGAGTTTCCATACACAGGTACCTCACAAGTAAATATAATGGTGGCTGAGAGATCCATCGGCACAGCAGGCTCAATAATGTCATTACAATGCCTCAGTGTGCAGAGCAAAGATCTGAGCAGCATGCTGTGGGCGAGGTGAGTTGTGTTTGCTTCTTTTTTTGTCATTATTTTGTGGAGGGATTATGTGGGGCCATCATAATGTGTTTGGGGGCTGTGAAGAATCATACCATGGGGCTTATGATTCTGTGTTTGGGCCATCATACTGAGTTTTGGGGGGGGGTCATCATTCTGTCTTTTTGGGCTGTTCGGCATCATACTGCTGAAGTGGCCTATTTTAAATTTGGCAACCCATTTCATAACTGTGGAATATGAAGGGCATTGATCCCCCAATGTCAGCGACATATCACCATGAATATCCTTTCCTTGTAGAAACAAGAATTTTCTCACTCCTCTGCTCTCAGTTGCTGTGAATATCGCATTAGACTCCACCATTTTGTTTTCCCGTGTGCGTAGATCACTGCTGCCATAAGCAGCAAACACAAAATTTTAAAAACATATCTTAGACACATGAGGTTTTCATGTGATGTAACATTCATTACCATAGAAACAAAAAAAAAATCACAAAGCCAAAGACTTAGCAGCAGCCCCTCGTACATTTAATAATCTGGAAAACTGAAATGCACACAATTTTGTAGTTGTGGGTTTATCGCTTCTCAATACTGGCATGCACAGCACTTTGACATGTAGAAAGCCAGGTGACCTTCTCCTCTTCTGTGCTGGTAGAACAAATCCACTGACGCTTTGGTCCTTGGAGATTAAATGCATTTTTCATATCTGCAAAAGAAGAATATATTTGAAATTACTCCTTAAAGTATTTTAGCAGGCTTGTTTGCGTGTATTTGCTTCAAATTTAGCATACTCCGACCATTGTTCAAATCAAATGGATTACCCCAAAAGATTATTTTTTTAACTTTGAGTTGAACTACTTTCCTCTTCTGGGAATATATTCATAGTTTTTAGTTTTAAAGTATTATAAAACTAGAAAAAAATGAAAATAGGACATGAAATGTATGCGTCAGGACGTTACAGCCAGGGATGTGATAGTACTTAAGAGAAGAGAACGGACAGAAGACAAGTGTATACCGACTTACATTTTGTATCTGGACGGTCTTCCACAAGTAACCTTGGTAGAGATACTGAGGCCATAAACTGGTAGGACGTCTTTGCCGTATGGCTGAATGGTACATAGGAAATGTGCCGACTTGAAATCACCAGTGCATCGTTAAAGAGAAAGAGACTCAGGTCGCTGATGTGCTCATAGATCCTGTGTCGTTACAAAATAAGATGACCTCTGATTATACTCTATTTTCATCATCACAATTTTATACACAACGATGCTATTAGGATGCACAGAAGATCTTCCACCCGAAAATCTGCTGTGCTAAAGCCCCATGGGCACAGGCACACTGGCAGGCCATGTATGGGACAGCATGCCACAATTATATTTACATTTCTTCAAAACCCTCCAGAAAGCTTTCATTAAGGCTAGTTTCACACATCCGGCTTTTCGCCGGTTTGCCGGATTCGGCGCACTCCAGTACAGTATATACAGGACAATGGCAGCGCGACAAGCTCCGGTCACATGCTGTCATGTGACTGGAGCATGTGACCCGGAAGTTGTGGCGCTGCCATTGTACTGTATACACTGTACTGGCGTGCGCCAAATCCGGCAAACCCGCAAAAAGCCGGCTGTGTGAAACCAGCCTTAAAATCAAAGGTGCCCTTCTTGAAAGGAGTTCTCCACTTTCAGGATAGTGGACCCCAAACACTGTAAATTACCTAAAAATAAGAAACAGAGCATGTAGTCACCCCTCCATGGGTCCAGCGCTGGCTCTGTGTTGCTCCTCGGATCTAGGTGTTTGGGCTGCAGCAGTGACGTCACATTGACATCATCGTTGCAGTTAATAAACAAGGTAAATGGTGCGAGCCTCTGTACTTTGTGATTGGCTACAGTTCTGATGCATGCTGTTAATGTGACGCCACCACCACTGCAGCGCAAACAACAACACCAAGTGCTGATGGGAAACTGGTGCTGCGGCTGGGCAGGCTGACTACCGGCTCTGTTTGTTATTATAGCTATTTTATAGCATTTGGCATCCACTTTCCTGAAAGTGGAGACCCCCTTTAAGCACTTCATACCATAATAAAGGAAATAATGTGTCTCCTTCTAGAACATCTAATTTTTCTTGTCACTTTCCAAATTTGACAAGCAACGAAAAAAAATCTCAAATGCCATTGCTGATGCCATAGTAGTGGAGTTTGTGCAACGGATGACTAACTGCTTTACAAATGTGTAAGTGACTGACGTGACAAATAATTGCCGGCAAGATGAAGGAAATCCAACTACTGTTAACAGATCTGGTTCAGAAGCATTTGTAGGTGTAAGAGAATGCCAATGTAATGCGCGCATATATATATATATTTCAAAACAGAATTTGCTTAAAAAAGAAGATTGAGTTCCATGGTTATAGGAATTAAGCTAGTTTCACACATTCAGTGCTCTCTACTGGTTTTCATTCTAATCCTCCCAAAAAGAGGATATGGACAGAATGTTCAGTGGTAAGTACTGCATGTGTGTGAACATAGACTTAAGGGTACTTTACACACAACGATATCGCTAACGATATATCGTCGGGGTCACGGTGTTCGTGACGCACATCCGGTGCCGTTAGCGATATCATTGTGTGTGACTAAAAGGAGCAACGATCAACGATCGTAAAAACGTCAAAAATCGTTGATCGTTGACACGTTGCTTCTTTTCATAATATCGTTGGTGGTGCATGCCGCTGGTTGCTCGTTGTTCCTGCGGCATCGCTATGTGTGACACCGCAGGAACAACGAACATCTCCTTACCTGCATCCACCGGCAATGAGGCCGCTCATCTCCGCCCCTGCTCTGCTATTGGGCAGCCGCTTAGTGACGCCGCTGTGACGCCGAACGAACCGCCACATTTAAGGAGAGATTGTTCGGTGTCTCCAGCAATGTCGCTAGGCAGGTATGTGCGTGTGACGCTGCCGTAGCGATATTGTTCGCTACAGCAGCGATCACCCCCATGACGAAACAGCGACATGGGCGGGTGCTATCGCTCACGACATCGCTAGCGATGTCGCAGCGTGTAAAGCACCCTTTACAGTGAAAGATTGGTCACAAGGAAATCTAAAGTGGAGCTGTCACTTATAATGCAATATACAAGTGCAACTCAATAAATTAGAATATCATCAAAAGGTAAATTTAGTTCAGTAATTCAATACAAAAATGTAAACACATATATCATATAGTCATTATCATTACACACAGAGTTGATCTATTTCAAGTGTTTATTTCTGTTAATGTTGATGATTATGGGTTACAGCCAATGAAAACCCAAAAGTCATTATCTCCGAAAATTGGAATATTATATAAGAACAACTGAAAAAAATATTTTAAGCTCAGAAATGTTGACCTACTGAAAAGTATGGACAGTAAATGCCTCAATACTTGGTTGGGGCTCCTTTTGCATTAATTACTGCATCAATGCAGTGTGGCATGGAGGCGATCAGCCTGTGGCACTGCTGAGATGTTACAGAAGTTGAGGTTGCTTTGATAGCAGCCTTCAGCTCATCTGCATTGTTGGGTCTGGTGTCTCTCATCTTTCTCTTGACAACACCCCAAAAATTCTCTATGGGGTTTCGGTCAGTCGAGTTTGCTGGCCAATCAAGCACTTTTGGCACTTTTGATAGTTTGGAAAGGTGACAATTCCTGCTGGAAAATTAAATTTCCCTCTCCAAAAAGTTTGTCGGCAGAGGGAAGCATGAAGTGCTCTAAAATTTCCTGGTAGATGGCTGCGCTGACTTTGGTCTTGATAAAACACAGTGGACCTACACCAGCAGATAACATGGCTTCCCAAACCATCACTGATTGTGGAAACTTCACACTAGACCTCAAGCAGCTTGGATTGTGGCCTCTCCACTCTTCCTCCGGACTTTGGGACCTTAATTTCCAAAAGAAATGCAAAATTTACTTTCATCTGAAAACAATACCTTGGACCACTGAGCAACAGTACAGTTCTTTTCCTCCTTGGCCCAGGTAAGACGCTTCTGGCGTTGTCTATTGGTCATGAGTGGCTTGACACAAGGAATGCGACAGTTGTAGCCCATGCTCTGGATATGTCTCTTGAAGCTCTGGATATGTCTCTTGAAGCACTGACTCCAGCACAATCCACTCCTTGTGAATCTCCCTTAAATTTTTGGATGGCCTTTTCTTAAAAATCCTATCAAGGCTGCGGTTGTCGCGGTTGCTTCTGCACCTTTTTCTACCACCCTTTTTCCTTCCACTCAACGTTCCATTAATATGCTTGGATACAGCACTTTGTGAACAGCCAGATTCTTTAGCAATGACCTTTTGTTGGTTACCCTCCTTGTGGAGTGTATCAATGATTGCCTTCTGGACATCTGTCATATCAGCAGTCTTCCCAATGATTGTGTAGCCTACCGAACCAGACTAAGGGACCATTTTAAACTCTTAGGAAGATTTTGCAGGTGTTTTGTGGTAATTATTCTAATTTTATGAGATAATAACGTTTGGGTTTTCATTGGCTGTAAGTCATAATAATCAACATTAACAGAAATAAACACTTGAAATAGATCCCTCTGTGTATAATGACTATATAATATATGCGTTTCCCTTTTTGTATTGAATTACTGAAATAAAATTAACTTTTTGCTAGTCTAATTTATTGAGATTCACTTGTATGTATCGGTCAAATGATTTCAAGAATATTCATTGGAATACTATTTACTGTGACCTTAATGACAACACATAACAGCTCTGGTTTCAAGAGGGACTGCATGGTATGGGGGTGTGCCACAATCAGAGACAATCTTGAAACTGTACCTAAGAGATGCACTTATGTCCTCATTGGCACATCTCAGTAGAGCCACATCTTGCATGTGTATTAGATGTCTATTTGCTTCTGTCAGGTTCTAGGGAGTAAGAAATAAATATTATTTCAACGAATGTGTAACCTTAACACCATTGGAGCATAGAGGTTCCTGAACTTATAGGGTATATCCAGAAGTTTGACCAAAAAAATGTGCCTAAGCACTAACAGGCAGATAGTTGCTACCTACATGACTGTTGTGCACGATGCCGTTCTTTGCCGACACAAAGCAGTCATTCACAGGCCCCTCCTGCCGGTGATACAATGGCTTCATTAACAGAACGGAAGCTTCCTTTCCACTCTGCTCTGTAGATCGGGTGGGACAGCCGACATCATGCTGATTGACAGTTGGCTCTCAGCTGCCTAACTGGGGGAGCCGGCTGTAATTCAGCATGACGTTAGCAGTCCTGCCCCAAGATCCTAGTGTCCCGGTTGCATTCATCCCTTTTATTTATTTATGTATTTTTTTTTGCGAAGTCAACCATTGATTTACTTCCAGTTATTAATAATAGAGAGAGAGCAAAACTCCCTTCTTTAATAGAAGAGCAGATTCCTGATCTCTTGCAATCTGATCTTTATGTCTCACCCGCAGTGAACAGAAAGTTAATGCAGTAATATTTCATCAAAGCTATTTGATCCCTCTGAGGTTACACAAAATGGGCAGATTGCCGGATACTCTGCCCAAAGTGTAGCACTCAATTTGCAGATGGTAACAATGCCGGATGCTGACTCTCTATGGCACTGCAGATTTTTGCCATCTGATTTGGGACTGTAGGCTGTTCAATCTTTCTGGAGGAAGATGACTGATGATCATAAAAATGCCGATCACAACAGACCCATTGGTTTGCCATTTTAGTAGCAATGATCGAGCGGTAAAATGCTCAGGTTCTCTCTCATCACTCGAATCGAGCAGGTTCGATGCTCTGATGAGCAAGACTCAAGTAACGAGCATAAGGGAAGTAAGTGGGAAACTCGATCATTTTTCCAGAAGCCTGTTATGGATGAGATCTCTCTCTTTCTTTTTTAGGTCCACCTAAACAATGCACAAGCCCCTGCCACTCATGGTCTTCACCGCAGAGTTTTCAATAAAATGGCGCCGAAGATCTCGATACACATGAGCAGACTCCAGCGCCATTTTAATGAAGACATAATTACTGTGACAATGCACACGTTGCCAACAGCAGCAATGGCGACGTGGTGCGATATTTAAATAATGAAGAAAAAGGGGCATGCAATACAAGACACTGTAAGAGGAATATACACCGAGGACCTGATCCATAAAGGCCTGCCCTCGGTGCACACGTCAATCAAAGTGCAGTGTATTTCTACTACTCTGATTAAAGATATTCCAGCAACCAAGAATCCAATCTTTCAACAAAATGTACGCCTGGATTCAGCATCCTAGTGACTTTAGCTTATACGAGTATGTCGCGGGCGGGGAGGGCGCTGCGCTCACCACGTTCGGGTCCGGCGCTGCTGCTGCTGCTCAATGGCTGGAGCGGTGGGCCGGATCCGGGGACTCGAGCGCCGCTCCTCGCCCGTGATTGAAAGGGGATGATTTCTGGGTTTGGGAAGTCAGTCCGTGACGCCACCCATGGTTGTGGTGAGGTTGGGACACCACCGCTGCTCTGGACGGGAATCCCAGGAGCGATGACAAGGAGCAGCTGAGATGTTTATCTCCCCTCCGTGGGTAGGGGGGTTTGATGGTCCCGGGGCCCGGTGATAGCGACTGGAGGGGTGGATGGCAGGAGTTGGGGAGGTGCAAGGTCGCGGGGCAGCGCGGTGCCAGACGGCACAGTGGTACTCACTCAGCCAGTAACGTACACGGAGTCTCTAGTAAAACAAATGGCTGGATGGACGGGTCCCACAGACGGCTGCGGTGGTCACTCCCGGTAGGTTGGCGGTGACTGTCTCTCCCTGCACCTTTGATGTGTTTTCGGCCCCGATGGCTTCCCACCGGTGACCCGCTCCCCAGCGGTGTAGTTGCCAGAGGAGCCCCTTTTGCCCGCAGGCTCTGGCCCTGGGAATTCTAGCTGTGGCGGTAGCTGTATTTCCCTTCACGGTTGAGCGGTTGCCTTCAGTCGCGTCTTTGCTGCTGGGAAACCCCGGAGGTTCCCGTCGCTGACGGATTTGACCGGTTTAACGGTGACTCCAAGCCTGGTCGGGGTCCGTAGGCCCTGCCGAGTGGTGCTGGCTTCTCTTCGCTCCCCGGTCCGGTACCGGCGGGCCACCGCCCGTCCCCGGTCCTTACGGTTGTGCGTCAATCGGCCTCGCCTGCAGACGGTCACCACCGTCTGCCAACCTTGCTGTTTCTGTGCCCGGGCCACGTACCCGGACACGGCCAGTCTGCTCCACTACGACTTCCCTCAACTCTCCAAACTGTTCTCTCTCTTTTCCCGCCTCCAGGACTGTGAACTCCTTGGTGGGTGGAGCCAACCACCTGGCTCCGCCCCACCTGGTGTGGACACCAGCCCCTGGAGGGAGGCAACAAGGATTTGTGTGTGACTCTGATGTTCCTAACCAGGGTGTGGGGTGTGTTGTTGTAGTACCTGTGACGTCCTGGCTTGTCCAGGGCGCCACAAGTACAGCAAAATCGTGGTGGTTGGTTCCCTTTAAGCTTAAACTACGGTACCAAATACCATGTACCACTGGTAATGTATGAGTGTTGTTTATCATATCTGATATAATATTATGGCACTTTACTTCTTTTATCTTTGTACTATTGTACTAACATGTTCGGGTAATAAATGTATAGGTATATTCACACGTCGCGTTTTGCCACAAAAGAAACACAGCATTTTACTGTCCCAGGAAAATGAATCTCATGCTGCTTATTTTTTTTCCTTGCAGATGTGAACCGGTCCCAAATCTACAGCATGTCATTTCTTTCAGCATTTTTCACCCATTCTAATGAATTGGAAAATACGCACCAAAACCGTGCTTTTTTTATGAAGCATTTTTCCTGCCAAGAGACACAGACATTTGATGCAGAAATGTCTGCAGCAAAAATATAACACATGTGCACATACCCTATATCTGTTTCAGATGCTTATTCTTATATTGTGAAACTCTCTCCAATACGTTCCTTCTGATGTATTTCCTTTTACACATGGGATATACTGTATAACCAAATCAGATCTTATGCTTTGCACTGAGGAGGGACAACACCCCAAAACACTATGTGAGCAAACTGAGACTCTGGTTTGGCTTTTATCCTAAGTATGGCTGGGCGGACCTGGACTGTAAAAGTCCGGATCCGCGCAGTTTCAAAGTTTCCCGGGTAGCGGACCCGGGCCCGGGATTCCAGGTGTTTGATCTGGATCCAGCACTCGAGAAATTAAAAGAAATAAAAGGAAAAATAAAGAAAATAACAATGAAGCGAGCGGTTCATACTTACCATGCTCTGTCGCGGCTGCAAACGTCTCCTGAGCAGCTATACGCTGCTCCTGTGGCCTCTGCTCATCATTGCTCGTCCATATGGACTCAGCACTTTTTTCCCCGCTGGCCTGGCGTCTGTGATTGGTTGCAGTGAGACGTGCCCCCCAACCTCTGTGACAGCGTGTGAGTGGTTGCCATCCAGAGCTGCATGAAGCTGGTGGCTCAGGCTGGGCACAGTGGGCAGAGGGAGCAAATCGCGGGCGCAGTTCATCCTGAGCTGCCTGCTGCATGAAGCAGGTGGATCTGACTGGGCCGAGGGGGGCACATCGTGGGCGCAGTTCATCCTGAGCTGCCTGCTACATGAAGCAGGAGTCTTAGGCTGGGCAGAGGAGGCACATCTCAGGCACATTTCATCCTGAGCTGCCTGCTGCATGAAGCAGGCGGTTCAGGCTGGGCCGAGGGGGCACATCGCGGGCACAGTTCATTCTGAGCTCTCTGCTACATGAAGCAGGTGGCTCAGGATGGGCAGAGGAGGTACATCGCGGCCTCCCCTATGTTCATTCTAAACTGGGCTGCATTTTGAACACGCCCCCCCACCACGTGACAATTTACATTTTACCTGAACGGAGCCCATACATTCTAGCATCTACCTTTATTTTTAGTGCACACAGCCCCGGAAGTGAATGTACGACCTGGAAGCAGCTTGCCGCCATGACACGGAGCTTCGGTGAGTACACCACGCACGTTCCTATCCCCCTATCCCTTCCACCAACATTTTTAATCTCCGGATTCTGGTTCCCATGGACTTATACAGGTACCGGTTTCCGGACCGGAACAGGATTTTTTAAAAAAAAAAAAAAAATAATATGATCCGTTCCCGTTTTTTCGCAAGTCTCTAATCCTATGTCATATGGCAAGCTTTATTAAAGGGTCGATGTTGACTTTTAGGATTGCTACTTCCAATAGGTGGCACTACAGACCAACTGCTCTTCCTGTCTGAAGAGGCAGTTTGCATATAGCCATTTTACACATGGAAAAGAATGGTGCCAGTAAAGCGTTAAGGCTACTTTCACACTTGCGTTCAGCGCATTCCGTCACTATGGAGAATAGCGCAGTCCGTTAACGCATTGCGCTATTCTCCATAGACTTGTATGGATGACGCACTGTAACACAAGTGTCTGCGTTGCATCTGCTGGACGACGCAGCGTCGTTATTTTGACGCTGCGTCGGCGGAAGGAACGCAGCATGTAACGTTTTTTGAGCAGCGCAAGCCGTAGGATTTCACTGCGCATGCTTTTTTTTTTTTTTTTTTTTAATCACAAACTTTATTTTTGTTGTCTTTCGGTGGCCGAAGCTGAGCGCCCAAGTAAGAGCGCTCAGCTGAGCGACCGGCCGCCGGCAAGTGACAGCGCTCAGCTGAGCAACCGCCATGCTCGGCCGCCGGCATGTCAGGGTGCTCAGCTGATCGCCCGGCCGCCGGCATGTGAGGGCGCCCAGCTGAGCGCTCGGCCGCCGGCTATTGAGAGCGATCGGCTGATCGTTCACAATAGTTAGCTGCCGGTAAACTGTAAAGAAGAAAAAAAAAAATAAAGCTTTCCGTTGTTTTGTACGATCCGTAGCATTGCGTTGTGCCACTATATGCAGCGCATCCGTTGCCTAAATTGCAAGTCAGACAGGACAGTGGTGGGGAAGGAATAGCTGCTCTGCTACTACTTACCGGACATCCCTGAATCATCTTCTGTATGTTGGTCAGCTCTGTGTCCTTTTTCAGACCTGCTTTCAGCTGGTGAATAAAAAATATCACAGTAAGTCCAGATGGAGCAATTATGTGCTTCTGTTTTCTAGACAGCAAGACTTGATTGCTGCTGGAGTTTGCAGTCACATCGTGTCTACTACAGCCCGTGACCTGGCCGCTCCATCTGGCCTTATCCTCAATGTTAACATGGAAATCAAAACCAAATACTTTATATATAGCGACAGTACCCCTTATAGCAGTGTATCACACAAGTAAAATAACTAAGCGCTATATGTTGTCATGTCAATCTACTCACCTAATGATTATAGTATTGTATAACACACCGAAGGCTGACCTGTCTAATGTAATCCTTGTATTGTTTCAACAGCAGTATAGCAGAATTTAGGTCTTCACGATCGGAATGCTCTGGAGGAGTATGTAGACGGAGAGCATACAAGAGATTCACATATTCTTCAAAGCGAGTGGATGGAAAAATAAACAACTCCTGTAAACTAATAATGAAAAAACATTGAGTTATTTGAAAAGATACAGTGCCCTGAAAAAGTATTCATACCCTGCGAAATTTTATTCATGTTACACCCACAAAGATACACACGTGGTCAAAATTGTTGGTGCCCCTCGTTTAATGAAAGACAAACCCACAATGGTCACAGAAATAACTTGATTGTGACAAAAGTAATAATAAATAAAAAAATCTATGAAAATGAACAAATGAAAGTCAGACATTGCTTTTCAACCATGCTTCCACAGAATGTTTTAAAAAATAAAACTCATGAAATAGGCCTGGACAGAAATGATGGTTCCTCCTTAATTTAAAATTTTGTTGCACAACCTTTTGAGGCAATCACTGCAATCAAACGATTCCTGTAACTGTCAATGAGACTTCTGACCCTCTCAACAGGTATTTTGGCCACTCCTCAAGAGCAAACTGCTCCAGTTGTCTCCTGTTTGACGGTTGCCTTTTCCAAACGGCATGTTTCAGCTCCTTCCAAAGATGCTCAATAGTATGTAGGTCAAGGCTCACAGAAGGCCACTTCAGAATAGTGCAATTTTTTTCCTCTTAGCCATTCTTGGGTGTTTTTAGCTGTGTGTTTTGGGTCATTATCCTGTTGCAAGACCCATGACTTGCGAATGAGACAAAGCTTTCTGACACTGGGCAGCACATTTCTCTCTAGAATCCCTTGGTAGTCTTGAAATTTCATTGCACCCTGCAAAGCAGCCCCAGAACATAATCTCTTTAAAGGTTTTTCTGGGCTCTTTTGTTACCATTCATATTATCCTTCTCTTTGATTTGTCATCAATTTTCCTCCTGCGGCCACATTCCGGGAGGTTGGCTACAGTCCCATGGATCTTGAATTTCTGAATAATATATGCAACTGTAGTTACAGGAACATCAAGCTGCTTGGATATGGTTTTATAATTTTCACCTTTAACATGTTTGTCTAGGATTTTCTTTCTAATCTCCTGAGACAACTCTTTCCTTTGCTTCCTGTAGTCCATGTTGAGTACACACCAATGCACCAACAGCACAGTGAGTATCTGTAGCCCTATATACAGGCCCACTGACTTATTTTAAGATTGTAGACATCTCTGATGCTAATTAGTGGACACACCTTGATTTAACATGACCCTTTTGTCACATTATTTTCAGGGGTATCATAATTTTATGTCTGGGCCTATTTTCTGAGTTGTTTTTGGTTTTTTTTTTAAATTCTGCTGAAGCATGGTTGAAAAGCAATGTCTGACTTTCATTTGTTCATTTTCATAGATTTTTTATTTATTATTACTTTTGTAAGATTAAAGTTATTTCTGTGACCTTTGTGAATTTTTCTTTCATTAAACGAGAGCTACCAACAATATTGCCCATGTGTGTAAATGTATTTTATTGGGATTTTATGTGCTATACCAACACTAAGTAGCAAGTATTTGTGAAGCGTAATGGAAATGATACATGGTTTTCTAAATATTTAAAAAATATAAATTTGAAAATTGTGACGTGCATTTGTATTCAGTCCCCTGTAAACCGATACACTAAATAAAATCCTGGGTGACCACTTGCCTTCAGAAGTCATTAATTAGTAAATTGAGTCCACCTGTGTAAAATATTCTCAGTATAACTACAGCTGTTCTTTGAAGACCTCAGAGGTTTGTTTGAGATCATTATGGATCAAATAGTATCATGAAAACCAAAGAAGATAGATCACGGATAAAGTCATGGAGAAGAGTAAAGCAGGGTTAGGTTATAAAAAAAAAATAGCATAAGCTCTGAACATCTCACGGAGCACTGTTCAATCCATCATCCAAATATGGAAGGTGTATAGCACAACTGTAAATCTAAGAAGACATGGCCGTCCATCTAAACTGACATCCCAAGCAAGGTTGCAGCCTAAGTTACAAAGTATTGATACATTTACCACAGTGAGTGTAATCAGTGAATAGCATAAAAGGAACAGACCCAAAACAGGTCATTATTATGTTTGTATTCTCATGCTTTAAGACTGCAAATTGTCCATGTTGTGGGAGGGGAAACATTTTCCTTAAAGGGAATGAGGCAGCAGGTTTTAGCATTTAATCTGAGAGCAGTATAATTAGAACATCTTAGTTGTAAAAATATAATTATTTTTTCTTCACTCCCCAATAGTATAACATTTTGTGACACATGTGGTATCAATATTTTCACTGCACCCCAAGATGAATTCGATAAGGGGTGCAGTTTGTAGAATGGGGTGACGTGTGTGGGATTTCTGCTGTTCTGGCAGTTCAGAGGCTCTGCCAATGTGACATGGCAACCACATACCATTCCAGCAAAATCTGCACTACAATTTGGCGTTCTTTCCCTTTTGAGCTTTGCACTATGCCTTAAGGGGAACCTGTCAGATCCCATATGCATTCTGACCTACAAGCAGGGTGATGTGTGGCCTAGAAACCCCTTCCTACCTATCCCTGTGTTGTAATATTGTGTAATATGAATTTATAAAAAAAAGTTTTGTAACTTACTGTACGTGTTTCCCTAGGTAAATAAGCAGAGGGTCTAGCCCTATGGGCGTCGCTTCGCCCTATGGGTGTTTGCATGCTTTCCGTGGTATCATGCCCTTGTGGGCATGATATCATGGATTTACATGAGTGACGTCACCTTCAGCTCCTGGAGATCCCGCGTGTGCGAGCTTGCCATTTGCGCAGCTTTTTTATCCGGGTGTTTGCTTGTCGGTTTCACAAGCGCACTGTGCATGCTCAGAAGACACCTGCGATTCCGACCAGGCACAGAGCGAGTCTACAGCCGGCAAGTAAACACCCGGATAAGAAGGCTGTGCGAATGAGAAGTGCGCCCGTGCGGGATCTCCAGGAGCTGACAATGACATCACTCATGTAAATCCATGGTATCCCGCCCACAAGGACGTGATACCACGGAAAGCATGGAAACGCCCAAGGGACAAAGCAACGCCCAGGGAACTAGAGCCCCTGCTCATTTACATAGGGAACACATAAGTAATAAAACTTTTTTTATAAATTCATATTACACAGTATTACAACACAGGAGTGGGTAGGAAGGGGTTTCTAGGCCACACATCACCCTGCTTCTAGGTTAGAACGCATATGGGACCTGACAAGTTCACTTTAACCCCTTCAGCCCCCAGCCTGTTTTCACCTTAAAGACCCGGCCATTTTTTGCAATTTTGACCAGTGTCACTTTGACAGGTTATAACTCTGGAACACTTCAACGGATCCTGGCGATTCTGAGATTGTTTTTTCGTGACATATTGTACTTCATGTCAGTGGTAAATTTAGGCCGATATGTTTTGCGTTTATTTGTGAAAATTTCGGAAATTTAGCGAAACTTTTGAAAATTTTGCAATTTTCAAAATTTGAAATTTTATGCCCATAAATCTGAGAGATATGTCACACAAAAAAGTTACTAAATAACATTTCCCACATGTCTACTTTACACCAGCGCAATTTTTGAAAAAAAAAAAAATTTCCGTTAGGAAGTTAGAAGGGTTCAAAGTTCATCACCAATTTCTCATTTTTCCAACAAAATTTACAAAAAAAAATTGTTTAGGTACCACATCACATTTGGAGTGATTTGAGAAACCTAGGCGACAGAAAATACCCAAAAGTGACCCAATTCTAAAATCTGCACCCCTCACTCTGCTCAAAACCACATCCAAGAAGTTTATTAACCCTTTAGGAGCTTCACAGCAACCAAAGCAATGTAGACGAAAAAATGAAAATTTTACTTTTTTAACACAAAAATGTTACTTTAGCCATAAAAATTAGTATTTTCACAAGGGTATCAGGAAAAATGCATCATAAAATGTATTGTGCATTTTCTCCTGAGTACGCAGATACCCCATATGTGGTGGAAATCAAATGTTTGGGCACACAGCAGGACTCGGAAGGCAAGGAGCGCCATTTGAATTTTTGAGTGCAAAATTAGCTGCACTCATTAGCGGACGCCATGTCGGGTTTGAAGACTCCCCGAGGTGCCTAAACAATGGAGCTCCCCCACAAATGACCCCATTTTGGAAACTAGAGCCCTCAAATATTTTTTCTAGATGTTTGATGTGCACTTTGAACCCCTGGGGGCTTCACAGAAGTTTATAACGTTGAGCCGTGAAAAGAAAACATTTTTTTTTTACCACAAAACTGTTGCTTCAACCAGGTAGCTTTTTTTATCACAAGGGTATCAGGAAAAAATGCACCATAAAATTTATGGTGCATTTTCTCCTGAGTACGCAGATACCCCATATGTGGTGGAAATCAAATGTTTGGGCGCACGGCAGGACTCGGAAGGCAAGGAGCGCCATTTCACAGCAAAATTGGTTGGAATTATTAGCGGACGCCATGTTTCATTTGGAGACCCCCCTGAAGTGCCTAAACAATGGAGCTCCCCCACAATTGACCCCATTTTGGAAACTAGACCCCTCATGGAATTTATCTAGCTGTTTAGAGAGCACTTTGAACCCCTGGAGGCTTCACAAACGTTTGTAATGTTCAGCCGTGAAAATATTTTATTCTTTTTTTACCACAAAATTGTTTTTTCAAACAGGTAGCTTTTTTTTCCACAAGGGTATCAGGAAAAAATGCACCATAAAATGTATTGTGCAATTTCTCCTGAGTACGACGATACCTCATATGTGGTGGAAATCAATTGTTTGGGCGTACGGCGGGGCTCAGAAGAGAAGGAGCGCCATTTCACAGTAAAATTGATTGGAATTATTAGCAGACGCCATGTTTCATTTGGAGACCCCCTGAGGTGCCTAAACAATGGAGCTCCCCCACATGTGATCCCATTTTGGAAACTAGACCCCCCCCCCCATACAAAAAAAATTAGTTTGGCGAAATAAAAAATACAGACATCAGTAAAAAAAAAAAAAAAAAAAAAAAAAAAAGAGCGCCTGCCACTAAGACCAGTGCCAAACGTGAGAGCAATGCACGAGTCTCGCATCGCATCATCCACTGCAGTCTGGAAGCGAGCAACTGCGCTGGATAATGCGATGCGAGAGGGCGGGGCGGCAGATGAGAAAGGGCGCAGCGGATGGAAGATGGGAAAGGGCGCAGCGGATGGAGGAGCGGCAGAGGATGGGAAAGGGCGCAGCGGATGGATGATGGGAAATGGCGCAGTGGATGGAGGAGCGGCAGAGGATGGGAAAGGGCGCAGCGGATGGATGATGGGAAATGGCGCAGCGGATGGATGGGAAATGGCGCAGTGGATGGAGGAGCGGCAGAGGATGGGGGGGTGAGATGGGGATACCTACCTTACAGGATGGATCTAGGCAGCAGGATCACAGCAGACAGAAGAGGCAGCAGATGAAGGAGGCAACAGATCGAGGAGGGTGAGAGGGGGCAGTAGATGGAAAATGGGAGAGAGCAGGCAGCAGATCGGGGAGGGGGGCAGAGTCTGATGGGAGAGAGAGATGGCACATGTAGGGGAAGGGAGGGGGGCTTGCAGCACATGTAGGGGGAGGGAGGGGGGCTTGCAGCACATGTAGGGGGAGGGAGGGGGGCTTGCAGCACATGTGGGGGGAGGGAGGGGGGCTTGCAGCACATGTGCTGCAAGCCAGCCACCCTCCCCCCACATGTGCTGCAAGCCAGCCACCCTCCCCCCACATGTGCTGCAAGCCAGCCACCCTCCCCCCACATGTGCTGCAAGCCAGCCACCCTCCCCCCACATGTGCTGCAAGCCAGCCACCCTCCCCCCACGTGGGGGGAGGGTGGCTTGCAGCACATGGAGGGATAGGTGGTGTGGCGATGGAGAAGGGGCAGCCGATGAAGGAGGCGGCGGCGGCCGCCGATCGGGAGCAGCAGCGGCTGAAAAAGGTGGGTGCGACGGCGGCGGGGACAGTGGCGAGCATGGCGGCGGGGACGGCGGTGGATCGGGAGCGGCGGCGGGGACGGCGGTGGATCGGGAGCGGCGGCGGCGGGGACAGCGGTGGAGCGGGAGTATGGCGGCGGGGACGGCGGTGGATCGGGAGCGGCGGCGGAGACAGCGGTGCAGCGGGAGCATGGCGGCGGGGACGGCGGTGCAGCGGGAGCATGGCGGCGGGGACGGCGGTGGATCGGGAGCGGCGGCGGAGACAGCGGTGCAGCGGGAGCATGGCGGCGGGGACGGCGGTGGATCGGGAGCGGCGGCGGAGGCAGCGGTGCAGCGGGAGCATGGCGGCGGAGACAGCGGTGCAGCGGGAGCATGGCGGCGGGGACGGCGGTGGATCGGGAGCGGCGGCGGAGACAGCGGTGCAGCGGGAGCATGGCGGCGGAGACGGCGGTGCAGCGGGAGCATGGCGGCGGGGACGGCGGTGCAGCGGGAGCATGGCGGCGGGGACGGCGGTGGATTGGGAGCGGCGGCGGAGACAGCGGTGCAGCGGGAGCATGGCGGCGGGGACGGCGGTGGATCGGGAGCGGCGACAGCGGTGCAGCGGGAGCATGGCGGCGGGGACGGCGGTGGATCGGGAGCGGCGGCGGAGACAGCGGTGCAGCGGGAGCATGGCGGCGGGGACAGCGGTGAAGCGGCAGCAGCGGCGGGGCGATCGGAGACAGCGGCAGCAGCGGCGGGGCGATCGGAGACAGCGGCGTGGACAGCGGTGAAGCGGGAGCAGCGGCGGGGCGATCGGAGACAGCGGCGGTGAAGCGGGAGCAGCGGCGGGGCGATCGGAGATAGCGGCGGTGAAGCGGGAGCAGCGGCGGGGCGATCGGAGACAGCGGTGAAGCGGGAGCAGCGGCGGGGCGATCGGGGACAGGGGCGGGCGGCTGGGCGATCGGGGACAGGGGCGGGCGGCGGGGACAACAACTTACCGCTCTCCTCGGCTTCCAGGGACGGTCACAGGCCGCAGATCCACATTGATTGGAGAGAGCGGTCACAAGACCGGTCTCTCCAATCAGAGCTGGGGGCGGGTGAAGCATCGATCACCCAGCTCCAGCCAATGGCCAGTGCTACAGCAGCACTGATCAGGGCTGGATTTCAATGTTCCAGCCATTTTCAATGGCTGGAACATTACAGTGGCTGTAATTGGCTGAGCGGCGTTCGTCAGCCAATCACAGCCTCTGTAGGTTCGGGGAGGAGGCACCACCCCTCCTGAGGTCAGGCAGAGGTCCCCTCCTTCCCGAATCCACCGTTTAAGTAAATAAATTTCACTCCCCGGGGCTCCGGGACCGCGATTTCGCCAGGACGTACTGAGTACGTCATGGGTCGTTTAGCACCATGTGACCATGACGTACTCAGTACGTCCAAGGTCGTTAAGGGGTTAAAGGAGTTTTTAACTACGTATTGGGTATTGGCAAACTCAAGAGAAATTGCATAACAAATTGTATGGTCCATTTTCTCTTATTGCCCCTTTTTGAAAGTTGAAACTTTGGGGCCAAAGCAACATTTTAGTGGAAAAATATGGTAATTTTTATTTTCACAGCCCAATGTTATACAATTACATAAATCACCTGAGGGTTAAAATTTCTCACTACACCCCAAGATGAATTCCTCAAGAGGTATAGTTTCCATGATGGGTTCACTTGTGCAGGTTTCTGTTGTTTTGGCATATCAGGGGTTTTGCAAACGTAACATGGCATCATCCGTTATCTATTTAAGCCAGATTTGCGCTCCAAAATTCAAATATATCTCCTTCCCTTCTCAGCTCCGACGTGCACCCAAACAGTAGTTTTCCACCGCATATAGGGTACTTCTGTACTAAGGAGAAATTGCACAGCTAATGGTCCATTTTCTCCTGATACCCTTGTGAAAATAAAAAAAAAATGGGGCTAAAGCAAAGTTTTTGTGGGAAAAAGTAAAATGTTAGTTTTTTTCCTTCCACATTGCTTTGGTTCCTGTGAACCACCTGCAAGGTTACTAAACTTGTTTGATGTGGTTTTGAGTACTTTCAGGGGTACAGTTTTCAAAATATTGTTACTTTTGGGTATTTTCTGACACATAGGTCTCTCAAAGTCACTTCAAATGTGATGTGGTCCTTAAAAAAATTGGTTTTATAAAATTTGTTGAGAATATTATAAAATGCTGATAAACCCTTTTAAAATCCTAACAAAAAAATATGTTTCAAAAATGGTGTTTACGTAAAGTACACATATGGGAAATGTTATTTATTAATCATTTTGTGTGACATTACTCTCTGATTTAAGGGCATAAAAATGCAAAATTCAAAAATGGATACATTTTCACATTTTTTTAAATTAAAATTTCAATAGTTTCATAAATAAATGCAAATTATATCTAGCAAAATTTACCACTACCATGAAGCACAATAAGTCACGAAAAAAAAAAATCTCAAAATCACTGGAATCTTTTGAAACTTTCCAAAGTTATTACCACATAAAGACACACTGGTCAGAATTGTAAAATTTGGACTGGTCAGGAAGGTGCAAACAGGCTGGGGGCGGAAGGGGTTAAGCACTTATGATGTACAGTTTACATATTGGTTATTTCAGTGCCGAAACTTAATCCCCGTTGCCCAATATTACAGCATGCCTCCTTTTTAAAGATAAATAGTACATAATGTCATATGCAATGCTTTTTTCCTGGTATCTCCTTACCTCATCATTTTAGTTGCGATAGTCTGATCATGTCTTTTTAAGAAAGCTCTGAATGTTGGTATGGCTTCTCTGCACTACATTGATGGGGGAAAAAAGTTTTACTTAGAGGTACATTAGATAAACTGTATATATACAGTGTGTTCACCCATATCCTGTCCATCGCCATTAACTTGAGAATGGCGGCAGCTATAGGCATAGAAGTGGTGTCTAGGTATAGTAAAGTAGCCATGCGCTATGCAATGAAACCACCTATAGCGCCACCGTGGAAAACAACGGAGTTAGCATTTTTTACTTGAAAACGGAATGAGATAGAGAAAAAAAGTGAATTAAAAATCACCTATTCAATACGAATCGACACCTTGCATACAGAAATGCTATGATATGAAACCCATGCCCCCCCCCCCCCCCCAAAACATTGAATGCTGGTCACGCATATGGCGCTCATTTAACTTTGATGCTCAAAGTGGCCACCGTCAGCTGCAATGCACATCTGGACTCTGGACAGCATACTGTATCTTGCTGCATGTTGTGCAATATGGTAGGTGACCCGTTTGCACAAGCATCTGTGATACGTCGTCGTAGGTCCTGCAATGTTGGTGGAGGGGTCGCATTCACCTGCTGTTTGATGTGACCTCACAGAAAGAAGTCCAATGGGGTCAGGTCAGGTGAGCGTGGAGGCCACTCCACGCAGCCACCATAACCAATGACTCGTAGGTTACCTCCATGAGGTATTGCTTCACGTCCGCAGCCTTGTGACTTTTATACATTCTAATCATAGCATTTCTATATGCAAGGTGTTGATTCGTATAGAATTGATGATGCCCTATAATTTTGTAATTCACTTTTTTCTCTATCTCGTTCCGTATTTGAGATAAAAATGCTAACTCCAATGTTTTCCACCAGGTGGCACTATAGGTGGTTTCATTGCGTAGCGCATGGCTACTTTACTATACCTAGACACCACTTCTATTCCTATAGCTGCCGCCGTCCTTAAGTTAATGGCGGCGGACAGGATATGGGTGGACATACTGTGTGTATTATATATATATATATACACACACACACACATCATAAATGACTATCCAAAGTGTACATCTGCCATTAAAGCTTATGGATGTCATTGACTCCGGTCCTTTTTTTGGAGCAGATTCTGAGTCCTAGCACAATGTTGCTAACAAATAGTGGCTTTCAAGTAATAGCGTATAATCTTAAGGCCACCCGAAGTGAACACAGACAGAAGAATACCCCCTGTACAAGAACAATATAAGGGCCCTTTGCAGTCAAGTAGCTCATCATAAAGCACAATTCCACCTGATGTGAGGGTGGAATTGGGCCCTTTATCTCTTGGGCCCCTGTGTGGCTGCACTGGTTGCACCAATGGCATATCTGCTTCTGAATAGCACCACGTTACAGGCAAGCCATAACATTACCAGGTACTATCAACAGTATGTGGGGAGCAATACATATGAGATTAAATGGGTTGTGGTGAAAGAAGTGCAATGAACTTTACCTTGTCAATAGTTTTAAGGATCACTGTGTAGTTGTTGAAAAAATTAGTGTATGTCTTGAGCCGTGATGAAAACTTGCTAAAAACATCACCCAAGCATTGTGCAGGCCCCCATTCCTGAAGGCGTTCAGTCATCTCACTTAACAACTGCCTGAATAAAAACACAATATGGGGATATTAGAAACCACAAAGAGCGTAAATCATATATTTACAGGGAATCTAGCTGGACCTGTATTCTTCAACTACGAATATAAATCAGCCAGATCAGCACATAATATAATAGCCAAAAAAAGCTCTATTGTCATTATCATTATCTCTGTTGTGCAGATGTTTGTCTTCATGGCTAGGCCATATAACGGATGTGTCCTCATTATGGCCATCTTCGTGTGGCCATCTTCCCTCTCTTTCACTGAAGATAACCAGCAGATAGATTGGGGAAGCATACATAGGAGATCCATATTCTATATAGTGAGACACTCATTTTTTAGTGTGTTATATCTCTTCTCCACTACGCCCCACAGTCATGCTGCCGCAAATGGTTTACATGCAGAATTCAAGGTCTCTTTCCTGATGTAAACGTTGTTATGTGATGTGTGTCTGTGGGAAGATGAGTTGGTTTAATAATGAAGAAAGAGAAGATATCACTTTTGGAATTAAACTGACAATGTTGTTTATTTAATGTATGTTTTTATGTTCACAGATCACTTAGAATGCACTATAATATACAGTTAGGTCCAGAAATATTTGGACAGTGACACAAGTTTTGTTATTTTAGCGGTTTACAAAAACATGTTCAGAAATACAATTATATATATAATATGGGCTGAAAGTGCACACTCCCAGCTGCAATATGAGAGTTTTCACATCCAAATCGGAGAAAGGGTTTAGGAATCATAGCTCTGTAATGCATAGCCTCCTCTTTTTCAACGGACCAAAAGTAATTGGAGAAGGGACTCTAAGGGCTGCAATTAACTCTGAAGGCGTCTCCCTCGTTAACCTGTAATCAATGAAGTAGTTAAAAGGTCTGGGGTTGATTACAGGTGTGTGGTTTTGCATTTGGAAGCTGTTGCTGTGACCAGACAACATGCGGTCTAAGGAACTCTCAATTGAGGTGAAGCAGAACATTCTGAGGCTAAAAAAAAAGAAAAAATCCATCAGAGAGATAGCAGACATGCTTGGAGTAGCAAAATCAACAGTCGGGTACATTCTGAGAAAAAAGGAATTGACTGGTGAGCTTGGGAACTCAAAAAGGCCTTCGCGTCCACGGGTGACAACAGTGGTCGATGATCGCCGCATACTTTCTTTGGTGAAGAAGAACCCGTTCACAACATCAACTGAATTCCAGAACACTCTCAGTGAAGTAGGTGTATCTGTCTCTAAGTCAACAGTAAAGAGAAGACTCCATGAAAGTAAATACAAAGGGTTCACATCTAGATGCAAACCATTCATCAATTCCAAAAATAGACAGGCCAGAGTTAAATTTGCTGAAAAACACCTCATGAAGCCAGCTCAGTTCTGGAAAAGTATTCTATGGACAGATGAGACAAAGATCAACCTGTACCAGAATGATGGGAAGAAAAAAGTTTGGAGAAGAAAGGGAACGGCACATGATCCAAGGCACACCACATCCTCTGTAAAACATGGTGGAGGCAACGTGATGGCATGGGCATGCATGGCTTTCAATGGCACTGGGTCCCTTGTGTTTATTGATGACATAACAGCAGACAAGAGTAGCCGGATGAATTCTGAAGTGTACCGGGATATCCTTTCAGCCCAGATTCAGCCAAATGCTGCAAAGTTGATCGGACGGCGCTTCATAGTACATATGGACAATGACCCCAAACATACAGCCAAAGCTACCCAGGAGTTCATGAGTGCAAAAAAGTGGAACATTCTGCAATGGCCAAGTCAATCACCAGATCTTAACCCAATTGAGCATGCATTTCACTTGCTCAAATCCAGACTTAAGACGGAAAGACCCACAAACAAGCAAGACCTGAAGGCTGCGGCTGTAAAGGCCTGGCAAAGCATTAAGAAGGAGGAAACCCAGCGTTTGGTGATGTCCATGGGTTCCAGACTTAAGGCAGTGATTGCCTCCAAAGGATTCGCAACAAAATATTGAAATTAAAAATATTTTGTTTGGGTTTGGTTTATTTGTCCAATTACTTTTGACCTCCTAAAATGTGGAGTGTTTGTAAAGAAATGTGTACAATTCCTACAATTTCTATCAGATATTTTTGTTCAAACCTTCAAATTAAACGTTACAATCTGCACTTGAATTCTATTGTAGAGGTTTCATTTCAAATCCAATGTGGTGGCATGCAGAGCCCAACTCGCGAAAATTGTGTCACTGTCCAAATATTTCTGGACCTAATTGTAAAAGAAGACTGATCTTAATGTGTGCTGTTGGTGGGGTACGGTACATATATTTTAATAAAAATTTTTTTAGAAGTAAATTAAATATGTGTAATTTTTGGTAGCACATTTGCGGTAGCATGTGTACCAATAGGGGATGAATATATGTATATATACAGTATATGGAGAAGTTGTACCGATTAAAATATTATGGTGCATACAGACAACTGTTAATAAAAACTGATCTTGTTTAGTAGCGTCTGATACACAATGTGGGAATAGGTGAGAGGATGCGATCCTATAGACCGGGACTATTCCCTGTACCTATAGTCTAGAAATAGAAGCAGTAGTGGAACTTCTTAGTGTGGACGAAATAAAAAGATCATATAAAGTACAGAAATTCGTCTTGATATGGATAACTATATGCTAATTGGAACTTTAAAGGAGTAATGGATGTAAGATCCGGATAAAGTATATGATTATACGTACGAACCACTCAGAGTACATGGTATGCATGAAGTGCATGCGCGCTCTAAGGCTATGTGCGCACGTTGCGTAATTTCATGCATTTACGCTGGGTCCAGCACTGCAGCATAAATGTCTGCGTCTTGCGTCCCCTGCACAATCTATGAAGATTGTACATACTCCGTGCGCACAATGCGTTTTTAAACGCAGCATTTTGAGAGTCAAAAATTTGACAAAATCTCTGCATTTAGAAATACAACATGTCACTTCTTTCGTCGCTTTGGATGCTGCTCCCACTCTGTCTATGGGAGAGGCAGCATCCCGAGCGCATGAAATCGGCATCTATTCTGCAGACACACAGCATCCATTATGCAGTGTTTCTGCAGCGATTTGAAGCGCACATGCACTGCCAAATCATTGCAGAATTTGCAGCATGGACATGACGCAACATGCGCACATAGCCTGAGGCTATGTGTGCACGTTCATTTTTTCATGCGTTTACGCGGCGTTTTAAACTGTAGCGTAAACGCATGCCTTCTGCTTCCCTAGCAGAGTATGAGAATTTAGCAAATTCCATGAGCACGTTGTGTTTTAAAACACAGCGTTTTCAATCCCAAATTTTTGACAAAATCGATGCATTCTAAAAAGCAACATGTCACTTCTTTTGTGCGTTTTGGATGCTTTTACCACTCTGTCTATGGCAGAGCAAGCATCCAGAACGCATGAATTCTGCATCCATTCTGCATTCACAATGCATCCAAAATGCAGCTTTCTGGCTGCATTTTGAAACGCACATGCAGTGACAAAACTCTGCGGAATATTTGTCATGGCAGAATGCATACGTGCGCACATACCCTAAAGCTTCCCGATATAAAGATGATGGTTGAGGAGTTTATATATTAAGGGCGCATGCGCGCCTACGCCAGCTTTGGAAAGCTTCCCCTGCTGGCTCATATGCTATGACGCAAATGGACATGCCCAATACAATATACTAGACGCCGAGTTTGGCACTTTTGTAACATGAATATGTTTATCACAGCATACAAAGGGGGGTTGTCCTCCCTAATTATTATATACACATGTGAGAGATTAATAATGTATTACAGTTTGGCACATATGAAAGCGTGGTGCACACTATGAAAACATGTATAAATATATGCATATGAAACTGTGAGCACTATGAATTTGTAACAATATTTCACAAATGAAATGACACTAAAGGAACTGTTATATTTTTATATTAATATGTCAATGAGAAGTAAGATGTTCATGGATAATGATATACAGTGTATATTCTATGGATATGTCGCGGGCGGGGAGGACGCCGTCGCTACTGCGCTCTCGCTAACGCTCGGGTCCGGCGCTGCTGCGGCTGCTCGGTGGCTCGAGCGGTGGGCCGGATCCGGGGACTCGAGCGGCGCTCCTCGCCCGTGAGTGAAAGGGGTGGTTGGTTTGGGGAATTTAGTCCGTGACGTCACCCATGGGTTGTGGTGAAGATGGTCACCACCGCTGCTGGTGACGGGGATCCCGGAAGCCATGGTAGGGAGCAGCTGGGATGTTGTTTTCCCCCTCCGTGGGTAGGGGTCGGTGGTCCCGGGGCAGGATGATGTGACGGGGAGGCAGGGTTGGTGAGGTGCAGGGTTGCAGGGACAGCGCGGCGCGGTGCCGGATGGCACGGGTGTACTCACTCAGCAAGAAAGGTACAAAGTCCAAGGTAAACCAAACGGCTGGATAGATGGGTCCCACAGCCGACTGCTGTGTCTCTTCCCCGGACAGGTGATGGCGGCTGTCTTTCCCTGCACCTTGATGTTCTCCTTTGACTACTATGGATTCCCAACGGTAGTCCGCTCCCCGGTGTATGGGTACCGGAGGAGCCCGTTTGCCCGCAGACGCTAGCCCTTGGGTCTCTAGCCTTAGGCAGTAGCTGTATACCCGCACGGTGTGGGCTGTTGCCTTCAATAGGGACTTTTGCTGTTGTGAGACCCCTGGGGTTCCAGTCACATTCGGATTTGACTATTGTCGGCGGCTCCAAGCCTGGTCAGGGTCCGATGGCCCTGCCTGTGTGTGCTGGCTTCACTTCGCTCCCGTCGCCTGTCCCCGGTCCTACAGTTCCGCGTTGCTCCACCACTCCTGCAGACAGCCACCACCGTCTGCCAACCTTGCTGTTAGTGCCTGGGCCACAAACCAGACACCCAAGTGCTTGTTCCTCTCACTTCAACCTCCTGGACTAAACTGTCACTTTTCCCGCCTCCAGGCCTGTGAACTCCTCGGTGGGTGGAGCCAACCGCTTGACTCCGCCTCACCTGGAGGAAGGCAACAAGGATTTTTGTTTGGCTGATGTCCCTGTCTAGTGGGGGTGGGGGTGTTTGTGTGTTATCTGTGAGTACCTGGCTAGGCCAGGGCGCCACAGATACGCATATAGTTGCTTGAAAAAGGTTCTTAGGAACTGAAACGTTGCCACTGGGCTCAATAAAGTCCATTTTTTTTTTTCATTAGAAAAACTGGAGTGCTGCCTATGCTTTTTTTCTGGATATATTCACAGTACACACAGAGATAACAAGACATTTGAAACAAAACACAGTTCTGGACAGTGAGAGCAAAGAACGGTGATGAGATCTGGTCTAAAAGCTGTGGTCTGCTGATATTGCAAGAGAAAGAGATGTAGAGGGAGGGAGTTGAGCAGGAACTGCTGTATAGGAATCAATGGGCTGGAGACAGGTGACTAGTATGTTAAGTGTTAACCACTCTCCTTCAATGTAACTACTATGCACAGTGGGCCTGGTACTAAGGAAACCAGGTCTATACTATAAAAGATGAAAGCTTTTATTGTAGGAAAATGACAGGTATAAAAATCAAGTTAATTGCAAACTGAATTTCATGCTAACAACTTGGGAATACCCCTTTAATTGTTGGACAAACCTATGAACAGGGCCAGTGTCAGCACCTGCCACACCCGGGCAAATGCCGGGGCCCTGGACAGCCGAGGGGCCCACTCGCCTTCGTCAGTTCTGCTGCCCCCGGGCAGAGTTTTGGGGACCGCATTCCTCGGCAGGAAGCTGCGGCTCCCATCCCTTTAAGACGCACAGTCCACAGCGTCGTCCTTGTTTGAAGTTCATCTGTGGGCGGAGCTACCGCGTGGCGTGCTGCTCAACTCCCACAGAGGAAGAGGAGGGGCAGTGCCAGCCAGCGACCCCCAGCACAGCACTGCCCTCTGGTGCTGTGTGGGCCCCTTCTCCACCGTGATTTGAGCGGTATGTTCTAGACCCCTCCCCCCACCTAATCTGCATGTGCCCCCCCCCGCCCCCTGATTCATGGCCCCCAGTGAGCTGTAGGGCTTTCCCTCCCCCAAAGATGTATGACCTACCCCCCCCCAGATTTATGTACTGCCCTCCCCGGAGCCATATGTGGTGGCACCCAGAGCTGTGTGTTAGGGCTCCCCAGAGCTGTGTGTGTGGGGCCCCCCAGAGCCATATGTGGGGGACCCACAGAGCCGTAAGTGTGGACCCCCAAGAGCTGCGTGTGCTCATTTCTCAGCTGCCCTATCATAAGCTACAACCCCTGCATTAAAAATAGATAACTACAACAGTGTGTGTCAGTGTGTAGCAGAGCTAAGTGTCTGTGTGCATAAGAGCTGTGTGTGTGTGTCTGTGTGCAGCTGGTCTGTGTGCAGCAGAGCTGTGTGTGTGTGTCTATGTGCTGCAGAGCTGTGTGTCTGTGTGCAACAGAGCTATGTCTGTGTGCAGCAAAGCTGTGTGTGTGTGTGCAGTAGAGATGTGTGTATGTGTGCAATAGAGCTGTGTGTATATGTACTCTTTGGGCAGCAGAGGTGTGTGTGTGTGTGTGTGTGCGCGCGCATGCAGTAGAGCTGTGTGTATATATACTCTTTGGGCAGCAGATATGTGTGTATTTACTTTGGGCAGAAGAGCTGTGTGTGCAGAAGAGCTTTGTGAATATGCACTGTTTGGGCAGTGCAGCAGAGCTGTGTGTGCAGCAGAGCTGTGCGTATATATACACTTTGGACAGCAGAGATGTGCATGTGTGCAGCAGAGCTCTGTTTGTGTCTGTACATATGCAGCAGAGATGTGTGCATCAGTGCTATCAGGGTGTGTGTGTGTGTGTGTGTGTGTGTGTGTGTGTGTGTGTGTGTGTGGTCAGAGCTGTGTGAGTGTGTATTTTGAATCATGAATCAGAGCTGTGTGTGTGGCCCCCCCATAGCCATCGGTGCGGCCCCCAGAGCACTATGCCATCCACCCCAGTAACGTGTATGCCCCCAGAGCTGTTAATTTCTCCAGTAACAACTATGCCCACCAGTAATGTATATGCCCCTTCCCCCCTGTGATGTATATATTGTAGCCCCCAGCCCCACCTGTGATGTATATACAGCAGTGTCAGTGTGCACTCTGCACGGCCATGTGTGTTAGTGATGGCCATCATGCAGCACAGCCACATGCCCAGGAGGAGCTGGATGGAGACAAGTGGGAATGTGTCTGTATGCTTGTATGATGTGTATCTATGCATGTCACTGTATATGACTGTATAGATTTGTCTGTTTGTATGTATTTTTGTGAGTTTGTCTTCAAATATGTATATGTATGTATGCCTGAATGTGTACGTATCTGTGTATTTGCGTGTCTGCGGATGGATGGCGCCCACTGAGACTCTTCCGCCCGGGGCCCACAAAAACCTTGAGCCGGCCCTGCCTGTGAACATGCAAGTTACTAAAGTAAGTATGAGTAAATATGAGAGCATAAATGTGTACTGCAAAAAAGGCTTAAAAAGAAACTTGACTGCAGGATTTACTCCCAAAAAGTGCTGGGTCGGCGTGCTGTATCAGTCTACTGATATTTAGGATAATGAGATTGTTGCAAACGTGTTTTTACCTTTTCTGCAGGATTGTATTTTAATATTGGGGTCTCTGTCCATAGACTAGTGTGTGATTCATGTCACTAATCTCTGCACTTTGCTCGCATCACGCCCCAGAAGCGAGATTGACAAACCAGCTTCTACAGAGAGAACAAAACGAAGGTGCAGAGTGACGACACGTTCTACTTTTCCCAGGTCTCCCTGGATATGCTGGTTTGTCAATCACGTGTGAGGGGCTTGATACCAGTGAAGTGACAAGTCTGGGAGGCCTCTGGCTGTGTAGTCGTGGCAGCACTGTATTCAAGGCACATCCCTGGCTTCATCACTTCTTTAATGTTGAGAGAGTGTATGTCGGTGTCTTCATCGGCCGATGCACAAAAAGGCTGCAGGCAAAAGTCCAGATGCAATAAAAACGACATTTATTCTCAAAGATAAAACACTCCGGGCAGCAGATTCCGGCAATATTAGTGGAGCTGGGGACACCCTGCCCGAACGCACCCTCTGGTGGGAATATGCCCAAAGTACTCCACTTCCTACGGGCTTCCACTCTTCAGCCAAGCATACACCGGACCCACACCGGCAGAATAGGCTTTGAGGTTGCGTTCACCTCCTTATCTCCGGTGTCCCTTGATGGTCCGCTCACACAATCACACTTGCCGCTGCAGATGTGCACTCTCCGCTGCCCCGGATCCTCTCCCTCCACACACATTCAGACCTTGCCTAGATATCCGGCCGACTCCTCCTCCCCGGTGGCAACAGCCGTCCCACCCGGCCACTAGGGGGGTGCCCTAACACATCATATACAATAATAAAAATCAACACTTTTAATAATCACAATGCCGGGTAACTATGCTAAACTAGTAGGGGGTAGGCCCACCCACTACATGCCTCCCCTCTTAAAATCCGAGCCTCCCGGCAAGGCTCTAAAACTTTAAACATATTGACACATAAAAACCTTTTGGGTCAGTCCTCAACAGCGGCACCAGTTCAGCGGCACTCCCGGTCTTTAGGGGCGCTTAATGGCGCAGCAGCGCTCCCGGTCTCTGGATAGCGCCCGGAGGCTCAACAGCGCTCCCGGTCTTAGATGGGCGCCCGGAGGCTTCAATAGCGCTCCCGGTCTTTGCTGAAGGTGCCCGGAGGCTTCAAAAGCGCTCCCGGTCTTTGCTGGAGGGCAACGGGCCCGTAAAACTTTTCAACAACAATGGAACTTTCTGCCGGTCTGGAACAACACCGGTCTTTGAAGGTGCTGAAGTTAACAACTTACTCTGGGGGCCAGGCTCGCTTCCATTCTTCCGCTTGAGCCTGGATATAGGCCCCCAGAGATTGTCCCGGCTGGCGGCGGATTCGCCTGAAAGACACAGGGGCGAAAGGCGGCTCCGCCGGTGCAGCTGCTGCAGCTCCTCTTGGGGGTGATGGTGCCTCTGCCCGAGATGGCGGTGGTGCGTCCAGCATGATGACCGGCTTGTTTGTAACATTTTGCGTTACCGCTACCACGGTTGGAACCTTCTCCGGGTCAGGGGCCGATGCAGTCGCTGTTTCCGGGACAGCAGCCATGACACGCCGGGGTTGAGAGGGCGCGGGCGGGAGCGATCTGGCATGGCTCCGGCGCCGCTCTTGCTGCTCCTCCCACTCAATCTCCTCCTGCCACTGCTCCGCTTCCCGGGTGGTTGGCATGCGGGAGACACAAACAGCAAACAGGCCGCGGCTACCTGCGTCCGGCAGGAACTGGACTTTCTCGCCCGGCCACAAAGTATGGAGTCGCTTGGGCAGTCCTTCCACGTCGAGATGAACTCTATTATAAAAGTAATCATCCCCGGTCTCGACTTCTCGGATGAATCCATATCCGTCCTGCTGGTTGAACTTAACAACCACCCCGGTCACAAACTGCTGTGCCAGCTCCTCGCCACCAGAACCGGACAGCATTTCCCGGACGATGGTCTCGGCCAGGAGACGTTCCTGGACGGGGTCAGGCTTCGGGGTCGGGACACTGGGGCGCGGCTCCGCAGGCGGGGCGATGACTGGATCCCAGAAGAAGCCCAGGTGATCTTTCTCCAAGCGCTCAGCAAACTCCTCAGCCGGCTCCGGCACAAATGGGGAAGCGGCGGCGTTAAGCTGCGGGGTCTCCCATGGGAAGACTGCAACCCCCGGACGGTTTGGCATGGGTGGGGTGGCATAGGTCGCCTTCACCTCTGTGATGGTGCTCCCGGTTTGAGCATCCCATGAGGTCTTCCAGGAAACTTTGTCCGGCCTGGTGGAACCTCCCGGTCCAATGGGAAGGTCCGCCAACGCGGCCTCACTAGCAGGGGCGAACCGGGGTCGACCTCGACCGAGGCTGATTAGGGCCATAGTCGTTGCCAACTCCGCGGGTTGCCCAAAGGTCTCCATCTCGGTCTCCGACAGTATCGCTGGTAATGGCGGTGATGTCGACGCTGAGACTGGGGAAAGTGGAGGCGGGTCTTCGTTTCCCGCTCTTAAACGGACTCCACCCCCAGCCTCACGCATCATCTTGACTCCTCCGCTGAGGTACTTCTTTTTCTTTTTCTTCATCTTCAATGCCCTGGAGCTGGCGCCTCCCCTCTTTGGGCGGAGTACTCTGTCCTTTTTCTTCGGCGCCGGCCAGCCCCAGGCTCTTCTTTTGGCGCCAACTTTTCGCGCGCTCTCGTTATCTTCACAGACGACGGCCATCTTGCCGCCATCTTGTGCCCGGTCCAACGCCTTGGGCACTTCTTCCTCCCACCATGGGACTGGAAATCTGTTCTCATAGCCCGGAGACGGTGCACTCGGCACCACTTGGTCTCCGGCTTCTTGGGTTCCTGGCAGGGGAATCGTATCCTGCCGACTACGCCACTTGAAGTGACAAGTCTGGGAGGCCTCTGGCTGTGTAGTCGTGGCAGCACTGTATTCAAGGCACATCCCTGGCTTCATCACTTCTTTAATGTTGAGAGAGTGTATGTCGGTGTCTTCATCGGCCGATGCACAAAAAGGCTGCAGGCAAAAGTCCAGATGCAATAAAAACGACATTTATTCTCAAAGATAAAACACTCCGGGCAGCAGATTCCGGCAATATTAGTGGAGCTGGGGACACCCTGCCCGAACGCACCCTCTGGTGGGAATATGCCCAAAGTACTCCACTTCCTACGGGCTTCCACTCTTCAGCCAAGCATACACCGGACCCACACCGGCAGAATAGGCTTTGAGGTTGCGTTCACCTCCTTATCTCCGGTGTCCCTTGATGGTCCGCTCACACAATCACACTTGCCGCTGCAGATGTGCACTCTCCGCTGCCCCGGATCCTCTCCCTCCACACACATTCAGACCTTGCCTAGATATCCGGCCGACTCCTCCTCCCCGGTGGCAACAGCCGTCCCACCCGGCCACTAGGGGGGTGCCCTAACACATCATATACAATAATAAAAATCAACACTTTTAATAATCACAATGCCGGGTAACTATGCTAAACTAGTAGGGGGTAGGCCCACCCACTACACCAGCAAGGTGCGGAAATGAACGACAGCCCTTACAGACTAATCCAAGGATAGAAGCCCCAAGATTTAATCTTTATTTTATATAAATTCTAAAAAAGTATAACTAGTTGAAGAGGACCTGTCACTTGCTGAAAAAAATATTATTAAAATAAGTTGTAAAAATCCCCGAGCTGCCTTGAGTCTGCTGCTCTATTCCATTTTGAGCTGTGTCGCAGTATTGCAGAGATATTCGCATTTGTTGCTTTTGGAGAGCAGTAGCTGAAATCTCTGCCTGTAGTCCAACTTGGTATTTCTTCAGAGACTCCCTCCCAGATGTTGCCAATAACCATACAACAG
This sequence comes from Anomaloglossus baeobatrachus, assembly GCF_048569485.1. NCBI lineage: Eukaryota > Metazoa > Chordata > Amphibia > Anura > Aromobatidae > Anomaloglossus > Anomaloglossus baeobatrachus. The sequence goes on from NC_134355.1 coordinate 266,364,309, forward strand.
CTCATCTCACAGTGTATCAGCCTCAGATGCTGCAGAGCTGTGACTGACAGAGTCTGGGAGGACGGGGTAAAAGCACACATCCCCAAAGAAGACTGAAGAAACACCCAGCTGGACTGCAAGTAGAGATTACACATAGCGAGCTCCAGAAGAAAAGATTGTGAATACCTCTGCAATTGAATGACACAGTACAAAACAGAAAAGAGGTAGAATCAGAGGAGCTCAGGCATTTTTTTTTTTTTTACAAAGTATGTAACTCAATTTTTATCAGCCTTTTTAAAATCTCTCTGTTTCCATAATCTAGCACATCAATGGTTTAAGCATTCGGGACCAGGGAAATTGTTCTTTAGATATCAGTTACTATATAATTTTTCTTCTTAATGTCCAAATTCCCAGAGTCACCAGCAATAGGAAGTGAATTATTAAACCATCTGACCTGTAAAAAGCAGACACCAGCCATAACAGGCATGGTCTACCCAAGCCAAATCAAAGCCCGCGTAATATTAGGATTACTTACTTGTTGACTTGCAAAATATTGAGGATATCGGAGAAGATGATTTGTACATTAGTGATGCTGAGGATGGCTCGGTTTGATGACAGAGCAGCTTTTAATGGGGCAGCATATACATTTTTTACAATTTCTAAGATTTGCACATATTGTCTCTCGCTCTTCAGAATTTCGCGAGCAAACTTTGATCGTTTGTCTCCTGGATCTACTTGTAACCTATTCTCCTGTATATATAAAAGAGACATTACTTTTATCAATATCATAATGAGTCACAAAATGTTATCAACTATGGTAAAGCCTCAGAGATCCTATTTATTCAGATGTATTTTGTGATAAAAGAAGGATAGAGGATCTGATAGATGGCATAAAATCAATGGTGAGAACCGAGATCAGTGCTCAGCCTAAACAGCTAATAAACATCACACATGTACAATGCTAAAAATTGGCTAAGATGGTTGTTTTAGGAAATACTTGCATTCCGCATAATCTAACAATTCTAGAGCATTCTTATTCCTCCCAAAACTCTATGAATAAATGAACAGCTGGGTGTTAGGAGTCTGCGATGTGTCCCTGTACAGTGTGACACAGTCCAAAAAGCACAATACACGTATAAGATAATCTGCCCTGCCATCCTTATTTCAGGGGGAATACAATTATTAGCAAAAATAAACATATCAAGAGAGGTGATAGGTCAACTTTAAAGGGAACCTATCACAAGGTTTTCGCAATATAAAGCACAGCCACCTCCTTTATCGCCCCTTTTGCAGCATTGTAGTAAACTTTATCTAAGTCCCCAATCCTTTTTGCATGGCACTTAGAACACCTTTAATTATACTCGCATACAGTCTGTGGTCCAGTCTGAAAGGCATCGGTGGTCATGATCCGGCGCCTCCTCCATCCCACAATCGCAGTCTTCCTTCCTCGCTTCATGTGGATGATGAGTTCTACACTATCCACACAATGTCCCCGAATTGCGTTCCTAAGCAGGTGCATTTCTGTCTGCCCTGCTGAGGGCAGAGTAAAGTACTGTAGTGCGCATGCAGCGGCTTTACTACAGGGTCATCAGCAAATTGGCCAGAGGCAAAATGATAGATGGTTGTAGAGATCGCGACTGCAACTGGGTCCAGCGGGTTAGGGCCCTGGCGCCCACCCTGCAGAGAAGCAGCTGGCTCCTCTCTGTGAGAGAGGAGCTGCGTTATTCAGTGGCAAACCAGAGTGCTCCACTCCATCGTTCAACATTCTCTGCCTGCGCTTTACGTCTTAGTGCAGCAGAGTGTGGTGACGTCATCAGTGGGCGCTACTGAGCTGAGACTGCAGAGAGTGGGACACTGACCGAAGCAGCAGGGGGAAAGAGGAGATGTGAGGACTTGTACACGGTGACTAGAGGCCTATAGGGATGCATTAAACGGTATGGGGCTGCATAACACAATATGAAGGACACCTTACATGGATTACTGGGCTGCATTATAATACATGGAGGCTTATGGGGTGCATTAAATGGTATGGGGGCTGCATAATATAATATGGAGGCCTAAGGGGCTGCATTAAATGGTATGGGGGGCTGCATAATGTAATATGGAGGCCTAAGGGGCTGCATTAAATGGTATGGGGGCTGCATAATATAATATGGAGGCCTATAAGGCTTAATTAAATGGTATGGGGGCTACATAATATAATATGAAGGATTATGGGGCTGCATTATAAAATATGGAGGACTATGGGGCTGCATTAAATGGTATGGGGGCTGCATAATATAGTATGGAGGACTATATGGCTGCATTATAAAATATGGAGGACTATAGGATTCAGTATAATATATGCAGGGCTATCCGGTGAATTATAATACATGGAGGTCTATGGGAGGTGCATTCTAATATATGAAGGGTTATGTCGGACCCATTATACTATATGGAAGGCTATGTGGGGGCCATTGTAGTATTTGGAGAGTTATATATAAGGGGGGACAAAGATAAAAGCATGGGATGTGTGTCACGGTTTCGCCTCCCCGTCCACATGGCTAGGGGCAAATTTCCAGAGCTTGCATGCCTTAAGTATTGTCATCTCCGGTGAGCAAGCGCCCGCTATAAGCTTAGCGCTGCTTTGCCTGTGATTGCTGGTCCCTGTAAGTGTGATCCTGATCTGTCCCCTCTCTGTGCCCTCGTTCTCTGTCTGTGTTCCATCCCCTAGTCGTTCCTCCATTCCTCTGTCCCACCTCCGTCCTTCCCACAATAGCCCCGGTTGTTCCCCCCCTCTCCTACCTCAACCACTTGGTTGCTTCCTCTGGTACTGACCTCGGCCTGACCTCGACGCCGCCTCTGCTCGTTTCTCCAGTCTTCATTCTCACTGTGTATGACCCGGCCTGCCCGACCATCCCCCGCACGCCCCGCGACTTCTCCTTTCCAGCCGATGCTGCAAGGCACTGCATCAGCACACACTGTGTGTCCACCTCCTTGCATATTCAGCTCCGTGTAGTGTATTTCCCTGCAGGGCTCCAGCTCCCCCTGGGGGCAGCCTGACAATGGAAGGTTTAGTGTTGAGGGAAAGAGGCTCTTTCCCTCAGCACCCAGCTTTCCCAATCTCTGCTATACATCTTTCACTCAGCACCCAGCTTTCCCATGCTCTGATATCATGGGAAAGCTGGATGCTGAGGGAAAGATGTATAGCAGAGCATGGGAAAGATGCGTGCTGAGGGAAAGAAGAGAAGCAGAGCATGGGGAAGGTGCATACTGAGGGCAAGATGGATAGCAGAACATAGGAAAGCTGGGTGCTGATAGAAAGAGGGATTTCATATCATGGGTAACCTGAGTGCTGAGGGAATGAGCCAAGTGTCAGTGACACTTTCCTGTGCTCAAAGTGTCAGCGTAATTATCCCATACCCCGAGTATCGGCGTCATTATCCTGTATGCTGAGTGTCGGTGTCCGGTGGTGTTGGGGGGGGGGGCAGCTCCAAACTTTGCACCAGAGCCAATCAAATGCTAGTTATGCCACTGCCTTTAGCCCTTCCAGATGCATGTGCATTACAGTACTTTGCTCTACTCTCAAGAGGACAGACAGAAATGCAACTGCTCAGGAGCGGCGCGATTGGGGGACACAGTGTGGATGACATAGGACGTGTTATCCATATGAAATTGCATGAAAGAGCAAAATAATCCACATATAATGCTACAAGCACAACCATATAATGAAAATATTTACAATAATCTTTATTAACACCCAAATAATAAAATTAAAAACATTTAAAAACAACAACATGATGTTGTGAATGTACATCAGCAAACCCCAGGGACATACGTAATGTCCTGTACAGATACAGTCAGGGCCCGACTGGGAGTAAAATTCAGCCCCTGGCATTTGGAGGTACACAGGCCCACTTGTCGCGTGGTTAATGTGTTGTATCTTTGTGCACTTGTAGATTGTGTAACACGACCATATAACATGTAGTCACAGCTGCGTCCAGTATTATAGTTCGTTCAGTCCTGTTTATTGCTCTATTTGCTGCTACAGTCATATGAAAAAGTTTGGGCACCCCTATTAATGTTAACCTTTTTTCTTTATAACAATTTGGGTTTTTGCAACAGCTATTTCAGTTTCATATATCTAATAACTGATGGACTCCGTAATATTTCTGGATTGAAATGAGGTTTATTGTACTAACAGAAAATGTGCAATCCGCATTTAAACAAAATTTGACAGGTGCAAAAGTATGGGCACCTCAACATAAAAGTGACATTAATGTTTTGTAGATCCTCCTTTTGCAAAAATAACAGCCTCTAGATGCTTCCTGTAGCTTTTAATGAGTTCCTGGATCCTGGATGAGGGAATATTTGACGATTCCTGTTTACAAAACAATTCCAGTTCAATTAAGTTTGATGGTCGCCGAGCATGGACAGCACACTTCAAATCATCCCACAGATTTTCAATGATATTCATGTCTGGGGACTGGGATGGCCATTCCAGAACATTATAATTGTTCCTCTGCATGAATGCCTGAGTAGATTTGGAGTGGTGTTTTGGATCATTGTCTTGCTGAAATATCCATCCCCTGCGTAACTTCAACTTCGTCACTGATTCTTGCACATTATTGTCAAGAATCTGCTGATACTGACTTGAATCCATGCAACCCTCAACTTTAACATTGGCCACACAGCCCCAAAGCATGATGGCACCTCCACCAAATTTTACTGTGGGTAGCAAGTGCATTTCTTGGAATGCCGTGTTTTTTTGCCTCCATGCATAACGCCTTTTTGTATGACCAAACAACTCTTTGTTTCATCAGTCCACAGGACCTTCTTCCAAAATGTAACTGGCTTGTCCAAATGTGCTTTTGCATACCTCAGGCGACTCTGTTTGTGGCTTGCTTGCAGAAACAGCTTCTTTCGCATCATTTTCCCATACAGCTTCTCCTTGTGCAAAGTGCGCTGTATTGTTGACTGATTCACATTAGCACCATCTGCAGCAAGATGATGCTGCAGGTCTTTGGAGGTGGTCACCATTCTTCTTCTCTGCCTTTCTGATATTTTTCTTGGCCTGCCACTTCTGGGCTTAACAAAAACTGTACCTGTGTTCTTCCATTTCCTTACTATGTTCCTCACAGTGGAAACTGACAGTTTAAATCTCTGAGACAACTTTTTGTATGCTTCCCCTGAACAACTATGTTGAATAATCTTTGTTTTCAGATCACTTGAAAGTTGTTTTGAGGAGCCCATGATAAGCCCATGATGACACTCTTCATAGGAGATTCAAATAGGAGAACAACTTGCAAGTGGCCACCTTAAATACCTTTTCTCATGATTGGATACACCTGCCTATGAAGTTCAAAGCTCAATGAGGTTAGAAAACCAATTTAGTGCTTCAGTAAGTCAGTAAAAAGTAGTTAGGAGTGTTCAAATTAAGAAATTGATAAGGGTGCCCATACTTTTGCACCGGTCAAATTTTGTTTAAATGTGGATTGCACATTTTCTGTTAGTACAATAAACCTCATTTCAATCCAGAAATATTACTGAGTCTATCAGTTATTAGATATATGACACTGAAATAGCTGTTGCAAAAACCCAAATTGTTATAAAGAAAAAAGGTTAACATTAATAGGGGTGCCCAAACTTTTTTTGACTGTATTTTCCCTACAGAGATCGGTCTGCAGATAATGAGTGGATGCTGCTGTGGCCTCTTCATATTGCTAATGGGCAGGGATACAAAATCAGATTTTTTCAACAATTTTTGAGACCCATAACGTTGCTTTTTTTTTGAAAGGGGGAATGGAAGGAAGCTGTAGTTTTCACTGATGCTAATTTTGGGTGCATACCAATGCGCAATGACATTTTTGGGTGGCAGATCCCACCATGGATACCACTATGCAAAATACTCGAATGAACATCTGTATCTACTCGCTGTGCACAGGTTCAGACTTTTGAGCATCTTTTAACTACTTCAGGTTTCTAAAACCACCAAGCAGTTAAAAGAAGTCACCACCACAGTCTACTGGTGGTTTCCACTCGGAAGACGCTCTGTACTTTACTATGCAGGTCAATAGGAAGTACAGTAAAAATATGTGACAAAAACAATGAGAAAACACTGAAAAAAAACAAAACAAAACAAAACAAAGATGGTCAAAAACAAAAAAAATGCCTAGCAAACTACTGTAAAACTACACAGTAGATGGGTCAGGAAAATAACACCATGGTTTTCAGCATATTCTGTTTCAAAAACTTGGTGGTTCTGCTTGAGTTAAATTACATTGTGCACACATACCCTTAAAGTGGTTTTCAAGTTTTGGAAACCCATTCCCTGGATAGTTTGTTTGAAAACAAAGAAACTGCTCTATCTCCCCAGGCCTGCTACTATCTGCAACGCTGATGTCACATCACAATCATGGCGCTGCAACCAATAAATTATAGACACCAGACACAGCAGCAGTTCCTAATTTTTATAACAAAAAGGAAGCATCAGATATCAAGAGGATGTGAGCAGTTATGGGTACTTTGCACGCTGCGACATCGCTACTGCGATATAGACGGGGTCAAATCGAAAGTGACGCACATCCGGCGCCGGTAACGACGTCGCAACATATAAAGCCTAGATGCGCCGATAAACGATCGCAAAAGCATAGAAAATCGATGATCTGTGTAGCGTCGGTCATTTTCATAATGTCGCACCAATAGGAGATACGATGTTGTTCCTCGTTCCTGCGGCAACACACACAGCACCGGCTATGTGGAAGGAAGAAGGTGGGTGGGATGTTTACGTCACGCTCATCTCCGCCCCTCCGCTTCTATTGGCCGCCTGCCGTGTGACGTCGCTGTGACGCCGACGTCCCTCCCACTTAGGAAGGAGGCGGGTCGCCGGCCAGAGCGACGTCGCAGGGCAGTTAAGTGCGTGTAAAGCTGCCGTAGAGATAATGTTCGTTACGGCAGCTATCACAAGATATTGCATGTGCGATGGGGTCAGGTACTATCGCGCTCGGCATCGCTAGCCGATGCTAGCGATGTCGCAACATGCAAAGTACCCCTTAGTATCTTATCCATGAATACACCACTAGAACCACCATCAGTACATTAATGCATCCCTGGAATAAAGTTGAAAGGATTTAATGAAGGTTTGGTGAGATTATGCTCAGTTTCTGCTCAAAAAATAAATATGAACATACGCTAATTTACACTGTTTTTGGATAAGAATCTCATCAAATTCTCCTCATAATCTCAAAAACAAAGTTTTGAGATTCTTACATTTTAACTTAGCCATGAAGCTTGTTTTGGATTGTTAAATGTGTACAAGATCAGATCCACTGTCATTACATAAGTGCAACATCAGAACCACCATCCATACATGAATGCAGCACCAGAATCAGCGGCAGTACATGAATGCAGCTCCAGAACCAAGGGCAGCACAGCACATGAATGCACAGCCAGAACCACCCTGAGCACATGAATAGAAAGCCAGAACCAGGGTCAGCACATGAATACAAAGCTAGAACCAAGGTCAACACATGAATGCACCACCAGGACCACCCACAGCCCATGAATGCAACGTTACAACCACTGTTAGCACATGAATGCAAAGCCAGAACCAAGGTCAGCACATGAATCCAACGCCAGAACCACCGTAAGCCCATGAATGTAGCACCAGAACCACCGTCAGCACATGAATGCAGAGCCAGAACTACCATCAGTACATGAATAAATAACCAAGCTTAGCCCCATGTACAATTGTATTGCATAAACCTACAACATCCAGGTTGTCATGAAAAATGGTAAGGAGATACTGGGAGTTGTTATTAGGCATCATCAAACTGCGGAGCATACAGGAACCACAGTACTGATGAGATTCAGACAGTATCAAAATTATTTACATGCAGGTACCTTATAGTTGATGTCATCTCAGATCAGAGTTGTTTCTGTGCCTTGTGTCTTCATGAAGTAAAGATGCCATGATGAGATGTCGTGCACAGAGCTTGTGTGTCCAGATTTCCCTCTTCTCCACCTTCCGCAGCACGTCTCAACATGGCGCTCTTAAGGATAAAAGTATCATTATACTGCCCCATAAAGGTCTCCTTTTCTGCATGCCTCAAAAAATTATTGCAGTGCTTCCTTCACAAAATATCCCCTCCACAAACTGAACCTCTTCATCATAATCTCCCAGAGACTGCCCCTTCTCCATCATATTCCCCCCATGCTGCCCCTCTCCATCATATTCTCCCCACACTGCCCCTCTCCATCATATTCCCCCCCGGCTGCCCCTCTTCATCATATTCCCCCTCAGACGTCCCCTATCCATCATATATCCCCCCAGGCTGCCCCCTCCATCATATTACCCCCATGATTCCCCTCTCCATAATATCCCTGCTTCTCTCACACTCACACACACACACACACACACACACACTTCCTCTCCAAAATATTCCTCCCCACACTGCTCCAGTACAACCCCCCCTTACAGACACACTGTATAAAGTACTCCCTCCACTTTCTCTTGCAAAGCTTTGCCCCCTTTTACCCATCTTGTGACCTAATCCCCTCCCCTCTCATCCAAATTGGTAAAACTTTTCATCTTCGGTTCCGTGGAGCGCTTACCGGTACCCGACGTGTCTCTGAGTGCCATGGGATGATGTCAGCAATGTACTGACATTATGACGCTGCCACACTTCAGGACCCAGTCATGGCCCTACACTGATCAGAAAGCAGGGAGCAGCGTAGGACTCCCACATCTCGCAGGCCGGATAGAGGCTCGATCTATGTCCACTGTCTAATCAGCAGGACCAGGGGGTGACTCGGAGCAAGCCACCCCCTGCTCCTGCTGATTTTAGCTGTGTAGCGCAGCATGATTGTACTCAAGGCATACTAATGCTGCCTGCAGTGCATGAAGCAGAAGAGAGAGTCGCCGTAGATCGAGTGGCCCACTACAGGGACCGGCCCTTCTAGCATTTGCCAGAATAGCCCTATGGCCAGTCCGGCCCTGAATACAGTAAATAATTGATGCTAGTTCTCCTACAACCGAACATACAATCAAATGGTGACTCAAAAATGTAATACTGCTACGGCCGGGGCCACACGGGGGACTAATGCGATCCTTGCATGACACTTGGCTCACGCTGGCAGCACAGTGGTAGCCGAGTGTCATGCGTGTCTCACTGCAACTGAGGTCCAATCGTGTAATCGGACCTCAGCTGCGGAGGACGGGCCGGCGATGAGAAGGGGCAGGCCAGCGCTGAGGAGGGGCGGGCCAGAGCTGCGGAGGGGAAGGGGGTATTTATCTCCGATTTTTCTCTCGCCACAAAGACTTGAATGGGTGCGAGAGAAACCAGGAACGCATTACAGTCGCAGCATCCTGCGATTGTTTTCTCGGTCCGAATAGGGCTGAGATAATAATCGCTCATGGGTGCTGACACATAAGGGTACTTTATAAGCTGCGATATCGCTATCGATATCGCTAGCGAGCGTACCCGCCCCCGTCGGTTGTGCGTCACGGGCAAATCGCTGACCGTGGAGCACAACATCGCTAACACCCGTCACACGTGCTTCCCTGCCTAGCGACGTCGCTGTGACCGACGAACCGCCTCCTTTCTAAGGGGGTTGTTCGTTTGGCGTCACAACGGCGTCACTAAGCGGCCGCCCAATAGCAGAGGAGGGGCAGAGATGAGCGGCCGGAACATGCTTCCCACCTCCTTCCTTCCTCATTGCCGGTGGACGCAGGTAAGGAGATGTTCGTCGTTCCTGCGGTGTCACACATAGCGATGTGTGATGCCGCAGGAACGACGAACAACCAGCAGCATGCACCACCAATGATATTATGAAAAGGAGCGACGTGTCAACGATCAACGATTTTTGACGCTTTTGCGATCGTTGATCGTTGCTCCTTGGTTTCACACGCTGTGATGTCGCTAACGGTGCCGGATGTGCGTCACTAATGACGTGACCCCAACAATATGTCGTTAGCAATGTCGCAGCGTGTAAAGCACCCTATAGGCTAATATTGGTCCGAGTGGAATGCGATGTTTTATCGCATTCCACTCGCTCCGATTTTCATGCCGTGTGTCTTAGGGGTACTTCACACACAGCGAGATCGCTACTGAGATCGCTGCTGAGTCACGGTTTTTGTGACGCAGCAGTGACCTCATTAGCGATCTCGCTGTGTGTGACACTGAGCAGCGATCTGGCCCCTGCTGTGAGATCGCTGATCGTTACACACAGCCCTGGTTCGTTTTTTTATTGTTGCTCTCCCGCTGATAAGCACACATCGTTGTGTGTGACAGCGAGAGCAACAATCCTGAATGTGCAGGGAGCAGGAGCCGGCATCTGACAGCCTGCGGTAAGCTGTAACCAAGGTAAACATCGGGTAACCAAGGTGGTTACCCGATATTTACCTTCGTTACCAGCATCTGCAGCTCTCACGCTGCCAGTGCCGGCTCCTGCTCCCTACACACGCTAAGCGGTGTGCGCTGGTAACTAAGGTAAACATCGGGTAACCATACCCGATGTTTACCTTAGTTACCAGTGTCCGCAGCTTCCAGACGCCGGCTCCATGCAAGCGCAGAGTCGCATGCACGTCGCTGCTGGCTGGGGGCTGGTCACTGGTCGTTGGTGAGATCTGCCTGTTTGACAGCTCACCAGCGACCATGTAGCGACGCAGCAGCGATCCTGACCAGGTCAGCTCACTGGTGGGATCTCTGCTGTGTCGCTAAAGTGTGACGGTACCCTTAGGCCTAACAGACAGTGAATCATATATTACATACAAGGGTGATGAGGCACGATCTGCTGAAACAACTAGGCAGACACAATCGTTACAGAAGGTGCTGTGCTTTCATTAGCTGGTTACTGAGTAACAGTTACAAAAATAAATATAGCATAAAATATATCCGATAGTGGATTGAGTCACAATCTGTTAGGGCACAGTTTGACAGCTGAGCTCACAGCACCTAATCCCTAAGTAACAATGTGACTAAAGGCCCCGTCACACTAAGCAACATCGCTAGCAACATCGCTGCTAACGAACAACTTTTGTGACGTTGCTAGCGATGTTGCTGTGTGTGACATCCAGCAACAACCTGGCCCCTGCTGTGAGGTCGTTGGTTGTTGCGGAATGTCCTGGGCCATTTTTTAGTTGTTGCTGTCCCGCTGTGAAGCACAGATCGCTGTGTGTGACAGCGAGACAGCAACAACTAAATGTGCAGGCAGCAGGAGCCGGCTTCTGCGGAGGCTGGTAACCACAGTAAACATCGGATAACCAAGAAGCCCTGTCCTTGGTTACCCGATATTTACCTTTGTTACCAGCCTCTGCCGCTCTCACTGTCAGTGCTGGCTCCTGCTCTGTGCACATGTAGCTGCAGGACACATCGGGTTAATTAACCCGATGTGTGCTGTAGCTAGGAGAGCAAGGAGCCAGCGCTAAGCAGTGTGCACTGCTCCATGCTCTGTGCACATTTAGCTGCAGCACACATCGGGTAATTAACCCGATGTGTGCTGTAACTAGGAGAGCAGGGAGCCAGCGCTCAGTATGCGCTGCTCCCTGCTCTCTGCACGTGTAGCTGCGTGCGCTGGTAACCAAGGTAAATATCGGGTTGGTTACCTGATATTTACCTTAGTTACCAAGCGCAGCATCTTCCACGCGGCGCTGGGGGCTGGTCACTGGTTGCTGGTGAGCTCACCAGCAACTCGTGTAGTGACGCTCCAGCGATCCCTGCCAGGTCAGGTTGCTGGTGGGATCGCTGGAGCGTCGCAGTGTGACAGCTCACCAGCAACCTCCTAGCAACTTACCAGCGATCCCTATCGTTGTTGGGATCGCTGGTAAGTTGCTTAGTGTGACTGGACCTTAAGATAAGTAAAACATGAATATATACAATCATTGTTAAAGCCCCAATCTATTACAGCTTGTGTGCAGTAAGCCGGCTAGCCAGTAAAATCAACACTGTCAAAAGCAATTGTCACAGTGGACCTGATGTAGAGAGAATCACATAAGGCTGAGGTAATTACCTATGCAATTGTGTGCTCAGTATTTGCAGCAAGGGGATGGGGATGGAGTGGACTAGCCGCTGCACCACCCAGATAAAGCCACGCTATAATGAAAGTGAATCAGGAGATAGGAGAGCAGTATGTGGCAGACCAGTGATGTAACTAGAGTATGCTGACACTTGGCTCTTTCCCTCAGCACCCAGCTTTGCTATACTCCGATATCCCGATATAATATCTAATATTATAATGCATTTCATAGTACTACACACTGTATATTATAATGCATCCCACATAGTTCTTCATATCATATCATATCATATAATGCACTCCCCATAGTCCTCCATATATTATAATACACTCCACATAGTCCTCCATATACACAGTGTGCAGAATTATTAGGCAAGTTTTTAGAGGATTTTTTTTTATTATTGATCAACAACTATGTTCTCAATCAACCCAAAAGACTCAAATATTAAAGCTTAATATTTTTGGAAGTTGGAGGGGTTTTTTAGATTTGGCTATCTTAGGAGGATATCTGTTTGTGCAGGTAACTATTACTGTGCAGAATTATTAGGCAACTTAATAAAAACCAAATCTATTACCATCTCACTTGTTTATTTTCACCAGGTAAACCAATATAACTGCACAAAATTTAGAAATAAACATTTCTGACATGAAAAAACAAAACCCCAAAAAATTAGTGACCAATATAGCCACCTTTCTTTTTGATGACACTCAGCAGCCTACCATCCATAGATTCTGTCAGTTGCTTGATCTGTTTACGAACAACATGCATGCAGCAGCCACCACAGCCTCCCAGACACTGTTCCGAGAGGTGTACTGTTTTCCCTCCCTGTAGATCTCACATTTTATGAGGGACCACAGGTTCTCTATGGGATTCAGATCAGGGGAACAAGGGGGCCATGTCATTATTTTTTCATCTTTTAGACCTTTACTGGCCAGCCACGCTGTGGAGTAGTTGGATGCATGTGATGGAGCATTGTCCTGCATGAAAATCATGTTTTTCTTGAACGATACAGACTTCTTCCTGTACCACTGCTTGAAGACATTTTCTTCCAGAAACTGGCAGTAGGTCTGGGAGTTGAGCTTCACTAAATCCTCAACCCGAAAAGGTCCCACAAGTTCATCTTTGATGATACCAGCCCATACCGGTACCCCACCTTCACCTTGCTGGCGTCTGAGTCGGAGTGGAGGTCTCTGCCCTTTACTGATCCAGCCTCTGGCCCATCCATCTGGCCCATCAAGAGTCACTCTCATTTCATCAGTCCATAAAACCTTTGAAAAATCAGTCTTAAGATATTTCTTTTGCCCAGTCTTGACGTGTTATCTTAGGTTTCTTGTTCAAAGGTGGTCGTTTATCAGCCTTCCTTACCTTGGCCATGTCTTGAGTATGGCACACCTTGTGCTTTTTGATACCCCAGTAACATTGCAGCTCTGAAATATGGCCAAACTGTTGGCAAATGGTATCTTGGTAGCTTCACGCTTGATTTTCCTCAATTTATGGGCAGTTATTTTGCGCCTTTTTGCCCAACATGCTTCTTGCGACCCTGTTGGCTATTTGCCATGAAACACTTGATTGTTCGGTGATCACGCTTCAAAAGGTTGGCAATTTCAAGACTGATGCATCCCTCTGCAAGACATCTCACAATTTTGGACGTTTCAGAGCCCGTCAAATCTCTCTTCTGACCTATTTTGCCAAAGGAAAGGAAGTTGCCTAACAATTAAGCACACCTTATATAGGGTGCTGATGTCATTATACCACACCCCTCCTCATTACAGAGATGCACATCACCTGATTTACTTAATTGGTAGTTGGCTCTCAAGCCTATACAGCTTGGAGTAGGACAACATGTATAAAAATTATCATGTGATCAAAATACTCATTTGCCTAATAATTCTGCACACAGTGTATTATAAGCACTCTCCATAGTCCTCCATATATTATAATGCAGCCCCCATAGTCCTTCATATTATATAATGCAGCCCCCATAGTCCTCCATATATTATAATAAAGTCCCCATAGTCCTACATATATTATGATGCACTCCCATAGGCCTCTATATATTTTAATACACTCCCCATAGTCCTCCATATAGTGTAATGCACCTCCCATAGTCCTCCATATGGTATAATGCACTTTCATAGTCCTCCATATATTTTAATGCACCCCATAGTCCTCCATGTATGAGGCAGCCCTCATAGTCCTCCATATTTTATAATGCATCTCCATAGTCCTCCATGTATTATAATGCACCCCCATAGTCCTGCATATAGTTTCATGCACCCCCATAGTTCTCCATGTATTATAATGCACTCCATATTCCTCCATATAGTATTATGTAGCCCCCATATAGTATTAGGCAGCACCCATATACCACTATGCAACCCCCATGTAGTAGCATACCACCACGATCTGGTTTAATGCACCTCCATAGTGGTCTGACCTCCGTGATTAAATACATACTCCCTTCTCCTAGTTTACCTGCTGCTCCAGTCTCCTCAGAGTGTCCACTGTTCTACCACTCTGCACATCACAGCACAGCAGGCGCAGTAGTGACGTCATCACTTTCCACTGTGCTGAGCTGTCAGAGCGCCGCAGACATAGTGGGAGAATGATCAGAGAGGGACTGCGCCCCTCACGTTCTCATCATTGCTTTCAATTGTATCAGTATCTGCGATATAATTGAAAGTGTGATCTTCAGTGGGGGGCCTGCATGGGGGCCCAGTGCCAGCATTGGCACTGGGCGCTATATTGGTCGCATGGTCTGCCACTATTGACGGTGCACAACTTGCTGAGGTCCTGGGCCCCCTGAACCTCAGAGACCAGTCGCGATAGCGACCCCTGTGACCGCGATCGTTCTGCTTCTGTGGAAGACCCTGGGGTTAGATCCACATGAAGCAAGGAAGGCGAATGTCGATTATGGGAAAGGAGGAGGTGCCAGATCAAGACCAGCGATGGCCTTCAGACTGGACCACACATTATATGTGAGCATATTGAAAGCTCTATTTTGGGCTATGGAGAGATGCAGAGGGGATTAAGAACTTACACGCAGGACGCTACAATACAATACTACAAAAGAGGCGGTAAAGGTGATGGCTGTGCTTTAAATTGAAAAAACCTGGTGACAGCTTCCCTTTAGATCACCTATAGGGGTAACTTATGGAATTATAAAAACATTCATACATGCATAATATGTTATTAAATAGGTTTTTAACCTGTTCTTAAAGGGTTAGTCCACCTTTGGTGACTATTTATTTTTTTCTTAAATGCATGGAATTTCGACTAAAAATAATTTTTGCAATTGGGTTTCATTAAGAATGTTTCACCATGTGCTTTCTCTAACCTCTTTGTTGCACCCTCTATCGCTGGCTGCTGAAGGAGTTAACCACTATGGTAGTCTGACAGGTTTGTAACTCTTTTATCTGTCTTTTTCTGAGCTCCTCTCAGCTACTTTATGACCACAGACCTCATCAATGTAGAATGTGCAGGAAACCAAGGAACAGTCAAAGGCCAAACAGTGCAACATTTTTAACGAAACCCAATTGCAATAATGATTTTTAGACAAGCATTTAAGTAAATAAAATATATATCCTCTGAGATAGATAAGCGCCTTTAGGCCAGAGTCACACTTGCGAGTGCCCCGCGTGTAATTTGTGCGAGTCTCTCATTGAATCATCCAGCACGGACTCGCACTCTCCTGACAGTAGCGGGTCGGTTGCATGTATGTCTATGCAGCTAAGATGCTCCTGTCCTGAGAGGAAGCTATACCTCATGACCGTCATTTATCACAATATAAGGCACAGATGCCCACAATGGGGCAGAACATGTGCCTAGCACATACTCCTATACAATATCAAAAAACAGAGAGAACATGGAGTAATAAATAGTGCAAAACAATGACATTTTATTCAATTGTGTGAAATAGACAAGACACAAAAAAGGGGGAATGGCCATATAAAACACCATAAAATACACAGAATGGGGGGATGGGAGTAGATGGTAACCCCAGGGGAAAAGGCAGCAGCATGTATGGATACAATCAAAAATGTCAGTATATTAACCTGACTGGCAGCTATTACAAACAAAATACCAACATGACAGCATGTGGAACTATATGCCTGCATTGTTTGTGTATTCGACTTAACCCCGCCCCACCTGGTCACATGATCGGATCTCTTTCTGCCACATTACTTACTTTCCCTCAGCTTCCTGGCCTGCCGCCCTCCAGTACGCGCCGGTTCGCCGGCCCCTCCCCTCTCTCTGACGCGACCGCTGTCTCATTGGACGAGAGCGCACATGTGGGATATGGGTGACGCGTCCCTGCTCCCACGTGCGCGCTCCAGGTCTGACGGCGCTCCTTTAGTGAGGAGGCGTGGCGCCGGCTTCCGTGCGCGTCATTCCGGTGGGCGTCACTTCAGGAAGCCACATACACAGCGGGCATTATAAATAAGAGAGGCCTCTTATCTCTACCACCCTCGCCTTTCCTCCCTGATGAAGCGGTACCCACAGGGGTAGTATTTATCCTGCGAAACGTACATTGGAGGTTTTAGGGGGCTCTTTCCCATGGGGGGGTCCCCCTACCTGGGGATTTTGGCCCCTTTTTTGCAATTAGCACCTTGCAAGCAGCTCTTTGCATATCGCTATATATTGTATTATGTTGATGGCATGTGTTAGAGTGGATTCCACACATACAGTGCCTACAAGTAGTATTCAACCCCCTGCAGATTTAGCAGGTTTACACATTCGGAATTAACTTGGCATTGTGACATTTGGACTGTAGATCAGCCTGGAAGTGTGAAATGCACTGCAGCAAAAAAGAATGTTATTCCTTTTTTTTTTTTTTTTTTTTTTTTATATTGTGAAAAGTTTATTCAGAGGGTCATTTATTATTCAACCCCTCAAACCACCAGAATTCTGTTTGGTTCCCCTAAAGTATTAAGAAGTATTTCAGGCACAAAGAACAATGAGCTGCTTCACATGTTTGGATTAATTATCTCTTTTTCCAGCCTTTTCTGACTAATTAAGACCCTCCCCAAACTTGTGAACAGCACTCATACTTGGTCAACATGGGAAAGACAAAGGAGCATTCCAAGGCCATCAGAGACAAGATCGTGGAGGGTCACAAGGCTGGCAAGGGGTACAAAACCCTTTCCAAGGAGTTGGGCCTACCTGTCTCCACTGTTGGGAGCATCATCCGGAAGTGGAAGGCTTATGGAACTACTGTTAGCCTTCCATGGCCTGGACAGCCTTTGAAAGTTTCCACCCGTGCCGATGCCAGGCTTGTCCGAAGAGTCAAAGCTAACCCAAGGACAACAAGGAAGGAGCTCCGGGAAGATCTCATGGCAGTGGGGACATTGGTTTCAGTCAATACCATAAGTAACGTACTCCACCGCTATGGTCTCCGTTCCAGACGAGCCCGTAAGGTACCTTTACTTTCAAAGCGTCATGTCAAGGCTCGTCTACAGTTTGCACATGATCACTTGGAGGACCCTGAGACAGACTGGTTCAAGGTTCTCTGGTCTGATGAGACCAAGATCGAGATCTTTGGTGCCAACCACACACGTGACGTTTGGAGACTGGATGGCACTGCATACGACCCCAAGAATACCATCCCTACAGTCAAGCATGGTGGTGGCAGCATCATGCTGTGGGGCTGTTTCTCAGCCAAGGGGCCTGACCATCTGGTCCGCATCCATGGGAAGATGGATAGCACGGCCTACCTGGAGATTTTGGCCAAGAACCTCCGCTCCTCCGTCAAGGATCTTAAGATGGGTCGTCATTTCATCTTCCAACAAGACAACGACCCAAAGCACACAGCCAAGAAAACCAAGGCCTGGTTCAAGAGGGAAAAAATCAAGGTGTTGCAGTGGCCTAGTCAGTCTCCTGACCTTAACCCAATTGAAAACTTGTGGAAGGAGCTCAAGATTAAAGTCCACATGAGACACCCAAAGAACCTAGATAACTTGGAGAAGATCTGCATGGAGGAGTGGGCCAAGATAACTCCAGAGACCTGTGCCGGCCTGATCAGGTCTTATAAAAGACGATTATTAGCTGTAATTGCAAACAAGGGTTATTCCACAAAATATTAAACCTAGGGGTTGAATAATAATTGACCCACACTTTTATGTTGAAAATTTATTAAAATTTAACTGAGCAACATAACTTGTTGGTTTGTAAGATTTATGCATCTGTTAATAAATCCTGCTCTTGTTTGAAGTTTGCAGGCTCTAATTTATTTGCATCTTATCAAACCTGCTAAATCTGCAGGGGGTTGAATACTACTTGTAGGCACTGTATATTGTGCTCAGAGCAGCTTTATGATTTCATGTTTGCACTTGGCACTTTACAATCTCTGTATGCTGCTATTTTTTGCACTGTATCCACTTATGCACTCAGCACTTTATGACTATCTATTTATTACATGCTGTCATGTTGGTATTTTGTTTGTAATAGCTGCCAGTCAGGTTAATATACTGACATTTTTCTTGATTGTCTCCATACATGCTGCTGCCTTTTCCCCTGGGGTTACCATCTACTCCCATCCCCCCATTCTGTGTATTTTATGGTGTTTTATATGGCCATTCCCCCTTTTTTGTGTCTTGTCTATTTCACACAATTGAATAAAATTTGTCATTGTTTTGCACTATTTATTACTCCATGTTCTCTCTGTTTTTTTGATCCTGTCCTGAGAGTATGAGTCCATGCTGGGTGATTCAATGAGAGACTCGCACGAGTTACACGCGAGGCACTCACAAGTGTGACTCTGGCCTATAAGTAGAAATAGGTAAGTAAAAAAAACAGAACATATCCTGTCAATTTGCCTTCCCCACCCCAGCCCCGGGAGGTCCAATTAAGCAAAAAGAAAAAAAAAAACAGGCAGGGAATATGACAAAGAAGATTTTGTAGTACATTCTTTTTTTCTTTTTAAATATGAACGTTGTGTTTATTTTTCAGAAGCAAATTTATTTTGTAAAGAAAAATAAAATAAGGTAATTAGGTCTTTAGTATCCGCATATCAGAATCTGGTAATTTCCATGATATACACCATAGTTTATAGCATATGATAATAGCTACCAGCAGTGTCAGTCGTTGGAATGTGACGTCTGAATTCTTTTGGTAATGAGGAACTTTTCCACTTTGGTCAACCTCAACATCATCTTCCTGCTGCAAAAGACATCGGAACATATTTGTTTCTTGTCTTCAGTTAACGATTAATAAAACCTTCCTGGAATTGCTCTACAAATACTTGGATTCATAGGCACGCACATGTACGGATCTGCAAGTATGAAAGCAGTTTCTGTTTCAGAAAGCCTCTATCCCCATGTGCAGTTTGTAAACCTCTGCTTAAGGCCTAAGCCACACGGCATGAAAATCGGTGCGAGTGGAGTGTGATAAAAAAAAAAATCGCATTCCACTCGGACCAATATTGGCCTGTGTGTCAGCACCCATGAGCGATTATTTTCTCAGCCCTAATCGGACAGAGAATACAATCGCAGCATACTGCAAGTGTAATGCGATCCTTTTTTTTTCGCACCCATTCAAGTCTTTGGGGTGAGAGAAAAATCGCACTGCACTCACAGTACACCGGTGTACCGCGCGTGCAGAGCGAGAATCGCAATAGCCGGCTACGGAAGAGAGAGGGAGATAAATCCCTCCCTCCCCTCCTCAGCACTGGCCCACCCCTCCTCAGAGCCGGGCCGCGCCCCGCAGCTGAGGTCCGCTCGCACGATCGGACCTCAGTCGCAGGGACACTTGCATCACACTCACTCTGCTGTACTGCCAGCATGAGCCGAGTATCATGCAAGGGGATCGCAGTAATCCCCGTGTGGCCCCGGCCTTACTCACCTTCCCCAGGTCCACTGCTGCTATTCTCTACAGCACTGAGGTCACATCTTCAGATCTGCAGTCAATCAGTGAACTTAGCAGCTCATGTCATCTACTTGAGGAGAGCTGCTATCTTACCGCTTGGCAGCAGGGCTATCAAAGTGACAAGAGAGGGTAAGTTAATTAATTTATTTATTTATTTTAAAACAACTGCAGATGGGGTAAAGGTGTTTTCTGAAATCAGAAAACCCCTTTAAAGAGAACAACCTTCAGGGTTTTCATATATAAACTAAAACAAGTGCTATACTGACGCTAGGATGCTGAATGTAAGCATACCTTTTGTTCTGAGATTGGATGTTTTATTACAGTAATATTTGCAAGTGAAGTTCCCGCAATGCATTGCTATTAGACTGACAGGTGCAACATATGCAAGGGAATATGTGAGTCGGGTCTTGCCATCTATTCCCGCTCCTGTTTGTCTGTCTGCGCCAAAATTAACATTTATGACGGCGAAAGGGGGAGGAAGGCCAGGCAGGCAGACAGGGCTGGGAATAGATAGCAAGATTCAACGAACATATTTCCTTCCTGTTGCACCTGTCAATCAAAGAGAAGTGCATTGCTGGAACTTTATTTGCACATATTTCTCAAATAAAACCTCCAATCTCAGAACAGAAGGTATGCTTAGATACAGCATCTTAGTGCTAGTATAGCACAGACTTTACTTTATATATGAAAATCCTTTTGATTGGTTACCGTTAAGGTATATTCACACACAGGGTTTTTTTTAAAGTTTTTGGAACAGAAACTTTCCAAAATCGAGTGAATAACTCATAACTCAAAAACGTGACGTTTGCACTCGTTTTCTGCTCCAAAAACTTAGCAAAAAGTCTAGGTGTGCCCATAGTCTTAATATCTGGACATTCACAGTATATTTTTTGCCTGTATGAGATTATAGCTAACATCGTAATATAAAATTAGAAAGAAACCATATACAAATTAAAGGGGTTAACCATAAAAAAATTGTAATAGCAGAAAAACCTGAAACGTACATTACCATAAGGGTCTTCTATTGTTAACGTGTATATGTCTGCTAAGTACCTTCAGAAATGCTGACAGTGTATCATCGATGGATCCCTCTGATAACAGCAGCTGATGCCCGATCTCCTTGTTCTTGCTACATTTCTTTAACAGGTAAACAGAAAGGAACTCCAGAGGATGGTCCTTTGATTAAGAAAGGGAACAGAGAATAGAGACAAAATAATGTAATTCATTACCCCAAGTCTATTAAAGACTTTATAACTTGGGCTCTTGCCAGTTTATTTCATTACATACATTTTTCTCCTTAGCAAGTTCCATCAAAGCCTCAGTTAAAGCCTCACCAACCTCATTATTGGTTAGCACCTTTACCATGGGCATCGCGTCATACATGAACTGCCCTGTATGGCAAGAAAACATTACATTCATGATTCACACAGCGGTGGAAGGAATGTAGTGACCAAACATCAACAATGACTATGTTATACCGCAGGCGGATTACCTATTATCCTCCTGGAGACGTTCCTCTGGAGATCAGCAAGATACTTCTTCATTTCCTTCCTGACTGCCTGCAGCGCCTCTTCCATTACACCAGCCAGTCTGCACCAGGCTTGTAGTTTCACATCAGTGAAGTATGAAAAAGGAGGGGATCCATTCATTCGGGGGACAGGCAGCCATTCACTGAGGACTAATATTGAGATTATATTAATGCTGGCAGAACGTATTAGTATTACATTTTAATAGCTGGAGCTGAGGAGCTAAATGTAGGATGTGAGATCCACAGGAGGCTCCAGAACCAAAAGCTACGGTAATACTAGTCTAAAGACCATCATCAGGTTTAAAATGTCATTATTCAATATTACATGCACCCTATAATACTGATATAAGACACCCAAAAGAACACAAGCCTCCCAATACAAGAAGATATAACAAACATCCCATTAAAATTCTCTATGTAAAGATTAATCATTAGACTATAGGTGTGTCAGAAGTTTTTGCAATGGAATCTAAGGCTACCATGCGCACGCGGCGTTTTTTGTTGCATTTTTGCCACGTTTTTTGGTGCAGTTTTTTTTTTAATCCAATTAGTTTTTATTGAAAACACGGCAGATACAAAATCATACATGGTAATTTAAGAGAACAATTGTCAACTGCCCGCACATGAGGGCTCCATACATTAATATACTCCGAGACAATCCAGTTACAATTCCTCTGCCTTACACTTTAACCACACAACAACATGGGGAGGGAGGAGAGGGGAGGAAAGATGGGGACTTCATTCAAGTAAGGGGGAACAAGAACAAAGGGGGAGGGGAAGAAGGTAGGGTTGGGGGGGAAGTGGGGGGGGGGGTTAGTAGGGGTACAGGGTTAGATGCCTGCCTGCATTACCAACCCCAGTCCACCAGCCGGGGCCATCAACTCCTCCTAGATTTCTCTCATAAACTGCTGCCTCAGTCAGGGTCTCAATGCTTTAGCCCCCTGGCTAGCCGAGCCAGGGCTATAATTCCATCGGCTCTATCTCAACTGGGTGCTCTTTGCCCGGGGAATAGTTGTGTAATAGGTGTTGCATGGCTGGATGACAGCCAGGGTTCCCATATTGTAAGAATTCTAGTTTTTTGTTTTAGGGAGTGGGCAAGGCAGTATTCATATTGGCATTGTTGGTCGATCCTACTATATAACTCGGCTCCAGAGGGAGCTTCAGTGGCCTTCCACGAATGGCTCAGACACTGTCTGGCAGCTATTAGAATTTGCACAATCAGTCCCCTAAAATTCTGCGGGTACGAGTCTATGCCCAAATTCAGAACTGCCAGCCCTGGGTTGGGGTTGGTGTGCACACCTGTTATTTCACTAATGAGTCTGAAAACTGCTATCCAAAAAGGTTGGACCCTCGGACAGTGCCACCAACAGTGTCCCAGTGATCCCCTCTGGAGGCAGCCCTTCCAACAGAGCGGTGAGTAGTTGGGAATGTAATGCACCAATTTTGCCGGTGTATGGTACCAACGTAGATGCACCTTTTTCAGCTGTTCCAAATGGTTAATGCATTTTGAGGATCTTTGCACCCACTGCGTCGCAGTATGCCACGCCGAGGGGGAGGTGTTAATGCCTAAATCTGATTCCCATTTAGTCATGTATGGGAGCTTTTGCTCGTCAGAGGGGTTGTTCAACCATTTGTAGGTTAAAGAGATTCCCGGTTGCCTCATTAGTTTTTTAAACAATAGTGCCTTAACAGTGGGTAAGGTCAGGTTTGATCCCGGGGGTAATTTTGTGCTTAGAAAATGGCGAATCTGCAGGTGTTGATAAAAAACACCCCTTTAGGGAGGGGTGCTCCCGAAGTATATCGTTGAAGGGCCTAATCCCTGCACCATCGTAAAAGTCTGCCAAAACTCCAAAACCCGCTGCTTCCCATCTACTCAAATTTGTATATGGAATGTGGGATTCTATTGCTCTGAGCGAAATTTCTGACAGCGGGACCTGGATCTTAGGGATCATCTCACTGCGCCATATGGCTATCGATGCTGTCATAGTAGGGAAACACAGGGTGGACCTAGTACGTTTTAGATATTCCACCTCCATCAGTTTCCTCGTCGAACCCTGGTCTGTCAGAGAGTTCTCAAGTTAAACCCACCTATGGAAACTCTCCGTGTTCCACCATTCTTTGAGTGATTCTATAAGAGAAGCTTTATAATAGGCCATCACATTAGGCGTACCCAGACCTCCCATTCCATATGGCAGATGCATAATCTTACTAGCAACTCTAGCTCTTTTATTACCCCAAATAAACTTATTGGTCATCGACTGCAGTTTTATCAAATATCTATATGGAATTTTAAGAGGGAGACACCTAAACATATACAGCAGCTTAGGAAGGAACGTCATCTTAAAGGATTGAATTCTCGCCATCCAAGATAGCGACAACTTCTCATACCTGCCTAGAGCCTGACCCAAGTTTTTGAGTAGGTGATCGAGATTGGATCTGATGAGGGAATGGGTTGGTGTCAAACGGATACCTAGATAAGGGATACTGTCTTCGCACCACTGGAAAGGAAAGGCTGCCTCCAAAATCCTTCTGGACCTTGCGGGTACATTAAATGCTAGTACTAAGGACTTAGTGGCATTCAATTTGTAATAAGACACCTCAGAAAAGGTCGACAGGGTGGACATCACTGCTGGAAAGGAATATTCAAGGTTAGTACATGATATTATTACATCATCCGCATATAGACCCAATTTATGTTCATGCTCCCCTACCCTTATACCAGTTATGTTCGGGTTCACCCTAATTGCCTCCGCCAGAGGTTCCACCACCAGAGCAAAAACAATAGGGGACAGCGGGCACCCCTGGCGGGTGCCATTGGTTATAGAAAATTTTAATGAGCGAAAACCCGAGGCTAGAACTGAAGCATTTGGGTGAGAGTACAAGGCCAAAACAGATGACTTAATTCTTCCTTCAAAACCAAATTTCATAAACACTCTTTCCAGATATCCCCAGTGCACCCTATCAAAGGCCTTTTCGGCGTCGAGTGACAAGAATACACCAGGGACACCCGACTTCTCCATCACCCCAATTAAATCCAGCATCCGCCTGGTGCCATCTTTGGATTGCCTGCCCGCCACAAAACCCACCTGATCCGGGGCTACCAAGGAGGGGATTATTTTATGGAGTCTGGTGGCTACCATTTTTGAGTAAATTTTTAAATCACAGTTGAGCAATGAAATTGGTCTGAAATTCCCAGGGGTATCTGCCGTTTTCCCAGGTTTGGGTAGTGTAGTGATAACTGCTTCTAGGTTCTCTGAGGAAATAGTCCCGGCCATTTGCCACAAATTAAAGGTCTTTAGTAAAAAAGGGGCTAGAATAGAGGCAAATTGCTGATAATATTCATAGGGAAGCCCATCCGGGCCTGGGGCTGAGTTTCGTTTAGAAGCTCTAATGGTGTCCAAAATTTCCTGTATAGTAAAGGGAAGATTTAAAGATTCTAATTGCCGGTCTGAGACCCGAGGCAATTCCAGACCGTCCAAAAACTCCTGCATTTTTTCCGGTGTTGGCTGAGGGGTTTGCGGGTCATCCCTTAAATTGTACAGGGCAGCATAATACTTGGCAAAGGCGTCTGCTATCCCATTAGGGTGCCTTATAAGTGATCCGTCGGGGCCCTTCAAAAATTCAATTTTAGATTTAATTTCCCGTTTTTTTGTTCTTCTAGCTAGTAAGGTGCTGGCTCTATCCCCCATCGCATAAAAAGTTGATTTACTCTTTTTAAGATTATGTTCATATCTATACAACAGGAGGGATCGCAGTTGAAACCTGCAAGTAAGAATTTCCTTGGACAGTGTAGACGACGGGGAGGCCTTGTTAATAGTTTCTAAGTGTTGAATATGGGCTATAATTTCTTTAATTTCTGCTTCTCTTTGCTTTTTCAAGAATGATGCAGTTTTTAAAAACTGCCCTCTAATAACTGATTTGTGTGCAGCCCATAAGGTCTCGTCAGAGACCTCCCCATTGTCATTATGTCCAAAGTATTCCAACAGGCCTGCCACAACCTCCTCCTGAACGTTCTTTTGGTTCAGTAAACTAGTATTAAGTCTCCACTGAGGCACCATAAATCCACTAGTAGAGTCCTGTACAACCAAAGTTATCGGAGCATGATCCGACCATGTTATCAGACCCACTTCAGCACCCGTACACTTGTGAACAGTCTTACTATCCGTCAGGAAGAAGTCGATCCTGCTGTACGACCAATGCCTTGGGGAAAAGAAAGTATAGTCCCTTTCCGATGCATGAAGGTATCTCCATATGTCATGTAGATGAAACTCCGCGACCAACTGTTTCAGTTCCTTTCCTGACTTAGCGGACCCCGCCGAGCAGTCCATAGATCGGAAAACTGGAGTGTTAAAGTCACCGCAGATTATCTCTGACCCCTGTGCGGTGCTCCTAAACATCTGGAAAAATTTCCGGGCAAATGTTAGTTGAGATGAGTTTGGAGTGTAAATCGATGCCAAGGTATACAACAGCCCATTCAGGAGGCACTTTAGAATAATATATCTCCCGTCTGCACCATAGGTTACATGAATCATTTTGAAAGCCACAGAGTTTTTAATCAGGATAGCCACTCCTCCTTTTTTTTTTTTTTAGAGTCATTTGCAAAGAACATATGTGGAAATCTTGGATGTAGTAGCCTTTTATTGTCATCAGTAAGAAGGTGAGTTTCTTGAATACATGCTATATCACATTTGGATGCTATAACTTCTCTCCACAGCATGGATCTTTTTGCAGGAGAATTGAGACCCTTCACATTGAGAGACAGAAACTTAATACTCATGGTGGATCCCAGAAAGGACGATGTTTCCAGGCAGGCCGACTGAGAGGCATAGGGCAGGCAGAGGCAGGCAAGGAGGACCAGTTAGGGACGGTGCACGGGTGGAGGGAAAAAACAACAAAAACAAAAAAACTTGAATACTTCAGCTTCATCCTTACCGGACAGCTGGGAAGTACTTGCTCGCCATAGGCGAGAACAACAGAGGGCTTAAGTGACATCACAGGTCACATGAGAGCTACACACGCCTGCGGCTGGCGAGACTCCCTCAAGCTGGTTCCCACTCAGGATTGATCTTTTTCTTCTGAGCATCCCCCTGCTCCCGGCGTGAGTCTGAGTGCATTGTAAGGGGTAATCCCCAGGACTCAAGTAGTTTGCTCAGTTGAGGAGGGGACTGGCATACATGTGTTTTAGAATCCCTGAAGATAATCAGTTTCACCGGGAATCCCCATTTATAGTGTATGTCATGCTCCCTCAGGATTCTGGAGAACTGGGAAAATTCTCTTCTTTTTGCCAGAGTTGCAGCAGACAGGTCCGGGAACACCTTTAAATCATTAAATTCATCTGGGAGGATAGGGTTATCCCTCAGTATCTGGAGCACTGCTTCCTTTGTTTTATAAAAATGCAGTCGTGCCAGCGTGTCCCTGGGCAGAGTGGGGTCGATACCTTTAGGTTTAGGGATTCTATGTATTCTATCCACTATGAGATCTCTTTCTGTGTGTTCTGGGAGCAGTAGTTGGAGTAACTTGTGAAAGAAATCTGGCAGCTCTTTATCAGCTACTGACACAGGAATGCCCCTAATTTTAAGATTGTTCCTTCTGGATCTGTCTTCCAGATCCCCAAGCTTGTTTTTCAGTATTCCCACCTCCTCCTCTAGTGCTGTGTTAGCATCAATCAGATCATTGTGTGACTGAGCAAGTTCGGCCATTTTAGACTCCACATGGTCTGTACGGTCCCCCAGTGATTTGATTTCCTCCTTAACGTCTTTAATCATGTTCTTAAGATCCCTGAAATCCTCCTGCAGTGATGACTTCAGAGAACTGAGCATGGCTTGCAGCCTTTCCTCTTTTGGTGCAGTTTTGATGTCAGAAAGTTCTCACTTTTGACTTCCCAGCAAAGTCTATGAGAAATCAGATTTGCTGAGCACACATTGCAGTTTTTTGTCTGCAGTTTACTTGTCAAACTTCTGACAAATAAAATGCAGCATGTTCTATCTTTTTAGGACTCCCAATCCCTCGGGGTTGGCGGGGGATTGATGCCTGGTATGTGGCCGGATGCCAGTCCCCATATAATCAATGGGGACTAGAATCCGGAAAAAAGGGGTGGGAGTAAGCGCTTCATACTTACCGACTCACCAACACAGCTGTACTCTCCCGCGGCCTCTCATTCTTCTTCCCAGGCAAATGATTACCTTCATTGAATATGCACTGCTTTCCCCGCCCACCGGTGTCTATGATTGGTTGCAGTCAGATGCGCCCCGACGCTGAGTGACAGCCTGTCTGATGTGTTTATATCGTACAGTAAAAATAAATAAATTAAAAAATTGACGTAGGGTCCCCTCATATTATGATACCCAGCACAGCTACAGGCTGCAGTCTCCAGCTGTGTGCTTATCTTGTCTGTGTATCAAAATAGCAGGACCTGTATGTGGCTCTTTTTTTAAATTTACGTAAATAATGTTAAACACAGCGTGCAATCCCTCCCAATTTTGTTATCCAGCCATGATCAAGCCCATCAGCTGAGGGCTGGTATTCTCAGGCTGGGGAGACCCATTGTTATTGGGAGCCCCCCCGCCTAAAAACAGCAGCCTGCAGATGCCCAGAATTGCCACATCCATTACATGCGACAGTCCTGGACCTTTACCTGACTTTTCCGGATTGCCCTGGTGCGGTGGCAATCAGGGTAATAAGGATTTAATGGCAGCTCTCAGCTGTCAATAAATCCTAGATCAGTAATGTGAGGCGTCTATGAGACCCTCCATTACTAATTTGTAAGTGAAAGTAAATAAACACAAACACCAAAAAAATCCTTTATTTGAGATAAATGACAAAAAAAATCCTCTTTCACCACTTTATTAACTCCTAAAACACCCCTGCAGGCCCAACATAATCCACACGAGGTCTTATGATGATTAAAGCACTGCTACATCTGAATTCACACCGAGCAGTCATAGAACATGAATGTCCCCTATGAGCTTCAATTAGAGACTGAGCCGCTCGATCGGTGGTGACGTCACTCAAGTTAGCCGCGGTCACAGTTGGAGGTTCCCACGGTCCTTCACCTGCAACCACAGGTAATTTGACCTCAGATGATTTCAGTGACCTCACCTGAGTTCATTGAAGTCCCTGAGGTCAGATTACCTGCGGTCACAGCTGGAGAACCATGGGAACGTCCAGCCGCTGCTAACCTGAGTGACGTCACTGCTCATTGTGGCTCAGTTCCTGCCTGAATTTACAGTGTGCGGAAGATATCCAGAAGTGCCATCAGTTCACAACTGTCAGCAGGCCCACCTATGCCCATTTAGTCTGTGGGCACATGTTGCGTTTTTGACACTCAGTTTTCATGCCATGAGATGTAGAAATAGTGCAGAAATTTCTGCACCAAATATTTAACGTATGCACATAGCTTTACTGTTTGGAGAAATAGGCCCATAAGCGGTCTTCATGGAAAAATTGCAGCTAAAACCCATACCTTCAACATGGATACAAAGCCAAGTGACTCATCTGTACATGGAATCATAAGAACTGTGGTCTAGAAAAATGGCAACAGGTTCTCTGTTTTAGGTAAAAAAAAAATGTGGTTGTGATAGACAGCAGTTTCTTTGCTGAAGGGTTGTAGAGCTATACAATAATTTATGTCTGTAGGCAACTGTGAGGCATGGTGGAGGTTCCTTGCATTTCAGCAAATGGAAATTGGAATTTTGTCAGCATTAATGTGCGACACCCTGACATCGCAGGTAGTCACACAATAGGCCCCCGCATAACACCTTCCCTCACCTAGGTTACATACAGCCAACCTGAAACCCTAGCCACCACCCTCAAGGCAAGACAGGCACACCAGTGGGTGGGACCAGGCGGTTAGGAAATGCCCACCTAGGGGTCTAGATAGCCCGGGGCGGGAAAACAGGCAGAGCAGATCAGATTAGAAGGAGTCTGGAGTTCAAGCTGAGAGGAGTGGAGGCTGGGGCTAGGTGTAGCTCCAGCGGAGGTGAAGCTCAAGTTGACAGGCGCCAGGGTCGGAGCCCTGGTACCTTGGCTAGGTGGCAGATGGTGGTCTCCGTCAGCAGGCGATGGGAAGACGGCATCCGGATATCCGAGGTGGACCGGGACAGGGTTGGAGCCCGCCGGTACCGACACCAGAGAACCGACCCGGAAACTGTGCACAGAGGGGGTACTTAGTTCCGGTCTTGGCTTCAGGGTCCAACGGTCTAGCTAATTAACCAATTGAGGGCAGGATTTTAGGTCCTGTCCCAACCAAAGTCCCAAAAGCAGACAACCACCCACAGAGAGGGAGAGGGCAACCACCAGGGCCCGATAGATCCCACCGGTCAGAGTCAGCGGGCACAGCTCCTCAGGTACACAACAATCCGGGAGCGGACTCCAGTGTTCCATACTGGGAAGTCCAACACAAGCAAACACAGTGCAGAGGGAAAAGACGGCGACTACCAGCCCAGGTCGGGGACTAGAGTACAACCGGCCGTGGCGGCCGGCCACCAGCACCTTGATTTACCAAAAGACTCATGTGATTTATTCAACTGTGAGTAACCAAACATCCCCTAGTACGTCCGGGCATGCAGACCCTGTCATCACCATTCCCTGCACAGAACCACTGGGCCCCCGGGGCAACCATCCCTACCCACGGAGGGGTTAACATCCAGCTGCCATTACATCTCCCCCTGGGGTGTCCCACAACAGCAGTGGTGGTGCCACCTTTCACCACACACCGTGGGTGGCATCACGAACTGAATACAGCCAAGCCCGTACAACTACGTTCTCCTTTTCATTTGGCGTGTCCGCGTGACCCCCGAGTCCGGAGGATCCCTTGAGCCACACAGCGGGTCCGGATCCAAGCAGCCCGGCTGCTACAGGCGTGGGGGCGGCACAAATGGAGTCCTCAATGATGAGAAATATAGACAGATACTCATCCATTATACAAGACCAGCAGGGAAGTCTCAAATTTATTCTGCAGTAGGGCAAAAACTCCAAACATACAGCCAATGTCATTAAGAACTATCTTAAGTGTAACGAACAAATTGTGGTTAGTTCCCCAAGATGTTTTGAACAGCCTCTCTGCCGAGTTTCTTCAAAAACTGTGTCATGTGGACCTAGAAGATTGATGCCATTTGAATCATTCACTTTGCTTTTTCTAAAGGCCCCTTCACATATAAGTTATTCTGGTATGGTACATATGTCACCTTTTTTATATGTACCAGAATCATGGACATACGCAGACCTATCTAATCTATAGGTCTGCGCACACATCCATGTTTTTTCATGCATGTGTGTCCGTGTGGCATACGTGTCCGCGCATTCTGCACGGAGTGAAATCCGTTTTTCTCTGGCACGACTGATGTCACAAGGACCACACAGTAGTGTGATCCGTGTGACACGTACCAGAAAAAGCACGTGTCTGTGAAATTAAATGATTTTCTATGCTCACCTGTCTCCAGTACTGCTGTCTTGGGGCGCTGCTGTCACTTGCTTCCAGGCCCGCTACATATTCTCTTCTATATTCACCGCATACCCAAAACAGCATTGCGGGAGACATCAACACCACGGACAGCAGCGGCATGGAGAGGTGAATATAAAGTTCCTGCTCTCCGTGTGCTATCACAGATAGCACACGAAGAACACACGTGTGCCAAAATCACAGCGCTTGGAGAGCCATATGCACCTTCAATACGTCAGTGAAAAATGTGTGTGTTTTTTCATGGACGTGTGAAAGAGGCCTAATAGATAAGAAAACTATTAATACTTCTATTTTTGAAAGCATTCTTACTTTGTAGGATTTTTTCCACACTTACCTAAAACTTTTGCACAGTACTTTACTAATAAAAACTAATAGTATAAAATCCCAGAAAAAACTAAAAAAAATTCTACACAACTGCACAAATGAAGTAAAAATCAATATAAGAGACTGCAAATGCAGAATTGTTCTATTTAAAGGGACTGTCAGCACTGGATGACTGCTCAAACAAGCACATGCACTCAGTGCATCATGGAGGGGCCAAATATTTAAGTGCACCTTCCCACCTGCTTGTTTTCCTTCTATCTCCTCATTTCTCTGGCTCTATAAAGCCAGAGCTGTCAAAGGAAAAGGCGGGATGGAGATAGAGGGAAAACAAGCAGGTGGGAAGGAGGATTTTAAATGTTTGGCACCTCCAATAGTGCACCAAGCACCTTTACTTGTTGGAACAGTCACCCTGTTCTGACAGAGTCCCATTAACTCCACAGCATGTTGATTCTATTGACAATTATTAAACAGGCTTTTATCCTTCTAATGGGATGAAATATCTATGTACATTTCCATAGCTAGCAGATTTTTCTGCCACATGTACAGCTATCTTCTTTTGCTAACGTTTTGGGTTGTTTTTTTTTTTTTATTTTATAAATTATTGAATTGATGATTTTTGTATACATTTGGCATTCTCTTTCTAGGATTTTTAAAGTAGCTTGAAGAAACTCAGCTATAGAGCACTAAAGACAAAGCCTTAAACATAAGAAGCTAAGGCTATGTGCGCACGTTGCGAACTGTCACTGCAGAAATTTCTGCAGTGATTTGAACAGCACACGTGCGCTTCAAATCGCTGCAGAAACAGTCCGTAATGAAAAACAAAAAAAGCCGATTCCATGCGCTCTGACTGCAGCCCCTCCCATAGAGAGAGCAGGAGCTGCATGCAAAGCACAGGAAAGAAGTGACATGTCACTTCTTAGAACGCACGCTTCTGGCAGCAGCCGAACCGCTGCGCTCTAATACGCCACGTGCGCACGACTCCTGCACAATCTCCATAGATTATGCTGGGGACGCAGGAGACATGCAGTTACGCTGTGGTGCAGATCGCAGCGCAACTGCATGCAATTACGCAACGTGCGCACATAGCCTTATGGTTATCTGAACTTTTAGATCATTGTAGTTACATGTGGAGGATTTTTCTTGTAACATTAATATAGTGATTCAATGATTTTTAGGTGCTCCTCCTACAAATATAAAAAAACAATTAATAAACATTTCAGGCCGAAACTTACTATGATGAAAGGATCCAGTTGCAATCCCGGTTGGCGAACAAAATGGGACTCCAGCTATCCGAGAAAGATGGCCAAGGATTTCATTTCCAGATTCTGCAATGCAATGTAAAACATAAGGGCAGATTATAATCTGTACATGTATCATAGTGACAATTAGAGCACAGATCACATGGCACGGAGAAGCTAGAAGAATGAGTGAAGATTATATACAAAGTATCAATAATCTAAATATACATTAATCTAATGGCACGTCAAGAGTGGAAAATAAGGAAATATTCTAATTTATTGGATTATTACCAAGCAGTCTAGAGGAACAGTAACTTTACGTGAAACAGCTGTTGTCTTCAGTGTTCTTTGGATTATGGAACCAAAATAAAAGGAAACTTAATTACCTTAGATCAATTGTAAATACTGGATTGTGGGACAGTCACAAAAAGAGTATATACAATTTACTCCCCCATATAACTATATAGATAAAAACCAATAGACTGGTTCAGCTAAGATTCTCATGTGTATGGGGCTCTGCCAACTGGTCTTCGAGGAAGATGCCAATCAGGCACATTTGATTTCAGACTGCGGGTCACTTTGTTCGCCCAACAATAAGCCACCAGCAGAGATGTCTGTCTCTGTTGGCTTCTTTTTCACAGAAAACATAGGAGCGCCGAATAAGAGCTCCTGTATATGGGGAAGATGGCCGATTTGGCAGTTGGATAAAGCATTGATCGGCCAACTGACATCTAATGTCTCACTTTATTCCACAACCTGTTGAAAGTCATTGTGATAGTGTGAGGGCACATAATTCACAGAGGGCGGATTTCAATAATGAGAATTCTTTACAGTTTTAGTAATTATAATAAAAGACAGTATCAAATTTGTCATACCTGAAGCAGCCAGTGGAACAAACATGTCAATATGGCCACCATCTTTCTCGGCCTGCACGCAGCTCCCTAGTTTCTCCCAAAAGTCCCTAATGTCAGATCTTAGGACACTCTGTGAACTGATTCTGATACCTGGTAAAGAGAAATCACAAAGAAATGATTCATTAGTAATGTTTTATCACAAATGCATGCTGATCACTATAAGCCGTACATACATAAAAGACTGGCTACCAGTCTCTATACAATGTCCTTGTGCAGATCGAACACTTTAACCTTCTAAAGCCAAATTCATTACACTTCATAGATTGTGATTATATTGCATATGGTCGTGCACAGCATTGGTCAGATCAAAGGGAACTGAAGTAAAGATGAAATATCTGCAGTAAAAGTTGATCTCTGTGGTTCTAATCTGGTAAAACGTTTGGGCTACATATTTAAGGGAATCTGTCAGCAGGTTTTTGCTATGTAATCTGAGAGCAGCATGATGTAGGAGTCGAGACCCTGATTATAGTAATGTGTCACTCTGTTTTGCTGTTTCAATAGAATCAATGTTATATCAGCAGGAGATTAACACTTTAGGACAACTGGCCTCTGCAACCCTGGCTTCAGCACTGATTAGCAGCTCTCACTATACAACGTACAAAGAAAGTTGTGTT
Source organism: Anomaloglossus baeobatrachus (assembly GCF_048569485.1). Taxonomy (NCBI): domain Eukaryota; kingdom Metazoa; phylum Chordata; class Amphibia; order Anura; family Aromobatidae; genus Anomaloglossus; species Anomaloglossus baeobatrachus. The sequence goes on from NC_134355.1 coordinate 266,398,224, forward strand.
GTGGGCAAATTATACACAGCTCAACACCTGAGCTCAGCTAGATCTGCAGTAGAGAAAGCTGTGATTCTATCACCACTGCTAACTAAGTGATAAATCTTTGGAATCTGCCCCTACCTCATGCTTCTGTCAGATTACATAGCAAAACCCTGCTGACAGATTTCTTCTAATTTTCCGTTTTCCCTGGGCTAGTTGGGTGGAGACTTGCTGCTACAATGTCTACCATTCACAACACACACGTGGAATTCCTGCTCTTCTTTCCCTGGGGTAACACATATTGATAAGTAACCGCTTGGAGAACATTGTAGAGCAGCACTGGTCAGCATAGTACTGAATCCAGTATTGTAGTGTGATAACATATTTGCTACAAGCTTCAGCATGGTCTTACTGTCCCTCTGCCAGTGATCCTCTCCATAGGCTTTAATAAGACCTGTAACCTTATATCACGACTTAGATGACACCTTCTCATTCACCATAGTTCTGTAGGAGTTGCGTTTACCCCCACCCCTGTTCTATTATGCTATTCCCCTGTATTGTAAATGTCGTTGAAACATTATTATGCACTGCTGCTAGCAAAATGCTCTTTGATGTAGCAGTACCGAGACTGTGTAGCGGCTGGTGCCGCCTAGCTTTGAGGCCTGATAATATAAAGAGTATGTACTGTTTAATGTGATGGAAATATATTGACAATGTTTAGTACCCTGTATTAGCAAAACCAGGTTTCAGTAGGTGTAAACAGTGTTGTACACTTCCCGGTATGGAGGGGGTTTGTAGTTAGGAGGGCAGAACTGAGAGATAGCCAGTGGGTTGGTTAGAGAGACAGGCCTAGTGAGGACTCGGGTATCAACGAGGGTTCGTAGACTAAAGACGCAGCATGGACTAAGGGTTGGTCTGGGAATCCGGAGGTATCCTTGTAAGGTCTGGAGCCTACAGCTCACTCAGACGGGCTTAGAGTCAAGCAGAGAATTGGACAGTGTTAACCGACTATACTTACCTTATGGACTGGCGCTCTTATTCCACACTGTTTTCAGGATGTATTTTTTAACTCCATTCATCAATGAAGAAATGCTAATGGTTGTTGAAGCAAAAAAGCTGACAAAGCACTGAAGAAGATGCCGGAGCGTCTTTAGAGCCTTTCCAATTGCTTGTATAGTAGGCTCACATTAGTCTCCAGGCGATGAGGCGTATTCTCTTATGATTAAAGTATGTGATATTTGGTACCTGACAAGGGTGTCTTATGCTTTTGGTTAAGATAATAGACCCATGGTATTTTAAGGGCAACATTATTTAGCAATGGGAAATGCTATTTATTCTTTTGTTCTATGATGTAATCTTGTTATGTTATAATCTTCAACAAAACAAGGTAAAAAATTATGTCCTCTTTTTGCTGTATGCATTTTTTACGGACCCTTAGGGGTACTATGCTCATTGCGATATCGCTAGCATCGGCTAGCGATGCTGAGTGCCATAGTACCCGCCCCCGTCGCACATGCGATATCTTGTGATAGCTGCCGTAGCGAACATTATCGCTACGGCAGCTTCACACGCACTTACCTGCCCTGCGACGCCGCTCTAGCCGGCGACCCGCCTCCTTCCTAAGGGGGCGGGTCGTGCGGCGTCACAGCGACGTCACAAGGCAGGCGGACAATAGAAGCGGAGGGGCGGAGATGAGCGGGACGTAAACATCCCGCCCACCTTCTTCCTTCCGCATAGCCGGTGGAGGCAGGTAAGGAGATGTTCCTCGCTCCTGCGGCTTCACACACAGCGATGTGTGCTGCCGCAGGAACGACGAACAACATCGTATCTTCTATTGGTGCGACATTATGAAAATGACCGACGCTACACAGATTATCGATTTTCGATGCTTTTGCGATCGTTTATCGGCGCATCTAGGCTTTACACGTTGCGACATCATTACCGGCGCCGGATGTGCATCACTTTGATTTGACCCCGACGATATCGCAGTAGCGATGTCGCAACGTGCAAAGTACCCCTTAGACTTGTTATCTGTGCGCTGGAAAAAAAACGGACGGTCGATGTACACACCAGGGCTGTGGAGTCGGAGTCGTGGAGTCGGAGTCGGAGCTCCTTTTGGTGGAGTCGGAGTCAGAATAAAATGCACCAACTCCGACTCCTAAAATATATAATAAATTGGGGACAGTAGTGCAATGCAGAGTGTGCTGAATATTTTTTCATAGGAATTTGGGAAAGTTATGAAATGTCCTATAAATGGCTGTTCTATTCCTGATCTAAGGCTGCATTCACACACAGCGTTTTTTGAGGATACGTTTTTCAGCTGCAAAAGCAGATCAGCTTTTTAAAAAAACGCATCACCTGAAAAGTTATTGAGCTCATAAATAATGCTTTCAATAGCAAAAGCAGATTATAAAAAGGCCACAAACTGACATGTTCACTCTTTGTGAGGATCCTCACAAAACGATGTGTCTGAATGTCCTATCTTTTCACCCATTGCCTTTGCTGGATGCCCAGAGTCACTGCATTTCACTGAATTATTTTGCCATCAATGTTCAATATGTTTGTAACAAGAAAGAAATTGTTAGTAAGACACTGGCAGTAAAGATACTAAAGCTCATCACAGCGGCCAGTTTCTCCAGGCCTTAGTTGAAAAAGTTCTGCAAGATTACGAGCTCAAAAAAAAAACAGGTTCTTACTATTGTAAAGGACAATGCTTCACACATGATAAGTACAATTAAACTGATGAATGAGAGTAATGAACAACAGCTAGAAGAAAATTTAGGATTTAGTATGTTAGAGATGGAAGGCCACAGTGCTGTTCATGTAACTGAGAAACAAACAGATATTACAACAGAAGAACAGCAAAATACTTTAGAATTAGATGATCTTGTTGAAGCTGCTTCAAAACACTTTCATATTCATCACATGCGCTGTGTTGTGCACACGCTGCAGCTGGCAACAAGAGAGAGTCTGCAAGAGGGACCCCGGTTTCACACATCCGGCTTTTCGCCGGTTTGGCGGATGCGTCGCACTCCAGTACAGTGGCAGCGCGACAAACACCGGTCACATGCTGTCATGTGACCGAAGCATGTGACCCGGAAGTTGCGGCGCTGCCACTGTACTGTATTGTACTGTACTGGCGTGCGCCACATCCGCCAAACCGGCGAAAAGCCAGATGTGTGAAACTGGGCGGACATGCTGGAAATCTAATTGGAAAAGTGAGGAAGTTGGTTATTGCCGCCAGAGCCCCTAAAATTGATTCCATCTTGAAGAGACGTGCTGGGAAAGGGGCAATTGTTGATCAAGCCACTCGGTGAGGCAGCACTTATTTAATGACTGAGCAATTGCTTGAACTAAAATTGTTTCTTATAGATATTGTGAACCCTCAAGTAACATTAAATGAAGGTCAATGGACATAGGTGGCTGAATTGAAGGAATTGCTTAATCACCCATTTACCGTGACTAAAAAATTACAAGCTGAGCATTTAACTCCTGGCATTTTCATAAGGGAGTGGAAAAACTTGCTATTTTGCCTGTCCCAAAGAGGAGGTTTAATCGCAGATGGCATTTCTGCTTCAATGAAATGGAGAGATACACAGCTATTGGAAAATAAAATTCTTCTGGCAGCTGTTTATGTGGACCCAAGTCATCGTATACTGCTTGATGATCAACAGCTTACTTAAGGCAAAGAAGCTTTGAGTGAGGTAGCAGTTAGGATGAGTGGCTACAGGACTGCCAGGCGCAAGAGGACTTGGGGCCTGACAGTGCTACTGTTGCCATATCTTCATCCTCATCAGATGAGGAGCTTAACTTTGACAAGTATTTGGATGACATGGAGCAGGCAGAGCATTGCCGCAAGGAAAAAGATTTCACGCCGTCTCCTATAGCAGCAGATTGACCAGATTTCTGTAAAGTTTTTTACTTCCTCTCAAAGAAATAGAAAAATTCAACCATTCATCAAAACTGATGGAGGCAATTCTATTTCTTACAACAAATTCATAGACTGCACAAATGTTATTTAGTATGTTTTTGTTGAAAACTGTTTTTTGCCACTTACATAGTATACTACATAGTGTTTTTTATATATATATATATATATATATAATATATATATATATATATATATATATATATATATATATATATATATATATAAAACACTATATAAGAAACTATGTAATTGGCAAAAAAGTTTTCAACAAAAACATGCTAAATAATAACATTTAGTATAATGCTTATATTTAAGTGAAAAAGTTATTGTAGTGCAATTTGAACATCAGACATTTAATCATTTTTATGATACAATAATCAAGATATTTATATAGAACATAACATATTTATTGGAATACAACTTTAGAACACAAAAAACTAATAAATTGTAAATATGTAATACAATATTATATATATATATACACACATATACACACAAGCTATATATGTAATCTACTGTATATTACATAGTGTATTACATATTTACAATTTATTAGTTTTTTGTGTTCTAAAGTTGTATTCCAAGAAATATATTTTATGTTCTATCCAAATATCTTGATTATTGTATAATAAAAATTATTAAATGTCTGATGTTCACATACACATGTTCAGGTACTACAATAAATTTTTCACTTAACTATAAGCAATATATGTAGGAGTCGGAGTCGGAGTCGGAGTGAGAGAGAGAGAGAGAGAGAGAGAGTGAGAGTGAGAGTGAGAGTGAGAGTGAAAAAAAAAATAAAAATTCCAGGATCGTGCAGCCGGATTCCCGCGACCGGGTCGGACCCGGATCGGACGCTGAAGCCGCGCGGATCCGGATTTTTACAGTTCGTATCCGCTCAACACTAATTACTACCTTTAAAGCCCAAATAATTCACATCTCATCTATATTCCCTGACTAGTGCTACACGATGCCTTGACCTTCACCAGCATTATGACATTTCATAACCAGTTCTTACTCTGTAAGAAGTGTATTTGTTGGGAATCTCCATCTGCGATAATCCCAATGCTTTGTACTGTGCATCCATCCAGTGCTTTTTCCACAGTGAAGAGCAGACTTTCAGTCGTCGCCCCATAGAAGTCATACACTATAGGTATCACGCTGGGTTTCACACTATCTAAAAGGACCTGCAGGAACAAATGGAAATGAGATTTCTAGAATGTAAGATGAAGTAAGATACACGTTAAGCAGATATACCTCATACGCTGGTATATGGGATGATATCAGCACCATGTGAAGTAGTTTGGGGGGGCATGTAGCTCCATACTGATAACGGAGACTGCGATATTGTCGGTTGGTTGTGGCTGAATAGTAGTCAAATCCAGATACATTCTGCCTAAAAAAAGGAAAACTATGAAGTACACTTACATTTAACATGTGAGAGCTTCTAACAATACACAGTACCTTGCAAAATTATTCGGCTCCCTTGAATTTTTCAACCTTTTCCCACATTTCAGGCTTCAAACATAAAGATAAAAATTTTAATGTTATGGTGAAGAATCAACAATAAGTGGGACACAATTGTGAATTGTCTCCGGACCCGGGCGCTAGGAGCCACATTCAAATGAAGAAGGGGATTATTTACAGGGGATTAGATATAGCTCGTGACGCCACCCGTGGTGTACGGTAATTGCGAGTACCGCCGCTGCTGTTGGGAGTACCCGGGGTCATGAAGTGGGGCAGCCAGATGTCGTCACCCTCCACGGGTAGGGGTAGGCCCCGGGACTCTGGATGGTGGTGCGGGAATGCAGTGCAGGGGTCAGTCGGGTACTCACTCAGCAATGAAGCAGACGCTGACAACAGGGTAAACCAAGTCTCTGACTGCCGTTGTCTCCTGAAAGGAGCTCGTCCGGGTCCCGTCCCCTGCAGCACTGCCTGGTGGTCCATCACCTGCTTCCTGTCACAAAAATTTAGATTGTCCGTTGTGGCCCGGTAGCTTGGAGCTTTCAGAGCCCCGCTCCCCACTATGGCTAAGTGAAGGAACCTGCTCTCAGGAGCTCACGCTTGCGATTTCAGTGGGCCGCTTACTAGGAAAGCCCTATCCCCCTCGTTGCACTAGTGCCCCCGATCTCTGAGCTTCGTGGGAACAGTCCATAAGGCCCTGTCCTCCACAGGTTAATTGCCTGGTCGCCTGAAGCTTCTCCCAAACCTAGCATCCATGTACCCCAACGTGCCTTCGGTCCCGGACCAGTGATAGGACCAGGCTGCTGACCGTCCTCCTTGACGAGTTCTAGGCACCTAGCCTCAATCCCCTGTGACCAAGGGTCCGACTCCTCTAGATCCAGACCACCGTCTGCGACCTAGTCTGCTACTCCCCTGGGAGTGTACCGCCCCCCGTGCTAGCGGCCGAGCCACTCGGATCCAGAGCCGCGGTGGCTCGAGGGGTTTCCGGCCCGGGTGGTTCACGCGTACACTCGAATTAAAAGAGAGGGGGACAAGTGTGTACAGGGGATGTGTAAGTTCGTGAAGCCACCCACGGTGCGTGGTAATGTAGGAGACCACTGCTGCTGTTGGGGAGCCCGGTGGCGATGGTGTAGCAGCAGGATGTTTAACCCCTCCGTGGGTAGGGGGTTTGTGCCCCGAGGCCCGTTGGGTGTGGGTGATTGGGGTGCCATTGATAGAGGAAAAGGGGCTTTTCAGCGCACTCACGCAGTCCAGGAATAACAACACCGACAGCTTGTAAACCAGAATTCTGAGCACCACTGCAGCATGGAGGGAGCACGCTTGGATCTGTGTCTTTGGTGTTGCTGTTCGCCTGTGGCCTTTTCCGTGGCACCTTCTCACTAGTTGGACCCTCAAGTTTGAAACTTTTCGGGTCCCGCTCACCCGTATGGCTAACGGAGTGAGCTTGCTCTCAGGGTTCACGCGTAGGATTTCATTGGACTGTAATTTGGGAAAATCCTATCCCATCGGTGCGCTTGTAGCCCGATTTTGGAGCGAGTTGGGAATGAATCTTGAAGTATTCACCCTCGTCGGGTAATTATCGGGACGCGTGAAGCTACTTCCCGCCCTAGGGTCCACATACCCCGTCGTGCTCTGGCCCCTGCCCGGTGATGGCTTAAGGCCGCTGGCCGCCCTCCTCGGCAGTCCGTGCCCCTAGACGTGATCCCCTGCGACCGGGGTTCCAGCTCCTACCGGCCCAGACCAACGTCTGCCATCTATTAAACTTCAGGAGCCCTGCTCCGGACCGGTGACCTTTCCCTCTCAGAGAGTCACCGTCCACCTCCTACTCCTTTCACTCCTGTTTCACTTCTCTGTCACTTTCTCAACCAACCCCTCATGTGGGCGGCCCTATTCCTTTCAGGCCCCCCAATGGTGTGACTGGTGGGTTTGGTGCAAAGTGTTCCTAAGATTTCGACTGGCTAAGCTGTTAGCAACACCAAAAGACCAGGATCCGTAACCAAGGAGGAGTGGATACTGTGCAGAAGGGCAGATTGCACAATACCCTGCGACGACCTGATAGGCCAGGGTGTCACAGGAGCTACAACTCTCAGCTTCCTCAGAGCTCCTCACAGCTCGAGGACTACCACTCAACTAACTTGACACCTCCCACCTCCCTGTCTGACCCCTAGGTGGACGGCCTTATTCCTGCTTAAGCAGCCCACTGGTGTGCCTGACAGGTGTAGTGCAAAGTGTATCTAGGATTTGTGAATGCTGGTGGAGGCAGTACTGCAGGATGGAGACCCAGAACAATGGGGGTTTGAGCCCTACACGGGGAGGGCAGATTGTGCAGAACCTTGTGACGACCCGAATAGTCCAGGGCGTCACAACTGCATGACATGAATTCACGATATGCAGCTATTGCGCATCACGGTGGGTGTAATTTTGGACTAATGCAATAGCAAGACCCAGCATCTCTGATCTCACAATTAGGCTCCTATGCGCATCAGTCTAATGTGTAAGGGAGCCCTGGACAATATATATAGTATGCAGGAAACATTGATCTAGTATATCTGATTTCAGACTCCTGATCATACTTCCGGAGATAAGCTGTCACCACACCTGGTAGGAGCTTTTTCATAGAGCATACAGGAGCAGTTGGCTAAACCAGCGCTCCTGTGTATGGGAGAGATGGCCAAAATGACCAGCAGCTGAACCATCATTTGGCCGACAGCCATGTACCGTAATGTGTATGGTGGGCATCATGAAAAAAAAAATATTTTCTTATCCTATGTTCCATTCTATTCTTTCCTCTTTCTCATCTCAGTCCCACATTTTACTGTCATTATTGGTTCCAAATTTCAAATTCTTTGTTAAACTGCACAACTCCTCTCACCGTTTCATACAGGGGTTTTTTTTTTATGAAAGACATGACAAGTCATTCAACATTGTATCCATAGAAAATGAGGTGGGAAATTAATTCTATTTAAATACTGTTGGCTACTTTTGTAAAGAAGTGTAATTTATGCCACTTAAAGGGCACCTGTCCTTTCATGGAGAACCTGTAGAGAATCAATCTTGTTTTCATCATTCTCCAGAAACAACTTCAACATCTTTTAGCGCAAATAAAAGGTTATATCAATGAACCCCTGATTCTCATTTTCTTTAACTTTTCAACCTTTCTTTTTAAGTGGGCAATTGTTTATCAGTATTCTGCCAACACTTTAGGAGATGAAAAATGCTTCATTCTCCACTCAGCAGGCATTACACACATTCGTTAAATTCACTAAAGGGTTTCTCAGAGAATTAGCTAAAATGACGTCCCTCATATAATTCAAACTACAGCTTGTCCCAGTCACATATCAGTATGAGATGCAAACTGAAGACATACAGCTCCCAAAACCTGTGTATCAACTGACAAGAGCTGTATCACACATACCTCAGTTGGCCAGGAGCAGGGCTGTGATATGTGAAGAAATATGTTTATTCCTTGCTGAGCACAACATTGCTATCTCCAGCTTCATCCTTATCAATGTTTGTTTTCTAGCTGGATGCAGTCATCAGTTCCCATGCACTGCTATAAAATTGATAGACTGATAGTAGAGAAGGAGAATAAAGCTAAATATCTCCTCGCTGAGCACAATACCAGTTAAGACATATTCCGTCACATATAACAGCCCTGCTCTTGGTCAATGACCGAGATATGTGTGATACAACTCTTGTCAGTTGAAATACAGGTCTCAAGAGCTGTATGTCTTCAGTCTGCAACACATCCTGACAAGTGACTAGGACAGGGTGTAGGTTAACTTATATTAGGGATGACATTTTATCTCATTCTTGGAGAATCTCTTTAAGACTGGCATTCCGTATGTCAGTCTTAATGATGGGCATACAGTAATAAGATGTGCCTAATTCATCAAGAGGCGCATGCTACTTAAGGAATTCAGAGCAGCATATTACTGGCGTTTGCCTTGATAGTTATGTTCTGCCAGTAGGAGACTGGAGTAACATTTTGGCATAAGGTACACCACAACTTTTAATTAATTTGTCGGGTGAGTGTTACAATGGCCCTTCCGGAACCAGCCCCTTACTCTCCCCAGTTCCACCCATTTTGGCTAAGCTGTCGAAAACTCCAAAAGTCACATCATTTTTGTGCAACTTTGTATTGTACCAAAGTTTAAGATTTGAACAAAAGTGTTTTATGCCATCATTTCGGCACAAACATCTTCATTAATCGGGCCATAGTGTTGGCCTTTTAGAGTAATTTTTATAAAAGTGCAGAGACCATTTAACCTACCCAAAGCCTCTAAGAATCTAGACATATATACCTTTTAGGTAGTGAGTTTATGGACTGCTCTACAAGTTTCTTTTCCCGAGATAATGTGAAACTGGGAGTAATTGTTTCTTCTTCATTAATCCGACTTGTAAGAGCATTTTCAGACCTTTTGTCCTGACCCTAAAATATGTACATAGATATAAAACGCAGAAATGTACCAATTAATATATTTAATCTGTTTAACATATATGTAAACAAATAACAGAATTTATAAAATTAAAGTCCATCTTGAAATGTTTTTGTTTTTTTTCTGAAGAAGTCTAACAATTCTATGCTGATTAATGGCTTAAAATAGAGCTTCATAGAGCTTAAAGGGTACTCTGGGGAGAATAAAAAAAAATTAAAAAAAAGTATTCTACCGACCCTACTTTCATAAACTATAACTATGAAATGCACAATGCTGTGCCCCACCATCCCACTACCTGTAATTCAGTGTGATGCTCCTTTCTGGTCCTCCTCCCCTCTGGGACATTACATAACACATCAAGGGATGTGTGGCCCTCTCTTTTCTGTTAAGGCCCCGTCACACTAAGCAACATCGCTAGCAACATCGCTGCTAACGAACAACTTTTGTGACGTTGCTAGCGATGTTGCTGTGTGTGACATCCAGCAACAACCTGGCCCCTGCTGTGAGGTCGTTGGTTGTTGCTGAATGTCCTGGGCCATTTTTTAGTTGTTGCTGTCCCGCTGTGAAGCACAGATCGCTGTGTGTGACAGCGAGACAGCAACAACTAAATGTGCAGGCAGCAGGAGCCGGCTTCTGCGGAGGCTGGTAACCAATGTAAACATCGGGTAACCAAGAAGCCCTGTCCTTGGTTACCCGATATTTACCTTTGTTACCAGCCTCCGCCGCTCTCACTGCCTGTGCTGCCGGCTCCTGCTCTGTGCACATGTAGCTGCAGCACACATCGGGTTAATTAACCCGATGTGTGCTGTAACTAGGAGAGCAAGGAGCCAGCGCTAAGCATTGTGCGCTGCTCCCTGCTCTGTGCACATGTAGCTGCAGCACACATCAGGTTAATTAACCCGATATGTGCTGTAACTAGGAGAGCAGGAAGCCAGCGCTAAGCATTGTGCGCTGCTCCCTGCTCTGTGCACATTTAGCTGCAGCACACATCGGGTAATTAACCCGATGTGTGCTGTAACTAGGAGAGCAGGGAGCCAGCGCTCAGTGTGCGCTGCTCCCTGCTCTCTGCACGTGTAGCTCCGTGCGGTGGTAACCAAGGTAAATATCGGGTTGGTTACCCGATATTTACCTTAGTTACCAAGCGCAGCATCTTCCACGCGGCGCTGGGGGCTTGTCAGTGGTTGCTGGTGAGCTCACCAGCAACTTGTGTAGCGATGCTCCAGCGATCCCTGCCAGGTCAGGTTGCTGGTGGGATCGCTGGAGCGTCGCAGTGTGACATCTCACCAGCAACCTCCTAGCAACTTACCAGCGATCCCTATCGTTGTTGGGATCGCTGGTAAGTTGCTTGGTGTGACGGTACCTTTAGTAACAGTCAGCCCCCTGATAATAGCTGCTTTTGTTCTGTCCGAGAACAGGGGGAGTGACGGGGGGTGAAGCCATGTTCCCTGTTCTTGGTCTGCAGGGAACAGGTATTATCAGGGTGCTAGCTGTTACTAACAGCATGCAGCATGCCAAGCTGACAACAAGCAGAGATTTAAGTAGGGAAGATTTGAACTACAACATATATTAGAAAGTTACATAATATATCGTGTAGTAATTACATTTGGTTCACACATACAATAATAGCTCATTTATGAACACAGTAGCAGAACAATTTTCTCTGACCTTGATGAACCAGAGCTCAGCCTGTAAAGCCTCCCGGTCAGTCATACTCATTGATGGACTTAGTGATAAACCGGATTTTATTGCTGATTTCCATGCTCCGCTCATCCATGGTGGTCTAGTTTTAAAAAGCTCTCCTAAAAAAAACCCAAGATGTTTCATAGCATCAATGAGACAAAACATCATAACAAATGTTAGGACTGATACAATATCTAAAAGATCTAAAGTTTATCTTTATTTAGAGCTTTGGATTCTCCATGTCTTTGGTTGTAAAGAGGATAGTGTAATTAATGAATTGTAAATCTACAGAAAGCTGGGATATATTGCAAGATTGTGTTTTAGGGGTCTCGTGAAGGTTTATTAAAAAAACCCTTGGTTTAAGGGATTGTCCGGTCTATGTTCAATCTATTTTTATTAAAAAACAAACAAATCTACAGTAATTGTAAAATATCACATTGCAGTACTTATACAGCAAAACTGACTGACAGTCTAATCATAATTAAATGATTGTTACATCAGAAATATAAGCCTATAAAGTCTTTCTAAATATAGAAAATAATGTAAGTGCACAAAACCACCAAGCAACCATATCATTCCAAAAAGAAAAAGGAGACCCCATATGGGGAACTTCTTAAAAAAAAAAAAAAAAAAAATAAGTATAAGGAAAGATGTAGGGGAAAGAAGAAAGGAGAGGGAAGGGTGAGGAAGGGGCTAGCATCCTACATAAATATTCATTTATACATCAGAACCAATCCAGGTCCTCAAAATAATCTATGAAAATCTGACAAATCCTGAGACAGAATCCAATTACTCAAAGTCTTCAAATATCTGTCTAAGGTACCAGTATTTTCCGCATAAGTTCCTCCGTACTACGAATCTTAACCATCTCATTATACCAGTCCACTGTAGTAGGAATCTGTGTTGATTTCCAATATTTCGAGATCACTGTATGAGCAGCTGTTAAACAAAGGTGAAGAATAGCTTTCTTTTGATTCCCTATTGACGAAGGGCCAAATTACTTTCTCTGTTCAAACCATGGTATATTAAAGATAATCACATGACCCGGTGGAGAATCTTGTAAAAACAGTTTCTCAAAGAATGTGGGGTCACACAGAGACAAACTATCATATTTCTGAGATCGAAATCAGTGAAAGTGTAAATATTCAAACTACATTAGTTCTCTGGATGGGGACCACACCGTAAAGAAATAAATGAGGGTAGCACACCATTTTGTAGAACCTGGAACAAACAGGCGTCCTCCAGCATAGAAAAGACCTACGCAAGAATCCAGGTTGAAAAGAGAAATTGTAAAAAAGTGGTGTGAGAGATCTAATTGTCCTATAAGGGAACAATCTACCTCTGAGTGAGTACCAGATTTGAAGTGTCTCTTTGGTTAGAGAAGAGATGATGTTTCAGTAAAATAGGCAAGTCCTCCTGTTCCAGACTAACTCATTGTTAATTTTCTTCATGAAAATGCAAATCTAGCAATCTTAACTAGAATAGCAGCATGAAAGTAGTCGTTGAGGCCAATAAGACTTGCTCCACCCAAAGATTTAGGCCATGTCAAAGTTTGCATGTTTATCCTAGGTCTCATCTTACCCCAGACAATTTAACCAAAGCAGATCGTAACTAAGGATAAAAACTATCAGGAAGGAAAATGGATACAGTTCAAAAAACATATAGGCAGCGAGGCAGGATGGCCATTTTGATAGTGTTCATCCTTCCAAACCAAGACATTTTCAACTTACTAAAAGTCGTGAGATCTTTAAAGGGATGCTTTAACAGAGACTGATAATTGAGTTCAACCAAACTAGAGGAATCAGGAGTAGTGATGGGTGGACTTGCAGATAACCAGGACCGGTGGATCTAACCAGGCTAAATAAAATCCTGTTTCTGGCACGGGATTGGTCCCGGTTATCTGGCTGGATGCCGGTCCCCATATAAGTCAATGGGGACCAAAATCCAGCTATTGAAAATGGTGGTAGAAGGGATAGGGATATAGGACAAGTGCTTCATACTTACCAAGGTTCTGGTGCGGCTGTAACTGCTTCCCGGCCGCTCATTCACTTCTGGGGCTCCTTATTATTGCTATCCATATGCACTGCTTTCCCCACTCACTAGTCGTTCTGGCGTCTGTGATTGGTTGCAGGCAGACACACCCCCAGCCTATGTGACAGTCTCTGACTGCAACCAATCACAGGCACTGTGCACTGTCTGCAGGTTACTACCGTGTTTTTCCAAAAATAAGACCTCCCCCAAAAATAAGCCCTAGCAGGGATTTTCAGCATTTTCGGAGAAAGGCTTAAATATAAGCCCTCTCCCAAAAATAAGCCCTAGTCCCGGATCAATAATGAAGTGTCCGTGCAGCTAAAAAAGATACAGATACTGCAGGACACTTCATTATAGACAGCGGCACCCGGCAATCACACTCACCAGACGCCGAGCAGCAGGACCTGCAGTGATCACACACCCGCACACATCAGCTCTCTCACACACACACACACACACACACACAATCAGATCTCACACACACCAGATCTCACACACAAACATCGGATCGCACACACAGTCAGATCACACACATAATCAGATCGCACACACAAACAAACATCGGCTCACACGCAAACAACAAATCACACACACACACACACACAATCGGATCGCACACACATCGGATCGCATACACACTCACCTCATCCAGTGACACCGATCTCTTCTCGCCGGGAGAATCCTGAGAGGCAGTGCGGTGCAGCGCAACGAACAAGACCTGCGGCCGGACACGTGACTTGCTCTCATTCTCTGCTGCCGTAAGTGCTGGATGTGATGTGATGTGATGTGTGTGTCTGCAATCGGCTGTGTGTGTCTGCGATCGGCTGTGTTTTTCTGCGATCGGCTGTGTGTGTCTGCGTTCGCATGTGTGTATCTGTGATCGGCTGTGTGTGCCTGTGATCGGATGTGTGTATCTGTGATGGCTGTGCGTGCCTGCGATCTGCTGTGTGTATCTGTGATCGGATGTGTGTATCTGTGATGGCTGTGCGTGCCTGCGATCTGCTGTGTGTGATCTGCTGTGTATATCTGCGATCGGATGTGTGTATCTGCGATCGGCTGTGTGTATCTGTGATCGGCTGTGTGTATCTGTGATCGGCTGTGTGTATCTGTGATCGGCTGTGTGTATCTGTGATCGGCTGTGTGTATCTGTGATCGGCTGTGTGTATCTGTGATCGGCTGTGTGTGCCTGCGATCGGCTGTGTGTGCCTGCGATCTGCTGTGTGTGATCTGCTGTGTATATCTGCGATCTGCTGTGTGTGATCTGCTGTGTATATCTGTGATCTGCTGTGTGTGTGTGTGTGAGATCTGCTGTGTGTGAGATCTGCTGTGTGTGTCTGGGATCTTCTGTGTGTGTCAGCTAGCAGCAGGGTAGGACGGCGTGCAGCACCGACCGGAGATCACAGGAGGACCTGGGAACCACGCAGACGTCCTGGTCTGGTGAGTATGAGTCTCCTGGGAAGTGGGGGGTCTGCTTTTTTGGGTGATAAACTTACCCCCAACCGTGTTTCTCCAAGAATAAGACCTCCTCCAAAAATAAGCCCTAGTGCTTTTTTGGGGGGCAAAAAAAAATATAAGACAGTGTCTTATTTTTGGAAAAACACGGTATTAAAGTGTAAAAATAAATAAATCATTTGGCGTAGGGTCCCCCATAGTATGATATCCAGCACAGATAAAGCATACGGCTACAGGCACAGCCCCCAGCCATGTGCTTATCTTGGCTGTGTATCAAAATAGGATGCGGCTTTTTCTGTAATTAATTAAATAAATAATTTAAAAAACCGAGTGCGGACCTTTTCCCCCACAATTTTGATATGCAGCCATGATAAAGCTCGACAGCTGTGGGGCTGGTATTCTCAGGCTGGGGAGACCCATGGTTATTGAGCAACCCCCAGCTTAAAAATAGCAGCCTGCAGCCGCCCAAGATTGCCACATACATTAGATCCTGGGCGTTTAACTCCTCTGAACTGCTGTCAATGGTGACAGAGGTATCTATCTGCTCATTGAGGGAGGGAGTTCCCTCTCTACTTCGATTGGCATAACACGGTTGTGATCGCATCATGCTGATCAACACCATGGTGACCCTGAACCGTATAATGGTTATGGGGTCACCCATGTAAGGTGGCCTGTGAGGTCCTGGCTTGAGCAGGACCTCACACACCTCTTACATGTGTGTGAGTCACTGAAAATAAATAAATAAATAAATAAATAAATATATATATATATATATATATATATATATATATATATATATATATATATATATATATATATATTTTATTTTTTTTAAATATCACAAAATAAAAAAATAAAGATATTTACATAAAGCCAAAAAGTACATATTTGGTATCGTCATGTTCAGAATGACTCGCTCTATATAACCTCATACCGCCGAATTTTTTTTTTTAATAAAACACGATGAAAAGGTGACATGTAAATAAAAATGGTAACACCGAAAACATCATCTTGTACTGCAAAAAATAAGCTGCATTCAGCTCCATCCGATGAAAGATAAAAAAAAGCTATAGCTGTTAGAATACAGCAATGCAAAAGCAATTCATTTTTTCTTTAAAATTGCTTTTATTGTATAAAAGCTGCAAAACAAAAAAACAATATAAATGTGGTATTGCTATAATCATACTGATCTGAAAAATAAACCTGGCTTATTAATTGTATCACAGAGGGAACAGCATAAGAAAAAAAACACAAAGAACAAAATGCTGATTTATGTTCATTCTGCCTCTCAAAAACAGGAATAAAAAGTGATCAAAAATGTTATGTGCCGAAAATGGTAACACTAAAAATGTCAACTCATCCCACAAAAAACAAGCCCTCACATGAGCCGTCTGCAGAAATACAGCTCTTAAAACATAGCCTTTCCAAAACTTTTTTTGTAAAAAATAATACGGCTTTTAGTGTGTGATAGTAGCCAAACATAAAAAAATAATATAAATCTGGTATCACTGTAATTGCACAGACATAAAGAAGAACACCATCTAATCACTTATAGAGCATAGAGAATGAAGTAAATAATAAATAAAAGCAATTACCTGCTGTTGTTTTGTCCATTCTTTCTTCCAAAGATCACAGTAAGGCTTGGCTCACATTTATCCTGCGCTCTAAGCTGAGCACTTACATCTGGGTTTCCGTGTAAACATCTGAAATTCAGATTGAACCTCTGATGGAAGATTCCCTATAATGTAGCAGAGGGAGTTACCCTGGACTCAATCTGTGCTATGATCCATCAGTGTCCATCTTTTCAGTGGTTCATAAAAGCATGGTTAACCACAGTTTTTTGCGCTTCTAAAAAGCACACTGCCGAAAAGAGGCCAGACAGACTGCAGAGTTACTCTGCTGCCTCATAGTGAATGGATCCCTGAAAGTTTCATCTGTATCCCGTCATTCAGAAATTTAGATGGAAACCACGATGAAAGTGTTCAGTGTAGCCCATGGGATAAATGTGATATAAAGTTTCATGTTAAAGGTGCTCAAGAAAAGTTTCAACTGAATCCACACAAAATAAAAAAAAAAACAAGTCCCAATTCAGTTCTGTCATTAGTTAATAGAAATAAAGCGCGCTTCCACATTACTGGTAGCACAGAAGCTCTAGAAAAGCACTATGGCTACCTCCCCCCCCCCCCCCAAAAAAAAAAAAAAAAGAAATCCAGCAAAATCTGTGCTCCCAAATTTAAATACCCCCTCTTTTTCAGTCCCCTTAGATGAAGTTATTGAGAGGTGTATTTTGTAAGACGGGGACATTTATGGGGGATTCTGCTGTACTGGCAGACAAGGACTCTGTCAAAGTGACATGGCACCTGCAAACTATTCCACCAAAATCTGCAATGTAATATGGCGCTCCTTCCCTTCTGAACTTGGTACTGTGCCTAAAAAGTAGTTTTCCGCCTCATATAGGGTATTGGCGTACTCAGAATAAATTGCATAACAAATTGTGTAATTTGTTTTCTCACATTATCCCCTTTGAAAATTAAACCGTTGGGCCAAATTAACATTTTTATTGAAAAAAACATGGTAATTTTCATTTACTCAGCCAAATGATATACAATTCTGTGAACTGCCTGAAAGTTAAAAATGCTCACTTATTCCCTGGATGAAATCATCTGCAGATATAATTTCCAAAATAGGGTCACTTGTAGGGGTATCTGCTGTTTTGGCACTCTAAGGTGTAATTGGTGCCCACAATGTATTCCAACAAAATATGCACTCAAAGTCAGACAGTGCTCCTTCATTCTAAGCGCAGCTGCATGGCGAAGATGGAGTATCAGCGAATTTAGGTGAAATTGTGTTACAAATTGAGGGGTTAACGTTTACCTATTACCTTTGGAAAACCAAAGACTTGCTGCCAATATAACATTTTAGTAGTAATTGTTTTTTCCCCAAGACACGCGGTTTTAAAATTCTGTGAGGTTCTGTGGGTTCAATCTACTGTACTCACAACACCCCTATATGACTTTCTTATTAGTATAGTTTACAAAATGGGGTCACTTGTGGGGGATTATTTATTTTCTGCCACTGTAAAAACTGTGCTAATGTGACATGGCGTCATCAAACTATTTCAGCCAAAATTGCCATATAAAAGTCAAAGAGCGCTCCTTCTTTTCAGACTTTACACTATAACCAAAAAGTTTTATCCAGTGACTTATAGGGACATCACTGTGTCCAAGGAAGTTGTGTAACAAATTGAGGCTGTCCTCTGTCTCCTATTACTTCTTGTGAGAATAAAGCGGTTAAAAAAGTAGCATTTTCACTGAAAAGACATAGCCAAAAAGAAACGAGTAAAGCCAGCAGTAATGCTGCATCAGGAAAACCTCCATGGGTGTTTTCATGAAGCGGCTTCATAAAGAAAAATGCTATGTGCACATACCCTAATAAATACATGTTACAAATAATTCGGTGAAAATATGAAATCGGCAGAAATAAAATATATCACTAGTGACTACTCAACATGTATTACTCAATTATATAAAGGTGGCTCACGTTTTTCGAGTGCTAGCCTTTCTCGAAGCATATTGCGTAGCCATTTCTCCTTCAGTTTCTCTTCACGCTCCTCTCTAGACTCCTTGGTCTCATTCAATGTGCCATATGTTTTAGAAGCTTCCCTTGGTGTCAGATAATCCAGACTACAAGCACATGAAATATAATGTCTCTTCCATGCACCATACTCATTGTCTGCTGGAGTATATGGCAAAAACCAACCAAACTTAGTGCATTTTGGCATCCATAGGCAATCCTGAGAAAATAACGAAGATCTTCTGTATGAAGACATAATTCTTATATCTTAGATAGGTAGCAAATATTTACAGTATAGATTGGTTTCTATAGAGTATGGATTTATAAACCTTCAATGGAAGCGGTCACCATGAAAATGCAGTTCAATCTGGGGGTATCGTGTTCTAAAGCAAGGGGAGCAGAGTAGGCTGATAAATATTTTTTCAGAAAAGATTCAGTATAACCCATGGTGTTATAATTTAATCTTCTGCTCTTTCTTGGATTTTTGGTCAAGTGGGCGGTCCTTTCAGTGACAGACAGCTGTCTTTCTATAAGTGTGCATACAGATATAACTGTCAATCACTGATGGGGTTGCCTTCTGGATTTAAAAACCTTACAAAGAGCAGAGGTTTAAAGGTCCACTACTTAGACAAACACTTCTCATTCCACATGTTTGCCCAGTTAAAATAAAAAAGCTTATATTATATGCACCTCCCGTGTCGTGCGGCATAACAATCTGACCTGAGCCCTGGGTAAGCAAGTGCCAGCACCACTGAAATGGTGCTGACACGGAAGAGGAGTATAACCTTCTGTATTTTAATGGGGGTAAACGTATGGAATGAGAAGGGGGTGTCCACATACTGGACAACACCTTTAAATTATTAAAACAAAAGCTTTACTAAATCTTTTCTCTAAAAACTATATATCAATCTACTCAGATCCCCCTGCTTTATAGAACAGTACCTGCAGGTTACAATGCATTTCCATAATGACAGGTTTCCTTTAAAATAAATTTACACCTTTATCATCCTCTTTTTTTTCCTCTAACATTCTGTACTAATTTTCTAATATATCTACACCAGAACTTTGCTTTTTTCATAAAGAACATCAAACTATTAGATCAATATAAATGTTAAAGGGATTTCCAGACAAAACCCCACTGCTGGGACCCACTAAATCAGGAAATTTTTAAAATTTTCTCCATTCATTCCCTGGAAAAAGTCAAACACTACTCTCAGCAACTCCATATCGAATGTATGGGACGGTGGTCGAGCATGCACACTTATACTACATTCTAAGTTCCTCATTCTAATGATCCGCATGGGACTCTGTGGTTGAACTCCCACGATCAACAAGTTATAACCTATCCTGTGGAATACTTGTTTTCATCAGACAATTATATTATTGGTAACATGCTGGCATATCGCTGCCGCCATTGGATGGAGCTAACTGCATTCTGTCATCCAGAGAGAGCATAGTAATAAAAAAAAAAATTATGTCACCCCATACCTGTTCAGAGAGGAACTTCCAGTGCCAACAAACTTGGGCTGCGGAACACAAGTCATGAGGATTGAGGAAAGATAGAATGTACAGGGAAAGAATCCTGGGTATGACTGTGGTAAAATCTACCTTGGTAACCGGAACCTCTTCAGAAAACCAGCCCTGTATAAATCTGAGACAAGGAATATGCCATAGGTTAGAAGCTGCATTCACAATCATACAGTGACTATGTCACTGGTCTTCAAAAAAAAAATAACAATACTTTCTGCCATGGACTTTAAGAACAGTTTTTAGACTAATTTGAGGGTGCTGAATTCAAATCTGATCTTATAATTTCTCTATCACATCACATTTTCGCGCTATAGGTATATATCCCATTTTCATGAATTCCATGAAAAATATAAGTAGTGTATCAAAAGTGCCGGTTTATACGGTTCACTAAGGTAAATTTAGTTTTCATTTAGTCTCCCAATAAATGTGAGAATATCTTTGTTTTCTTTGAACATGCATAATTCCCATTTGTTATGATAAGTAAACAAACAGTTTTCAACGTACACAACAGTCGTGTGCATGTACCGTTTTATTTTGTTGAAATTTTCAATGAATTTTGATATTTATGGTTTTTAGCCTGCTGTTTTTCTGTTTTTTTGTTTGTAAATAAATACCTAAGGTGTGTGTGGGAAGGGGGGGACAGAAATTCAATGAACAACTCAGGTAGCTAACAACTTTTATCTTGTATTTCTCTGCAGGATGTTTTGCTGATCTAACAATGGTCTCTATATCTCGCAGAAGACAGTTCTCAAATGATCCAAATATTTTTTGTTACATCTGTGGAAACTTTACTGTGAAGACTCAGAGGTGCAACATTACTGACTTTGTTAAGAGGGTGTATTTTGCGTACTTCAAAGTAAAACTTGGAGACCAAGACAAGCATTGGGCTCCTCACAAAATGTGCAAAACCTGTATTGAGAGCTTGAGATCATGGTCTCAAGGAAAGAATGCTAAACTTCAGTTTGGAGTTCCTATGGTTTGGAGAGAACCAAACAATCATTTAGAAGACTGCTATTTCTGCCTTGTCGATGTAAAAGGTTTCAATAAGAAAAACAAGCAATATTTGCAATACCAGAGTATCCCTTCAGCTATTCGACCAGTTGCCCATAGTGAAGACATACCTGTTCCAAAATTTACTGCGCTTCCAGAAAACGTTGGCACAGATCTCTCCTCACATTGTTATACTGATGAAGAAGACAGTCCAGATATTTTTCAGCCATGTGATGAAGATTGTGACAAACCAATTCTGTTTACTCAGTCTGCTTTGAATGATCTGGTTAGATATCTTTATCTATACTCACAGCAGAAAAGAGGGCAACCAGTCCAGTTAGCCCAGGCCAACACATCTATGCACAAACAGGATGCAGGCAAACCTCTATATTAAATTTTTGGGGGAGTTTTTATCTTCTCTTTTTGTTGCTATTTTTGATAGGTAGGGACCTGCAAGCATGAGGAACCGTGATGAGGATTGCAGGCTTATGTACATTGGCCAATTTACTAACTAATACCTCATATAAATTTGATATATTTTTTGCACTTTTTTTATACGGGGTGCAGCCGGGCCTCTTAATACAGGCCGTGCATAGTGGAGTCTCTGTCCCTTGTGTGTTGCAGTGAGTAGTGTCCAGGTAACCTGCCTAATCTAATAGTAAGGGCTTGGTAATAGGTTGCTGGCTGGACACCATGCGCATACAAGTGTGGACAGCGCCCTATGCGTGCCACTAGTGTGCAATTTACCTTGCACCTGTGAAGTGTCCATCAAGGTGAGAGGTTTGTCTGCATTCTGTTTGTGCATAGATGTGGTGGCCTGGGCTAACTGGACTGGATGCCCTCTTTTCTGCTGTGAGTATATTAAATTTTTGGGGGACTTTTTATCTCCTCTTTTTGTTGCTATTTTTGAGAGATCTTTATCTACCAAAAGAGTCTGCTGAACTATTGGCTTCAAGACTACAAGAGAATCGAATGTTGAAACTCGGAACAAGTGTCTCATTTTATCGTAACAGGGAAGCAGAACTGCGTAAGTACTTCCATTCAGATGGCCAGCTTGTCTATTATACTGATGTTGAAGGGCTACTTCTCTTTATGGGGCTTCCAGCATATGATTCAAGGGATTGGAGGCTTTTTATTGATAGTTCCAAAAGAAGTTTAAAATGTGTTCTGTTAATCAATGGAAATAAGTATGGCTCTGTACCAATAGGTCATTCTGTAAAACTTAAAGAAGAATATAAAAACATCAAGATTGTTCTAGAGAGGTTGCAATATAATGTTCATGGGTGGTTAATTTGTGTTGATTTGAAAATGGTAATTTTCTTTTTGGTCTGCAAGGAGGGTACACAAAACACCCTTGTTTTCTGTGCTACTGGGACAGTAGAGCTACAGCAGAGCATTGGGTGAAAACTGAATGGCCTCAGCGACAGAGTTTGGCATCTGGCGATAAGAATGTCATCCATTGCTTATGTAGACACTATACCAAGCCTTAAGCTTGGCATATAACACCCAATTTCACTTGCAATGCAGAATAAATCAACTGGAACCAGTGGTATGGCTAATTCTCTAAAGCATCTCAGGAGCTACAACACCAGGCCGCATGTTGCTCATGCTACTGGGAGCAGCCTGTGTGGCCTAAACATTGTACCATGACCTGTAGAGCCTCTGGACTTGTCTTTCAATGAACACAGCTGGCATGTCATTGGTCAGCTCTTGCAAACAGAGCTGCAACAGCAGATGTTGAGGACTTGCATGCCCAAGTGCATTTCTTTTGCAGAACATTCCTCAGATAACCATTAATAACCTCATTGATATTATTCTGACATTCCATAGGCTTGTACTGTAAAAGCGAATATCCGAATATCCGCAACCTTTCTAACCTTATACCCATTCACCCAGTCGCGGCTTCCCCAGTCTCTCTAACAGGAGGTCTATAGAATTCTCTGCCTGCAACAAACCTTCATACATCCATGATCTCTTCATCATTAAAAACTTTCATTGCTTGGCATCACCGAAACCTGGCTCACCCCTTTTGACACAGCCTCTCCAGCTGCACTTTCATATGCTAGACTCCATCTCTTTCACACCCCTGCCGCAACAACAAGCATGGTGTAGGAGTTGGATTTCCCCTGATGGATAATAATTGCTACCTTCCATTACTCTCACTTTGAGGTGCACTCTGTCCGTATCTACTCCCACTGTAACCTCCAACTGGCTGTCATACACCGCCAGCCTACACCTTTTTTGACCACCTGGCTACTTCATTTCCTTTCTGCTGATATCCCCACTATCTTTATGGGTGACTTCAACATCCCCATTGACACTTCCCAATCAGCTGTCTCTAAGTTTCTAACACTTACTTCCTCCTTTGGCCTCACTCAATGGTCTTCTGCAGCCACTCACAAAAATTTGCCACACAGTGGAACTCATCGTCACCCACCTCTGTTCCTATCTAACCTCTCTAACTCACCTCTCCCCCCTATTTGACCAAAACCTACTCACATTCTCTTCCCTTTTCTGTCCAAGTGCACAATCCCCACTCCACAAACTTACACACTCTCGCAGAAATCTCTAACACCTTGATTTACTCTCTGAGTCCCTTCTCCCTACATGATGCAGATGCTGCTACCGCCTAATATAACACCTCAATAGCTGTAGCTCTCGAATCGCCAGCGCCTCAAACATAACAAAACTCGCCCAATCAACAGGCACCAACTTGACTAAAGAACTGAGTTTCCAGGGCTGCTGAGTGAAGATGGAAGAGATCCCATTCCAACGAGCACTTCATCACATACAGATGGGACAGCATGGGGTGGCTCAGTGGTTAGTACTGCAGTCTTGCAGTGTTAGAGAGCTTAGCTGAAATCCCAACAAGAACAAAATCTGCAAGGAGTTTGTATGTTTTCACTGTATTTGTGTGTGTGTTTCCTCCCGGTACTTCGGTTTCCTCCCACACTCTAAAGACATACTGATAAGAATTTTAGATTGTGTGCCCCAATGGGGACAGTGATAATCACATCTGTAAAGTGCTTGTGGAACTAATAGCACTATATAAGTGAGTAAAATAAATAAATACAAACAGTCCTTCACCAACTTCAAGTCCACACTCACTGCTGCAAAACAAACCTACTTCTCATCTCTCATATCCTCCCTGTCTCACAACCCTAAATAGCCATTTAACACTTTCAATTCTCTCTTCTGTCCCCCAGCAGCTCCTCTCATCTCAGCTGAAGACTTTGCTTCATTTTTGAAGCAGAAGATTAACAATATAAGAGAAAGCTTTGGCCTACAGTCCCCACAGCCTTTCCTTATAACCACTCAGCCGATTTCCTTCAAAACCAGCTTTTCTGCCATTATACACAAACTTTTATCTCTACTGTCCAGATTACATCTCAAGTTCTGTGCACTTGACCCAATCCAGTCCCACCTCATACCAAACCTCGCCTCAGTTTTCCACCCAACTCTAACCCATCTCGTCAACCTATCACTAACAACTCGTTTCTTCCCCTCATGCTTCAAACATGCCTCGATCACATCCATTCTTAAAAAACACTCCCTTGACCCACCATCGCCGCATACGACTTTTCCCCAATGCCTCCAAACTACTGCAACAGCACATCCATCTACAATTGTCCTCCCACCTTTCCTCCTGCTCCCTCTTTGACCAGTTACAATCTGGCTTCAAACCTCATCATTCAACTAAAACTGCCCTAACTAAAGTCCCCAATGACCTACTAACTGCCAAAGCCAAGCGACACTACTCTGGCCTCCTCCTCCTGGACCTGTCCTCTGCCTTTTGATACAGTGGAACACTCCCTCTTATTACAGATTTTCCCATCTCTTGACTTCGTAGACTTGGCCCTATCTTGGATCACTTCATACCTAACATACCAGACATTCACCGTCTCCCACTCACACACCACCTTCTCATCTCAACCTCTATCTGTTGGTGTCCCCCAAGGTTCAGTTCTAGAATCCCTGCTCTTCTTCACCTACACCTTTGGCCTGGGATAGCTTAGAGTGTCATACAGCTGTCAGCATTATCTCTACGCTGATGATACCCAGATCTACCTCTCTGGTCCTGATATCACATTACTAAGCAGAATTCCACACTGTCTTTTCCATGATTTCATTAGTGATTTTAATCTTGCATAAACATTTAACATTTTTCTGTACATTTTGCATTTTGTCCCAAATTCTGCTTTGACAGGCGCACCCTTGACGAACCTTCTGATATGTCGAAAGTCAGACATTAGCTAAGTGGTCATCGGATGCTGAAGGGGCATTTCTATTTCAGAAATTAAAGCTAGCGCTCTCTAGACGGCCAGTAATGGTAGCAATCAACTTCACAAAATAATTCATAATCCAGATGGATGTGTCAGACGTTGGGATGGGTGCCGTCATGTCACAGGAGTTAAACAGGGAGATGCATCCAGTCATCTACCTAAGTAGGAAGTTGTCCTCCTGTGAGTGGAACTACTCTATTATAGAGAAACATGGTTTCGCCATCAAGTGGGCACTGGAAGCCTTAAGATGTTTCCCTACTGGGCCAGAAGTTCAAGCTAGTCTCTGACGTTTCAACACTGAGATAGTTGTGGGAGAAAAAAAAGGGAAAAAAGCCTCGGTGACACCGTGGTTTCCGACTGTTCAAGGTTTTAGCTTTCAGGTCAAGCATAGGCCCATTAAACAACATGGGATTGCGGTTGCCCTATCAAGGGTACATTTTTGACAGAAGGTGACAAGCTCATCTGCTTTTGGTAGGGAGTTGGTATGTAAGATGGCTGCTGGACAGTTTCTGGATGGGAGGTATCTGTACCAGAGGTAGCAAGCTTCTGTGATTTAGGACCCAGAGAAGCAGGATCCAGCACATACTGCGCTTATAACTCTGAATAATGGGCCTGGATTTTGGGTCTAGGTTTTAGAAACAGCCACTAGAGCTTGATAGGACTGGCCATTCCCTTAACTCCAGTTCCAGTATTTGGAACAAGCTATAAAAGGAAGTTTACCTGTCTCATTTGGTGTCTGGGACGGGAGGTGAAAACACCGCTATTACTTGTGTCTATGTGTGACATGTGAGAGACCTCTTGGAATTGGATGCCTTAACAGGACTTGGACTCCTTTACAGAACTTGAGAGAGACAGCATATAGGCAGGCCGCTTTAATTGTGTCTTTAGTACTGGTGTGTACACTGGTTAAGCATGCTGTGCATCGCATATAGGCAGGTCACCTGAATTTGTGTTACTTTTCTGTTGCTACTTGTGCAGTCTGTGTGCAATTAACATAGAGCCTAGTGCGCTCATTAATACTCAGCTTTACTTTAATCTGCTGTTGTCCATCTTGCTCTCTGGGCTCTTATCAGCTATTTTACATCCATAGCACGGTGGACCCCGGGTTGTTCACTCCTTTCTTCCTAAGCCATCAACCCTGTAACACCTATTATCTACAAAAAGTGCTCTAACCCCTTCTACCCAGAGACAGATCGCTTATAGCCCTATTACTCAGGGACAGCTGTAGTTTATCCCTAGTATCCAGGAACAGCACTCTTAGCTCTACTAAGTAGGGTTAGCGATACTGCCCAGGGATAGCTCTCTTAGCCCTACTTCCCAGGGACAGCTCTCTTAGCCCTACTACCCAAGGACAGCTCTCTTAGCCCTACTACCCAGGGACAGCTCTCTTAGCCCTACTACCCAGGGACAGCGTCCTTAGCCTTAATAACCAATAACAGCTCTCTTAGACCTACTATCTACTCAAACCGCTCTAAGCCCTACTACCCAGGGACAGCTCTTGTATACCACCTAGTCAATTTGTCCATGCTTGTACCATGTATCTGCATAAACCCTTACAATTACAAGAGGCCCGTTGAATGCAACAATAATGCCGATGAGACCCTTGGTGAAAAGTACTTTGACACCCCTGCTCTACAGAATCCTTTAGCAGATGAAACAGGATGACGTGGTATATTGCTCAGTGGTCTATCAGTATTTAGGGTACTTTAAGGGAGTGCATACGCCATCCTTTCTAGGCAGGTCTACTCCAAAACCCACATGAAAAAGCATATAACAAACGCTAAAAAGAATAACTATACAGTATGCACTGCAATATGTTCAGGTCTTTTAAGCTTCTGCTAACCACTTCAGACTTTGAAAGATGCAAAGTGGTAAAAAGTACATGGATTTTGGCAAACCCTGTTCAGATGAACACCACAGTCTGAAAAATTCTGCAACAAACTTGTGATGTGTGAATACACCCTAAATGTACCCCATTATTATTGTACCCTTCTATTTCCTTACTTTAGCTGTGTCCTGCTACTCCTTGTTAAAATGGCATGTAGAAATTGTTTACGCTGTTTATCTGTCCATAGATCATACCAGTGCCCTACGAGATTTACTCTTTCTTGAAATAGCTGTAAAAAAATGCAGAAATGATTAAAAGCAATGTACAACTTCCCACTATTAAAATGTATCACAAAATAATGAAAATGT
The DNA here is from genome assembly GCF_048569485.1 of Anomaloglossus baeobatrachus. NCBI lineage: Eukaryota > Metazoa > Chordata > Amphibia > Anura > Aromobatidae > Anomaloglossus > Anomaloglossus baeobatrachus. Next base: position 266,425,766 of record NC_134355.1, read on the forward strand.
ATGGTTATAAAACTCATGATCTAAAGCTAGAGTAGAGACTTTAAATATATAATGTGAGCTATTGCTTGGCTGTCCCTCTCCCGAGCAACATAGCCCTTAAAGATGGTAGAATGGGCATCCAATAGGGTCACACAGGTAAGATCAACCGATCCAATCAAGATTTACAAGCTAAATACATTGGGCTGCACTCACACATGGCTAAAAAGTAAAATGTCTTATTATTACAGGTCAGGGTTATTATTGTGAGGTGTGTGTGTGTCATGGCAATGGATCAGTAGTGAGAGAAGGGCGTGTGGGGGTACAATATGGAGTGGTTGCAGTGTGGGAGGGGCAGTATTAAGAGCTGGAGGGGAAATAGCTTGAAGTGCTGGGAGCAAGGCAGGACAGTATGAAGAGGTGTAATTACACAGTTTGGAGTGGTGGGAGCGTGGGGGGGGACAGTATGGAGAGGAAGGAACATGTGGAGACACTGAAGATGGGGAGGGAGGACAGTGTTGATGTCTCAGCTGTCTCTTTGCAGTATGAGACTAGTGACAGGTTCTGGGTTTGAATCTTTCGTTGTCATGTAAGACTCTTTATTAAATGTAGTTTCCTTTCCTTTGGAGAGCTACGGGTTAATGTCAGTTTCTCTTTGCCAGCAGCATTCTCATTACCTCTCCTCAGGTGCTTCTGGTTTGTGTCCACTCCCAGTCCCTATATATACCCTCGTCTCCCAGTAGAGGGTGTCGGTTATTGAGATCATTTGGAAGCTAGGCCTTGAGGTGGAAGAAGCCGGTGGCGCCCTTATCTCGAGTTGATGAGTAGGTTGCAGTCCTGGATTTGACTGCAGCCATGAGTTGAACTTTGTCATTTGTTGTTATCCCCCGCCTGTCTTTCCTTTCCCTGGTATTGTCTAGTGCAGTGGTGTGGCATAAAATATTGTGCACCTGTGGCCTAGCTGATCATTATTATGTACAGAGGTGTCGTTATCTGTGAGAAGAGCCATTGTTTGTCACACAGCTATATAATGTGTATGTGTGGCTTTACTCCATAACAGAAACAATTAGCAGCCATTCATCTGAAATGCTGGCATGAAACAATATGTATGGTCAGCCATAGCATGCCACCCTAGACCTATACAAACATACCTTCCATTTAACTGGTTGTCTTTTAAAATTAAACCATTGTTGTTTTTTCACCACTGGAGTGGTGCATAAAATCTAAGCCCCCATTCTTATACTCATCCTCTGGTGTTTTCCCCTTTTTTCGTTGTCGCTCTGGTCCTATGCCCAATTTTGTGATTGCAACTTCTGACTGGCCGGAAGTCAGAAGTTGCGTCACAAGCTCTCAATGCAAGTCTATGAGAGCCAGAACGAGGCTCTTATAGACTTGCATGAGTTGTGAGTTTTGGTGTGCTCCATGAAACATTGGAGTGACAGACACGTCACAAACTGGTCAAGGGTGACTATAAGAGTGGGGGCAAAGTACATAGATTTAACACACCACTCCAGAGGTGGAAAAACAAAAAACAAACACTGGAGTGGTGCTTTAACTGTCTTACTGATCATCTCATTCCTTATTGAGTGAGTTTATCTATGATTCCAGTTGTGATAAATATTCCAAATACCTGCTTGTTGGGAGACTTGCTTGCCTTTGGTGTCCAAGCACTAAATCTTGTATGAGTGCTCACGTTCTGATCTGGGTTAATCTTGTCTGTGATTGCCATCTGTGTTCCTCCACCTTGGAGGCCAAGACTTTCTAGTTGCCATCGCTTTACACTGTGTGGGCTGTATGTCCGAGGACTGGTCATACTTTCTACTATAGACAACTTCTGAAACGGTAAAGTGAAATTCTCTAACAGTACATGTGATAGCAGACATGCAAAATTAAAGCGGTTATTCACTACTTTGTTTTATTGCTAGCCCATCCTTAGCCATGAATATGTGATTGATGTGGGTTACCGGTGCCATGTGAATAGGGGGTGTATCTACAGTACCCAGCTATGATTGGTGTAGAAATGATGGAGCTGCTGTGTTCTGGCAGCATCCAAGAGCTTCCAACCACTGCCGGTAACAGCTGATCAGCGTGAGTGCCGGATGTCACCCCCTCACCTATCAGATATTGATGCCCAATCCCGAGGATAAGAAAATACTGGCCAACCTCTTTAACCCACTGGCCTAGTTTGGCTCTTCAAGACTGAGCATTTACAAATACTGAAAGCTACATTTCATGAAACAGAGGTTCGTTAATTGTATTTACAAAGCCAAATGAGGCCCTGTTTGTCATTTTTTTCAAAACGAGTTGTAATCTCTATTATCAATATTTTGTGCTATAAAGCCTAGAAAAGCTCCATTACATTACAGACAGACGTCCCAGCAGGACATGTCACCATCACACATGAGGGTTAATTCTATTTTCCACGGCTTGAGGTAAAGGGAAACAGGATTCCATAGGCCAAGAGGAATTGTTTTTTTATGACATTCTCTATGGGGAACCATTTTTTTTCCTTTTTTGGCAGTTTTTTTTTTTTTTAAAAAAAAAAAAGCTCATTATGCACTGAAAGAGTATGGCTACACATTGTATGTTCACACAGAGGACTTTTAGGTGTTTAACTACAATGGGTTTTACAATCAGAAATCACTTCCAGAAACGCTCCTATTTTGGGGGAGTTTTTTCTTAGGTGAAGAGGTTTTGAAAAGGTTTTTTCCTGACTTTTTTTGGGCAGCATTTTTATTGGCCTTGTTTGGAGCAGATTCCACACAGCCACATATCTTGAAAATTGAAAATATTAAAGGATCTCAGAAAATGGTGACACAATCTAAATTTTATTATTATTTTTTTCCTTTTATGTATTTATTTTTTCACAAATTTTGGATTTTTTTTCACCACTTATTTTTTTTCTTCAAGTGTACATGTTGGTATGTGCGTAATCGTACTGACTTAGAGAATCATTTTGTCTGTATAGTGAATATGGTAAAGAAAAATTTAAAAAAATTGTAGAAATGCACTTTGCTTTGCATTTCAGTGCATTTGGATTTTTTTTCCAGCTTTGCAGTGCATCATAATATTAAATTATTTGTGTCATTCAAAACTACAACTTGTCCTGCAAAAAAAGTCCTCGATACGGCTATGTGGACGAAAAAAGTTGTCTCTTAGAAGAAGAGGAGGAAAAAATAAAAAAACAAATTAAAAAAAGTCTTGTTATCAAGGGGTTACTGGAAATTTTTCAATGTGTTTTTGAAGAGGATTTTTGAGAGGATCTGCTCTTGAAAACTCAAACTTTGTGTGAACATAGCTGAGAAACCATGTGTGGCTTTCACACATTAAATTGACAAAAGCGGTTTAGCAGAATGACAGGCTTATGTTTTCCCATCTTTGTAAAATTTTTTTTTTTTTACAGAGTAATTTGAACAATCTTCAGAAAATTACCTATTTTTTAAATCAGCTTTTTGTGCCAAATGCAGTTTAAAAAAGTTAGGAAATTTTAATTTTTTACATAATATCTGTACTAAAGATAAAAAAAAATAGTTTTCACACTGGGTTTTTTTTTTAGTCTAACTTTCTGTTGGGTTGGGAAATAACACATGTACATAGCCACAATGGTCAATCACCAACCCTATATTTTCTGATAAGAAGCCTTGCTTTAAACTCTTCACTAAAAAGGTTGTCCACTACTTTTACATTGATGTCTTGTCCTTTGGATAGGTGATCAGTCTGATCGGCCAGGGTCTGACACACTGTACTCCCGCCGATCAGCTGTTCTTAGTCCCGGCAGCAGGCAGCCAGAAACGCTCAGCTCCAATGCTGCTCTGTCTTCTAAGGTCCTGTGTGCACTTGCCGTGGATTACCTGCGGTTTTGCTGCATGTTATGTTCATAACATCTCTGTAGTGATTCACCAGCAAAACCTATGGGGAAAAAATGCTGTGCGCACTATGCGGATTTTGACAGCCGCATGTTTTGCTGCGGGATTCCCGCAGCAAAAACAATTGCATGTCACTTCTTTTCCGCACGTCGCTGCGGGATTTCACTCCATTGACTGCCATGTAATCGTGAAATCCCGCAGGGAATAACGTATTTCGCGGTTTACCTGCGGTAATGTTCATCGCTGCCCTGCGGTTTGCAGGGAAGTGATGTCATTATGACAGGAAGAGTAAGCGGAGCAGAGTAAACACACACAAACATCACAGACATAGAACACACACATCGCACTCACACACATCACAGACACAAACATAGAACACACCCATATCGCACTCACACACAGACACATAGAATACACATAGAAAGCAAACAGACATATAGAAAGAAAAAAAAACCTGTGCTCCGCCGTATTTTTACTGTCCAGCCGAGGTAAGCACACAGCGGCGGCCCGGTATTCTCAGGCTGGGGAGGGCGAGGGCCAGGGTTAATGCCCCCCCCCCCCCCTCCCACAGCCGAGAATATCAGCCCACAGCTGCCCCGGGACTGTGGCATCCATTATGCGGCAGTACCGGAGTGTCCCCGACTCTTCCTATTGCCGTGATGTGGTGGCAATCAGGGTAATATAAGGAGTTAATGGCAGCTGACATGATCAACCCGTAAGTAAAGTGAAAACAAAACACACCAAAAAATCCTTTATTTTAAATAAAACACAAAAAAGCCCGTTTCACCTTTTTATTAACCCCCCGAAACACACAACTCCGGCGTAATCCACATCCTCCGATGCTTGCATCCAGCCGCGTCTGACACACAGCGCTGAATGCAGCTTCGCAACGAGACAGCAGAGGTAACCACAGGGCATTTCCCACGGCCGGTAATGTGAACACACATTACCGCTTGGGAGAAATGCAGCGTGTGCTCACAGGGACTCTATCTATCCTTCTATCTATTCTTCTGGCTATTTATCTGTCTGCTATCTATCTCAGAAGGAAATTACTTTTTTTTTTTTTTCTCAATGTGCTTTATTGCATTGAATGCATTAAAGCACACGTACCAACCCGTATGCGGCAAAACCGCGAACAATACCGCGGTAAAACCGCATGCGGTTTGCCGCGGTTTTTTTTATCGCGGGTGTGGTAATCTTTCAGACCCTGCGGAATTTTCTTAAGAAAACTCCATTTTCCAGTGCGCACAGGGCCTAATAGTGGCTGAGGCCGGA